>NW_020653851.1:19627378-19963730 GCF_003589595.1 Hyposmocoma kahamanoa | reverse complement strand
TTAGTTAGTGGAAGGCAGTTACCTATTCTGCCGCCAAGCAATAATGTCAGCATTACTGTGTTCCGGTTTTAAGGGTAAGAGTGCTGGTGAAATTACAGGCACATGAGACTTGTCAACTTATGCCTCAGGGTGACTGGCGCACTCACAATGCCACTCAGATCATTGCGATTTTAAGCTCTGAGTGGCACTGCAACTGTTATGGACAGGCGTGTAGCTTACCATCAGGCGCATGATTTCTTCGTCCCGTCACTTGACGTTATAAAAAAAACATAAAAACAACAACAACAGCTGGTTTTCAAATAGTCATATACTATACAGTTTTCTTTCAAACATTTTGTTTCGGTTGTAGGCTGAATAAATAGTAGAATAAAAAGCAAAATTTTGTATCAATGTCGCAGATTAGTATCACGATTCGGAGAGTACGTTTATAAAATAGAAATGAAAAGCTGAACAATTCTGAATTTGAGTCACTCTTGTTCAAATCACCTTAAGGCGAGTCAGTGTGATTTAAAGAAGAAATATACTGTATCCAATATTCGCAGATCGTTTTCCTATGTAGGCAGTGCAGCTTTTATTGCATTTTAAACAATGCACATGCACCAGCGTCTTTTGAACGACTATAAAACTGCACTTTTAAAGAAATTGAGGGCAACAACAATATTGCAGCCATTTGCTTTATTCTTACGTATTTAACGATAAAATATTGTCTACTCTAACTTTAACTGTTGATAAAACTGGAGATGCCACTTTTAAAAACTACAGTGCAGGAGTAAGTATAATATTAAAGAATTAATGATCAATGTGATGACGGACACTGACACAGGTGAATCTCAGCATTTTTTCCCCCAAATATATGTGTGTACATATGTAAACAGTTTATTGCAAAACAAAACAAATTAAAAATAAAAAAGTTAATGCACTAAGGGATTTCTTCCAACTTATTTTTTAATAGCTGAGCGGAAATTTGGTTTCTGGGTTGGCAATAAAAAGAAATATATGAAGAAATTGAAAGGTACATAAATACTCAATATTTACACACATAAATTAATTATATCAAATGTTCATACGAATACATATACATATATTAAGTAAATGTTGATATACTAATATATAACTGCCTCGGTGTCCCAACGGTTACCGGACTGCCACGCAGAGTTATTTGATTTTTAATTCGGGCCTTAACCACGTATAAAAACATATTTTAATTACCTCGACGTTTCGGACGTATTGCAACGTCCATGGTTTCAATGAATGCCACGCAGAGGGCCCAGGTTCGATTCCCGGGCCGGGAGAAATATTTGTATGGCCTACATTTATTTCTCTCGAGAGTTTGGGTGTAATTTATGGTTGTCTATGTGTGTGTCCATGGCACCCGCAATACAGGGTTTCCCTAGTGCGGGGCTATGTTGAGTGCGTGCGTTATTAAATATAAATATATATGTATATGTAAAGTTTATAGTAAAATGAATGTATAAAACGTTAAATAAATAATATATCAAACGTAAATAAATATTTTGCAACCTCTAACATGTGTGGTCTGAAAAATATACACTTTTTTGCTAACGTTATTTGATCGATGATAGCTTTGAGAAGTATGGCTGGAGTGACTCTGATGGATAAATTACGGAACAGTGTGATAAGAGAGCGTTGCGGTTTGGAAGAAGATGTATAATTGTAAAGGCTGGATAGACTTTATAATATCTTATGTACAAAGTAAATTAGTAACCTGAAAATAGACAAAAAAATCGAAAAAAAAATTTTTTTGCAAGATTTCTCAAAATGCAGTGTACTTATTGGCTTTTCAGGGTGGTAAGCGGCACGTATACCATTTACTGTATTTTAGAGTATAGTATAACGTAATGTACACAGGCTGTCCAATATGCTTAACCAAATCAGTCACCATTGATTATACACCATATTTCACTTAGCAAGTTCCGCGTGCTTCTTAGCAATTGTTAAATAAGTAGATATTTTTTCGTTTCCGTTTTTTTCTTTTAAATTGTTAAATAATCAGACGTAGTTACTAGTTAATTTAATCTTAATAGACTTCATTCGTGTTTACACAAGTATAGCATGCGGTGTTTACCTGTAATTAACTACGAGTATTGCACTTACCTTAGAGGCAATATTGTACTTTCCTAGTTGTAGTTTTAGTGTAAGCAGTTGTTGGTGAACCAATAAAAAACTACTTAAACTAAAACATAATTGCGAACAACATTGTCACCAAATACGATATTATTATGAAACGATAATTCTTATATTCGTATTTCATAATATTCAGTTATCTACTTTACGTATGACATTACAATAAAGTCATTCAAAACATTTAAACGTCATTCGCGTATAATTTCATGTTGAAAAGCAAGTTTCAGTTTCGCAGTTAATTTACAGTTAGTTCAGGCGTTGTAGTGGAAATTGTGAAATTAGGGACATTGTTGTTGCAAGTTATAAGTGGAAAGCGTATAATATAAATTATTTTATACGTCCGAAGTATGGAAACGCCTAGATGAATAATTTTAGCAAATCCTCAAACGGGTATATTGCTCTTTTAAACCATAAGGCATTTATTGTTTTACTCCCCCTAAACACAGAAGCAGTGTTACGTTCTAAAGTGACACCGTCTCATATTGATTGACCGTGACATATGATTGAAAATTATTAAAATCATTTACAGTACCATACGAAGCCATGTAACTTAGAATTTATATTATTAAAAGGCTAGATTAAAAAACAGAGATGATTGAAATAATATTACAAAACAGTAAGTAATTATTGTGCACTCATTGCCAAAAATGGACGGCGAAAACCTATAGAGACTAATATTTCTCACGAAAGTTCAATGGAAAATATCGAAAGGTCCATGGTAATCGGAAAGGATGTTCCAAGGTGGCGACCGATTTTGATTTTGTGTAGGCAGATTAAACCGAGAATTTCCTTTTGCTAGCGCTGTTGGCTCCACACCTATGTGGTAATGTGCTGGTGTGGTATAAATTGCCTTTATACTAAGTGTCTTTATTTAGGTTGTTTTAACTAATCTGAGCTTTAATTGAATTTCTATTTTGTTTAGTTTTTGATTATGTTTTAAATTTTTGTATTTTTTCCTATTTTGTTTTTTTTTATAATATCAGATGACGGGATGAACAAGTCGTGCGCCTGATGGCAAGCTACACACCTGTCCATAACAGTTGCAGTCGCCCGTCACCCTGAAACTTAAGTTGATAAGTCCCATCTACCCTTATATGTACAACAGGAACACAGTAATGCTGACATTACTGCTTGGCGGCAGAAATAGGTAAGGTGGGAGCTCCACTGCTATTAAACTTCTGTTTCTTTTTTTTCTTGTGTGGTGTCATTTGTGGTTGTAAAGTAAATGTATTGTTTTCCTTTCTTTCAAAAACTTTGGAGCGCGTAATGCGATGTATAGCGAAAGTAAATGAAGCAAGAGAGGTTTGCCAGGATCATGCAAAGTGGTCATCGGCATTGCGTTTGTCCAATGGGGATTCAAATGCATGAATATACATGTACGAGGGCGGTTTGATAAATACGTGACTCTAAGGTTAAATAATGGCTTTTTTGAAAATTACTTTATTTCTTAATTTAGATTTTACTTAGCAAATGACGTTCGTTTTTTAAAATTAACTCGAAAAAAAAATGTTGGGTGAGGTCGGTACATTTTTTGAAGATGGAGAAAACGGAATTTCAATTATTCCGTTTCTTATCGAATTACAGCACCCTCAGTGTTCACCACATTTTTTCCCCATCTGACTTTTACCTCTTCCCAAATATAAAGAAATGGCTAGGTGGACAAAGATTTGCAACAAATGTGGAAGTGATACCTGAAAAAGAGACCTATTTTTCAGAGTTTGACAAAAAAAATTTTTTGATGGGTTGAAGAAATTGGATTATGGTCAGGATGTATAGAGTTAAAAGGAGACTACGTAAAACAATAGACCATAATTTAAAAAAAGGTTTTTACTTCTCAAACTCGCTGACTTACCAAATCGCCTTTGTGTGCATTTATTTTAATTGCTATGTGGTTCAAAATTCAAATATTAGGAGCATACTGTATAGTTTGCATAAATAGTATTCGAAAAGGAGCTCAGAGCGATTGTTTGATTTGACACCCGATTTTATTTATCTTCTAACTGGCAAGATGTTAAGCGTTTTTAACTTAGACCAAACCGAAAGTGTTTCATTCGCCATCAGTCGCAGCTGCGTCTCTTCTGCGCGGCGTGCGACAGTAGCTTCTCGTTTTCAACACTCGCGCTTATTATAATGGATTTCCGCGTTTCCACCGGAACACGGGTTTATTTTAATTAAAAATATACTCTTTGTTATTTATAATTAAAAAAAAGGACACCGTGAAAACGCGCAAGAAATTGGAAAAAGATTTTTTTTTGTTTGGTCTTTATATTTTTACTTTTTACAGTAAATTAAACAATTGTTGAATGTAAATGTATAATTAAATCATTTATCATGTTTATTCTGCGCCAACGATATAACAACGTGCCAGATTCCATTTGAAAAATGTCCGTTTCATAATTTTGTCCTTTTGTGAGTCGGTTCCGGAACCAAACATGTTTCGGAATCGACTATCGTTTAGAGTGCTTGCCGATAGGTCAACGAACTCATCAGTGTCACTAACAAGCCGACCTACTTCTTGACCACTACTTAGCGACTGAGGCAGCATTATCATGTGTACATGAGCATACACATACACGTCCATTTAAAGCTGAATTAACTAACGAAATGCTGCATCGATGTAAATAACGGATAAAGGCAATTTTAATAATATCTTAATTGGTATTAACCAATATAATCGGTAATAATGCTTGGATAACATGAGAAGCAATTATCTTGCGCAGCGCCTGTGAAAAATTCTCTAGCAAATTATACGCGAGTGACAAATAAATTGCATACTCGCGACTTTCGGTCAGGTGCAACGTGATTGCGAACTCTCCATAACGAAGCTCTTTGTGCATTTCGATTCATTTGCTGCAGCGAAAAGTGGCCAGCGAAACTGCTGTGTGGAACTTGTGATACCTATGTCCGATGAATAGGATATTATATATATTTTGTATTAACAAAGATCGAACACACAAACAAATGCATATACACCGTATCATCCGTAAAAAACTAACAACTTCGCTGGATTAACATCATAAACAACAATGATTGTTCCTGTTTTACAAAACATAAGTAGCAGTAGAGGCTTCTTGTGAAAGAGTTCATCCAGGTCAGTATTGCCACCTTATTTATTTCTACCGCCAAGCGGTAATGTGAGCATTACTGCGTACCGGTTTAGAAGGTGCTGGTTAAATTGCAGGCACTTGGGACTTGTCAGCTTATGTCCCAGGGTGACGGGCGGAGTGGCAGTGCCCCTCAGATCTTTGCGATTTAAAGTTATGGGTGGCACTACATCTGTTATGGACAAACGTGTCGCTTAATACCAGGTGCACGACTTGTTCGTCCCGTTATTTGGTATTTAAAAAATAATAATAATAAATTCACCAAAAATAAACTTTTAAATTTTTTGTTGTACTATCTAACACTTTTTAGATCTGCATTTGGTATTAAGGTAGTAAGTTCAAACTGTTATTTACACAAGCGCTTTCTTTTATTACCGCACGGAGTTATCACCGTTTAGAGTGAACTATTTAAATATTTTTTTTATTTTTAAAAGAATGTAAAATCTAGTGAATTATTAAACGTCATGGAACAAGAATTGTTGTTTATGATGTACCCTGTATATTTTTGTATCAACAAAAATGGAAGAAATACAAAGAAAAATTCCTTCTAAGGATAATTGATTGATGATGATGAAACCTTGAAAGGATTATTGATTGATGGCAATCTTCTGCATCAGCCCTTGTAAGTTTCTCTCTCTACTGTGCATGGCTTTCCTGCAGAAAGAAGTTGGTGCAATACGGGTTGGGCAGGTTTTCAAAAAAATGAACTTCCCAATACGTATTTTCCCGAAACTAGTCTTCAAATTAATATAAAAAGAAAAAAAATTCTACGAGTAACCGTACAGTCGTCCAAATCGAACCAAGAACGTTATATAAACAAGACAATTGGATTTAGTAAGTATGACTGCTTGATAAATCTAATTAGCTACCTTATTATATCACCAGACGTGTGTTGCCAACAAATTGTGCAAATACAGAATCTAATAAGCAGATAGGTATGTTGCAAATTACGTAAATTTAAACAAACGAAATAAGGAACACAGATGTACAAAAGTAATTTATTTCTTACCAGGGCCCTATAACGTTGAAATAAGAATTTTATTTATCGAGTTTTTAGGTTTTTCGCGATTGTTACATATTGGAAAGGAAACTATTTTAACCGAGTTTAAAAAAAGCACGTGGTTCTCAATTTGTTTGTATTTTGTTTGTATGTATGTTACGCGTTTGCTCCGGCATTTGTGAACGGATTTTGAAGACACATTTAATGTCATTTCTCGAAGAGCAACAAAACTTAATTATTTTTTATTTCAATTTTATTTATATATTATATTACTTATTATGATATTTTTGACTAGCAGCCAGTCCCGGGATCACACAATATTCGCATTTGGGTTCATTCGGGTTCCGTTGCAACTTTAGACCGACACCGGGTGCAGATGCCACAAACCCTTTTTTGTTAGAAAGAGGGTGCCTCAGTATTGCTCTGATTTAGATTTGGCTCAAATATTCCACCTCTAAGAGTGGCAAACTAGGGGACGAATCCGGTTTCGCACACTTTCCAGTAACCGATTTCAATAAAACTTGGTAAATAGAGGTCGCTTCTTTGTATAATTATTTCGGACGTTATTTCCGATCTAAATTGAACGTTTCGGGAACTGTAAAGGACGAGAAACGTTGGTTTCCTTAAAAAAAAACAAATATATGCGATTTAGATCCGAAAAAATTGTAAATATAATTTGATTTACTTATATTCTAGTTATACTCTTGTTATATATATATATATACATATATACATAAAATGTCTATACAGACTGGTTATACTTTCGTGCTTCCAAAATAATACCTTTTATTTTAGTTTTAGATTATTTTCATTGCCTTAATTTGTGATAAATATTGTAAATGTTATTTACAAGGGGCAACCCCTAGAGTTTCTTGCTCATTCTTCTCAGGGGAATCTGCCTTACGAATGAGCGGTAGAGTTTAACCATTGTGACGATTTCAAGTGTAATAATGCTTACCTATGAAATAAAGATTATTTTGAATTTATATTTGAATTTGAAACTCATATCATATACATACATATATTCACTCGTATCTTATAAAGAGTGATTGTTCAGAAGATGGCAAAACTTTGTATTTATTTAAATTTCTTATCAACGGTGTTAATTTGGACGCATTACTTTAAGAATAGGTAAAAGCTAGTGTGTAAATAATAAGGAAATGTGGTGTGAAATCATCCTACAAAATTTGTATGTACAATACATTTTTTGCATTTCAAAAACTTTGTGCTTTAAGATACGAGTTTGAGAAAGTAAGGCGACGATATATGTTCTTTCAAACAAACCGGCTGACTTAGACGGTAAAGTGATCAATCGGTTACTTCTAATATGAATGAAAACATTTTCTGAAGTATAGTTACAAAAGTTATTAATTTAATTTATAAAAAAAATTATAAGCCCTTTCTCTAGGGACGTATAACGCATTGATGATGATGATGATGATGATGTTATTATTATATAATGCTCATATTATACCAAATTCGTGAAAATAAGAGTACTTGATCGATTCCGTTTTTCATCATCTCTGGATTCACTACTTGATGACAGGACAATTTCTTTTAAAGAACAATAAAATTAACGAATTATATTCACAACGGAGTTTGAGGTCACTAATACAATTACAATTCTGGAAAATGTAAATTTCAAACTACAATTCATGCATTCAATTAAGGAGCGTTTCTGACAAATTTTCGAATTGTCACTTGTTAAGTAATTGTTCCGTTTGAATAGAAATATTTAAATCGTCATTGTTATTAAACAGAAACTTGTACAATTGTACTTGTAACCTTTAACGATTATTGTAAAGGGCCCTGGTGACACGCTAATGTGTAGGAGTAGTCTACGTGCGTAGCACTTAGCTACGTGACGTAGCAAAGTGGTTGTCTCTGTAGTTTATGAAATTAACTAACAGGGAAATGAAAAGTTTACCATGCTCAGATTGTAATGAATATACTTGAAAATGTTTCAGAAGATTTTTTCCTTCCCCAATATTATTGGGTTGTATATGGATTTCATCATAATTTAAAAAAAAGGAAGATTTCTTTCTTTGATAAAATGTGTATTTTAGTGGCTCCTCGCGGAAGAGTATGTCCAGGAAAGTACTTACCTATTTCTGCCATTACTGATTTTGGTATTGAATGGCAAGTGTGTTGGAGAAATTACAGGCACATGGGACTTGACAATTTACGTTTCACGCTAACAGGCGCAGTGGCAGTGCCCCTCAGTTCTTTGCGATTAATGAGACTGCAATACTAAATCTGTGACTGCAACTGTTGAAGATAGGCGTATCGCCGTTTAACACCAGTCGCATGATTTGTTCGTCTCGTCAATTGAAATTGCAAAAAAGTATATCTTTCAGAAGCACTATCTGAAAATATGTATGAAAGAGCGCTGCTGGCGCTGGTGGAGTTCTGTAGGATAGTAGTGTAGCCAGGAGAGTGTAGTAGCCTCCGCAGCCTCCGCAGTCTCCGCAGTCTCTTACTTAGTGAGTTTAAAGTTCAAAATTCAAAAGGGTAATGAACTAGTGGTAATAAATCCAGTTTTATAAATATTTATTCCAGTTTTAACAATATTTATGATTTTTAAAATGTTCGTTGTACAAGAGATTTTTAGTAACTGGTAAACGGCTCAAAAAAAAAAAAGAAGATAATACGTATCCGCTGCCGCGATCGGGCAGAGAGTGACGGTGGAACGAAACAAAACCAGAATGCGAGGCAAAATAATTATGGACAATTCAAATAGTTAAATTCAAATACGAGTGCCCAGGAACCGGAGAAAGGCGATAACAAGGTGGGATGACAATGTAAGGAGGTCACACCATCACATGTATATCATTTTTCAGTGTGCCATATGGTGTAAGTAGCTGCGATGAATTCGATTTTCCGTGTTGGCACAAGCACAAACACTGTACCTGTACTACAGTGTGTTGTCACAACATAGCAAATAAGTGGATAGTATATGTGCTTATATCACGCAAAACTAGTAAATTGCTTTTGTCTTCCATAGCCCCGTGGGCCTAAGCAGCAATTGTCTAACTTCCATACGAACAGAAACTTTAACATGTCCATCTAGTTTATATCTACATCAAAGATTAGAGATGGAAAAAACTGCTTATCAATTTTAAAAGTGTAAACGTTGTTTTTTATAAATAAGCGTGATTATAAATGCTTTTTAATTTGAAGCTTACAAAATCGTTAAGAAAAACGTTTAAGTGCATAGACTTTATATTATAAGAAGCTTGCAACATTGTGTTGATAGCGAAAAACGTGACTTCCTAGTAGGATAAGTAAGTTTATTTGTAAAACACGAGTTTTATTTTCATTTTCATTCAACATTCACAGTGACGAATTAATTTGTTTAGAAAACATATATTGACGGACTTGAAACTTAGGCGTTGTAAAAAAAAAAATTGTTGAGTTGACCTGAGAAATACTTACTCTTATAAATGATAAGCTTGCTTGTGTGCTTTTTACCAACTAAATATATGCACTTGTCTATGTGTCTCCATTCGGTCTCTATTATGCAACTCACAAGTGTTGTCCCTCCTAAGATATTGCGATATAGTTTATGGACCTCGTTTGTTTATAAAAACAATAATGTGCATGTGTACGTTATTGTCATGCAGTGCCAAGGAGAGATTACATCACATCTAATCTCTTCAAGAATCAGATTCTCAGTATGCGTAACTCACGTCGTCTTAGATATGCGTGTTTTCTACATTCTTTATTTTAAAAAGGGATGCCTATGCATATATGCAATAAGCTTGTAATGCAAACGCATGCTGAGGGGTGTCATGATTAGGAAGCCGATCATGTCACTCGCTATCGCTCGTGGTTGCTCCAAATATGCCTCATCTAAAATATGGCCTACTGTAAGAGCGGCGCTCTGTCTTTGTCGTTACGGACATTCAAACGTAAATGCTCACAATGCCTATTTGACAAGCAATTACGGATTGCAGGTTTCTTATAATTTGAACTTTGTGTGTTTATATTGGTTTTTGATCATTTGGAATTACAATAATACTTTGCATTTTAATTATTAGTGTATTCTTGTACATATAGGTATGCTATATGATTAAGTGATAGGTATATATTTTGTATGTTTCTGACCACAGGCCACATAAATGCTAGTAGAGTTTTTTTTAAATTTTCAATTTAAGTAAAAATGATATAATAATGGAAAAAACGGAAATATAAACAGAAGAGGTACAGTATCGATAATTTTACAATGCACGTAAGCTCGTGGAGTATCAAATGAAGACTTTATGAGATTGGAGATTTTCTTTCTCTTGTCTACATGATTCCTGCCTCCCTACTTGCTTATTATACGTCACCTTTATTCGCTTGAGTTCTTAATTTTATCACAGGCATGATTTACATTTGCAGTTTTGTATTGATTTTTTTAGTTTCCCGCCGGATCCTTTATAAAGGTTTCTCCTTTCAAAATGGATCCGGGATCCTGGGATGAAGCAACAGACAGTAAAAGCTGGGTACCTACTACATGTAGAACCATTTGCTATATACATTTTATGATATCACATTATATTATATACACATGAATAACAACCGAAAAATTCATTAAAAAATAAATCATTTGGTTAATCTGGTAATATATGACATGAAACTCAGAGTCTCCTTCACAAATTATAAACCACATCTAAATGAAAACATTTCTGAAGCATTGTCAGTTATTTTTCGTCAAGTTTTCATGAAACAAATGATTCGCTTCTTCGCCTTCGGAAATAAGTATCTTCATTTTCTTGACAATCTCGTCGACGCTATGGATGTTGTCATGTTCAGTCAGTTCAGAAAGAGGTAATTGTTGAACAAATATATCATATTTCACGAAGAATAAAGATTTTTATGATGACTGTGTTTTAATATTCGACCCTTCCTTCTTTCGAGTGATCGCATTGACTTGAAATCTAGGTTAATGAAAGTGTGATGACAGTATAATAAATCATGAATACTATGATTGTAGCATGTAGATACGTATACGCACACGCCTGCGTAGCTAGTATCAATTAATATTTGCGTGTAATAAAACCTAATGCGCATGTGGTAACAAATGTGTGCGTGTAAAAATCAGCTACGCTAGTTCTCGAAGAAATTGCTTTAAATGTCGTTTCCATATATGTACTCCGTGGTTAACCCTAATTATAGCAAGTATAAAGTAATGCCTAGTTCAATATTCCGCTAGTTATGAAACATAATGCCGATATCAATTAAATGTCACAGCCCTATCTGTAGATTGTCAACTTTTTGCTTTTGTTCCAAGAAGTTTATTTTTCTTAGGATTCTTAGCTTTTATGTGACTAGTAATAATAAAACCTTATTAGATCCAAATAAGTACCTATCAATATTTTTTTACCAAAAGTTTTTTTATTATTATCCATAACCAATCAAAATTATGTTATCTTAGTACTAACGTAAGATTACGTTTTCAAATGTGTGCGTGTGGCGACATCGGTTTTGATACAATTGTTATTTGATGCCATTTCCATTCTTTTGTTTCTTCCGTATTCCTGACCATTAAGGGCTATGGCAGAATATCAGTGAGAACAATGTTCTTCATCGTCCTCTGTAGCTGAGTCATAGACCTATTTGGCGTGTGTTTTTGTTTATTATTATTAATTTGCATAGTCTTTTGTTGGTGTTGTATTGTATAATTATTAATACAAAAATCGAAAACTCGGAAAAAAATCCTTCGATCCGGCCGGATTCGAACCGACATCTGCTAGCATTCCGTGCCAGACGCATACCAACTAAGCCACGGAACGAACCAGCGGATCTCACGAAATTTTCTGTGTTTGTTGTCGTGTCTTTGTATTTGGTTTTTCAATGACTTTTTAGTTGTAGCGCTATCTATGAGAAATCTATGAAAGTTTTATCACTGAAATTTATCTATGAAAGTTGTATATAGTATGTCAAATAAACTATTATTATTATATTTTTTTTTATCAACTCGTTGTAGCGGCACTCGGAACTTTAAATCGCTTAGATCTGACAAGTACTGCCACGGCAACCGTCGCCCCGAGATATATAGTTGACAAGTTGGCCCGTAGTTTCAGCACACTCTTCAAAATCGGAAAGCAGTAATGCTCACATTACTGTTTGGCGACAGAAATAAGAAAAGTGGCAGTACTTATTTGGACGAATTCTTGCACAAGGAGCTCTAATATTATTATAATTAAATTTAAAATTAATTTAATTAAATTAGTTATAAAAGTTTTTGGTGTGTCCGTGCAGTGTATTCTTGAGCCTATGTGTATGCTATATAATTAATTATATATATTTTTGAGTGTTTCTGACGCTTAAGGGCTATGGCAGAATATCAGCGTACGTCATTGTACGCTGTATCTGTGTTGACGTCTGATTTTGTTTATTATTAATTTGCATATTCTTTTCTTTGTTTTGTATTGTATATCAAATAAACGGTTTTATTTTATTTTATTTAATATTAAAAAGCAACCTTTTTAAGTGCATTTCGTTTAAAAGTCAACCTACATCAAAGATGCATAGAGATATGACCTACGTCTGTCCACTGCGAGGGTGGCAAATCTACAACAGTCGTCGTGTAAATAGGCTCGCCGAGCGATCCGATTTCACGGGCCATTGATCGTCGATCGATGTCCGAGAATCGGCTAATCGGTTTATTTGGACCACGTTCGGCCTTCGGCGGAGACCTTTCTACGACGTTAGCTGAACGTATCGAGTCCACTGGAACGTGTAATGTTTGTTTTTTAGAACACGCCATAATCTAAGCAGTATATCACATGAGATGTTCTTCCAAAGATTGTTGGTGTATTTCGCTAACGCTTTTGATCTTGTCATAAGATGGTTATAATTTTTTACAAGAAAAAAATGATCTCTAAAGTTTGTGGTGGTATAACATCTATTTGCTATTGATATCGGTTTGCGGAAAGTTGTTGAAATCCAATATACTAGATTAATTCCTTAGTTTGTCATCCTTAGAGGTGAAATATGACTGTGAACTGGCAACCGGTACTATCTCAATTTTGACAATTTTACAAGATGAAGAAAATAATTGTTTGCGTCATTTATATTATGGCATCTGGTTAGAAGTCAGTACAAGTTGAATGAAGGCGATTCTGGCGCCTAAATGAAGTGTATCTGAGTTGGAATTTCTGAATGAAAAAAATGAATGGTATTAAAAAGTGAAATCTTTAGAAAATTGAGATAGTACCGACTATGAGATAATGATGAGATAGTACGAATTAATCGCTTAACATAATACACACAAGATAATTTTTTTATAAAAAAAAACCGCCCGCCAAAGTTCATGGAATTATACCTATGTATTTGCAAAGTTACCGGAAACTGCGCGATACCGGATTCATACCCTAGTTTGCCACCCTTAGAGGTGGAATATTTTCTTCTCAGGTACACTCTTTCCAACAAAAAAAAGAATCATCGAAGTCGGTTCACCGCCGGAGTAATCGCGTAACATACATAAAAAACGTCGAATTGAGAACCTCCTCCTTTTTTTTTTGAAGTCGGTTAAAAAATAAAGCCGATATCGAATTCTTAGGTTTTCGCGATTGTTACACATAGGAAATGAAACTATTTCTCCGGATTTAAATCGCGTATATTTGTTTTTTCAAACAAACCGACGTTTCGGGCCTAAAGGGTCCCATGGTCACGGTTGACTGAGGTGGTACAGTCTTCAACCAGTTATGTCTAATATTGTTTGCATCAATTTTTTCACCACCCTATTTTTTCAATACAGTTACAATAGTTATTAATTAAATAACTTATTTTTAATTTTACAAAGAAAACATTCCAATTTACGCCACATTAAGTTTTACAAATTATTTTATTGAATGAATGTTTATTAAGTTCAATTTATTATTAATTAATAATAGAAATTAAAATAAACTAAAGCGCCATAATATTAGAATACAATAAAGCCAATGTGAAAGATTTGTGTATTGCCCGAATTCACACGATTGCAAATTTAACCCGTTTACTTTTCCACATACTTGAACGTTGATTTTTATCCATTGTTACATGACAGCGGAAATATTATGATTCCACTGTTCTTTCATGGTTCTTTCAATGCGAAAACACTAGATCTCTCTTTATCCCCTTTTTCATGTAAAAAATGGAAGAAAAAATACAGCCGAATAGAGATGTTCCTTCCTTTTTTTTGAAGTCGCCTAAAAATAAGTCGAGACAGGATATCAAAGAGATGGAGCGAAGTTATCGTAGAAGTAGCAGGAATGCTATAGCCAAGACTGTCACGAGACAAAGTTTTGTTGGAAAAAGACGGTTTTCACCGCTAAAGGCGGCCTTACACGTAACTCCAGCCTAACTGTAAATTATGCCAATACTAATCATAGTAACAAACGTAAGTATTATATTTATGTTGTAAGGGATAAAAAAGCCATAAATAAGTATATATGAGTTTATGCGAACAATACTGTGTGTATAGTCACAGAAACTGCATTCTTATACATGCAACCACGGTGGCTTAATGGCGCTTTGTGAGCGCTGGATGCGAAGGTCCGATTCCAGGTAGAACCAATTTGGAAAATGATTTTTTAAAACCATTTAAACCATTCACCACAAAAAATATTAAACGTAACTTATTCAATGACATAAAATTATAACAATTACAATATGCAAACTTAACAAGTACAATTACTGTGTGCCAGGGGAGCAAGCTTATGCACATACACAGCTCTGATTTTCAGTTTCTTCCCGCTATTGTAGACAAGCAGATATATAAAACACGCGCACAAAAACATAAACTAAAATTAAATGTAATAAAATTCACAACACGCACACTTAAATTAGTAGTAATTCACAATAGAGCTATTAACTATGCGTATATGACATAGAGAGCAAATCACTGTAATACAAATAATACCAATACAATTTAGAGGAACGTAGGGTATTGGGAGCCCGCGGGTAATGAGAGTGGTATTAAACTGGACGTTCCCAATGCTCGTATTTGTGCAAACGGCACTCCTATGTCTTCGTTAACGTTCGACAAGGTTCGAGCCCCGTGGGCGCCCCCATAGAACCCCGCGCTTAGTTGTATGAAATGGTTGTATGTTTTTCGCTCCGCGCTTATAATATTTGCCAAATTTCATCATACCAGGTAAGTATTAAAATGCATAGATACTACATTGTATTTACACTAGCTATGTCACCATATCTATCAAATTTTAGAAGTTATGCTTGAAATCACAATAAAAGTAGAAATGTTTTTACTGTTTTATTCCTTTTTCTATTTGATGTTACGCGAGTAATGAGAGCTATTTGGCTCTTCTTATCCCATTGCAATGATCACTGGATAATCCTTTACACTTTTTTGTTTATTTTCATTACTTTTTAACTTATATATTTTATTACGTTAATTTTTTTTCAGACTAATTATATATAATGGCTCCCATTTGCCATACGGGATTCTTACCGGCTCCCATTTCCCGAAATGTCACCACATAATGGGAGCGAATGACATGTTTTAGTTTTTTCTTGTTAACTAAATATTATATTTTAGTTCCATATTTTTTCAGTGATTATCTAGTACCCAGATATGTGAAGCGTACTTATATAACTAATAAAAATTTAAATCGCATAAATTATGACTTTTATTATTTATATAAATATTATTCCCCCACGCTCCCCTACTATCGGTTGTAATAGATTAATACTAATGTTATAGGTACCTAAGTAAAGTAATACTATTTTATACTAGAGGCATGCTTCCTTCTTTTTGTTGCTTAAAAAATAAACCCTTAAGTTCATTAAACACGATTGGGACATTTTAAAATTGGTTCTGGTCTAGGTGTTCTGGAAAGTGCCCCAGAATTTCGTTGCTGTATTATAAGTACCACATAGTACCATGGACTTCACTGTTATGAGACAAGGCAATTATGGGCCCGCACCTGCCGCCGCGCCTACGCCTGCACTCTGAATGAACCCATAGACCCACAGCCCTTTTTCTTGTGATTTCAGAAAGGCCTATTAAGATATAATATTTTTATATACCTTATATACCCATTTACAGCCATTGGGTAACCCTTCCTCTCTCTCTACACTGTTTGGGGAGCCGAAAACCAAGGGCCGGCAGCTACCTTGCCGAACGTATTAGCACAGCCTACAAGGACGCTGCCAGTATCATGGGTCACCTTGCCGCGGGGATCCAATTTTTAACCGACTTTTAAGTCAGAATTTTTCTATGTGCTTGCGTCGTGTCTTTGTATTTGGTTTTTCAACGACTTTTTAGTCGTAGCGCCATCTATGAGAAATCTATGAAAAATTTATCACCCAGTAAGTACCTTTACAGCTACCAGTTCTGGCGAGAGATGTCGCTATTCATTGTATTAATTAAATTTTTATTGAATTGATATTCAATTTTTTTTTTTTAGAAAAATCGTGAGGTCCGTTGGTTTGTTCCGTGGCTAAGTTGGTATAGCGTCTAGCATGGTATGCAAGAAGACGTCGGTTCGAATCCGACCGGATCGAAGAAATTTTTTCTGAGTGTTCGATCTTTGTATTAATAATTATATATTCATTATAATTTAATCCTAGTTATAGTTTCTAGTATTCAAGCTTTTATTCTACCTCACCTGTACATTTCAACTTATTGTCTAATAAAAACCACTTATCGGGAAAACAAAATAGGATATCAGCACAACGGAAAGTTGTACAAAACTGTATTTCCAGATTAAAGGTACTGACCTAAATACTCGTTTTATTACAATGATACTTAAAGGTTTAGAAAAATGTTCGGCTAAAATATTTTACAAAGCGTAGTTAGTTTAACTTTTATAAAGTCAGAGAGCTCTGTGGAAACGCAACAATTTATTTAAATGTTTGACTTTGAAGTTTTACCGCGGGCAGGTTTCAATGTTTCGCCTTTGTTTTTATTTTAGCTTCAAGTTTTTTTTTGGTCGGCCGGCGAATGGGCGATACGATATAATATGAACGCAGTGACAAAGCGCTTTGAAATTACTTTTCGCGGTTACTGATGTAGAATATCTGAAAGTACTTCCTTGTGCTGCTTTTTAATGGGCTTTGTCTTGGTAAAAGTATAAAGTGGGAACACCTGGGCGTTATACATACACCGCCGACATCGACTGTATGCAATTATTTTTGTAATATATCACTGCCTACGTGGTCGAACGGTTACCATGCTGGTCTGACACGCAAAGGTCCCGGGTTCGATTCCGGGGCTGAAAGAAATATTTGTATGGACTACATTTTTTAACGATACCAAGTGACTGGACGAACAAGTCGTGCGCCTGTTGTTAACCGACACGCCTGTCCATAACAGTTGCAATACCACTTAAAGTTTTAAATAAAAAAGATTTGAGAGGCACTGCGCCCGTCACCCTGAGACATACGTTGACAAGTCCAATGTGTCTGTAATTTCACCAGCACCTTTGCCCTTCCAAACCGGAACGCAGTAATGCTTTCATTACTGCTTGGCGGCAGAAATAGGTAATGTGGTAGTACTTACCTGGACGAACTCTTTCACAAGGAGCTCTACTGCTATGTCATCTCGTGAGTTTGGGTGTAATTTACGGTTGTTTATGTGTGTGTCCATGGCACCCGCGTCTTTCTAGTACGGGGATAGGAGTGTTTGCGTTATTTATTCACTAAATTTGTGTAATTATCATGTTTCTTTTACGTGTCGTATTTACTAAATATTTCGCACTGTTAATGGTGTATTAACTCAAAAAGTGTATTTTCTCAAAATCGATGAAAAACGAATTAGTCGCTTCCCGTGAAAGATCTGTGTAAATTTATGTATAGGTTATTTCCTACTTGCCAAATATATGTATATTTAAATATGAGAAAAAGAGAAAAAATAATTTCATATTTTTGAATAGAAGTGGCTCACGTGAAGCGTGTCTCATTTTGAGTTAAGTAGTAAATTTTAGTTGTCTTTTTACAATATTTTAACGACGAGTTTATTGACGTGTAAAGAATCAACTTTTACGTTCAATAATGGTGTAATCTTGAATTTCACATATTTTGAGTTATAACACTATTGTAATTGCAGTGCGATTCAATAAAATCTTTCAATAACTATTATATCTTTATATAACATAATCTATTTCAAAAACTTGCACTATAAAAAACTTAAAGAAATAGAGGTTATTAGACTTTCCATCCTCTAAGGGTTATAACATTAAACGGAAACTTTTTATAAAAATAATGAAATGTTTTCATACCGTTTATAAATGGCATTTGTCATCAATTCTCTCGATGTATTTCCTTCTCTGTAACTTGTTGTCTGAAGGAAAAGGTTTATGATCACTGTTTCTTTGTTTACATTGTTTTTAATTAAAAAAAAGAACTACAGCTCTTGTTCTAATGATGAAGTTGTGAATTCATATTCCATTGTTTCCTTTCTTGATTATTCCCTGTCTGTAATGTGAAAGTATGAGCTCGGTCTCAAGAGTCTGTTTTCCAACCACTTCTAGCCTTTATACATAACTGTGTTGAAATGAATTTCATTGTTCTACGAGGGTGCGTTCGCTAGTCGAGTGCTGAATAACGTATCCACATTTCACTAATAGAGAATATTATGACGTCCAATAAAAACATTATGAAAAATACTCGACTTTATTATTTGACAAAGTAAGTGTACTTGGAAATGACTCTTTGAATAGATGAACCAAATTTATTTTATTTGTTTAGTAGTTTATGGCACAGGAAAAAACACACAAATCACTTTCTAACAAAAACTTCGAACAAAAGTTTCTGCTTATTTCTAAAAGACTTTTTTTCCTGCAAACCTAAATGTAGGACAATGACTATGACATGACACACAATGACTAAAAGAACGGGCTTACATGCATAACAAAACGAACATGTAGGTAATACAAAAATAATATACTGACTTTAATATATTATAAAATAATTATTAATACAAAGAAAGAGATACTTCGATCCGGCTGGACGCTATGCCAACTAAGCCAAGAATTTACGAATTTTTCTATGTCCTTGTTGTTGTGATCTTTGAATTTCGTTTTTAACGATTTTTTTTAATCCACGACTATAATTGAATATCATGGTAGTGAAACATCGTGAGATCTAATAAACTTAATAAAAATACTATTATAAACTATGTAAATACTTAGATAGAAATACATATTTCATAGTATAATACATAAGACATGGAACAGTGGATAAATAACGCTTCTTAACTCTCATTTTATGCTTTTTTACATTTGTTTGCGTTTTAAATTGAGATACAATCACTTGTATGTGCAAGTCAATTTCTTTTCACTGCAAAGTCTGTAACTATTTCAGAAACAAAAAAACATTTCCTACACACTTTTCTGGTCTGGAAAACGTCGTAAAGAAGAAATATAATATTAAAAGCACTTTTGTTATTCTCAGTGCCCTTGCTCCTAAAATATCTCAAAGGTGGGTTTTAGTTTCGTAAAGTCCACTTTAGAAGACAAAGTATACAAAGAATAACAAATCACGGAGCACTGTAGCCGCGTTGTCTGCTTGTATATTTTTATGAAACATAGTATACTTTAAAGAAATATATACAAAGTTAAGTTTTGAATGTTTCCTTACTTGTTAATTAATGATATATATCATACCCTTTTAATACCCAGAACACTGCAATGGATAAAGCGCTGTAGAGTACCTTGTGGAGGAGTTCGTCCAGGGGAGTACTGCCTTACCTGCGTTCCGGTTTTGAAGGGTAAGGGTGCTGGTGAAATTACAGTCACATGCGACTTGGCAACTTATGTCTCAGGGTGACGGGCGCAGTGGCAGTGCTCCTCAGATATTTGCGTGGCACTGCAACTGCTATGGACAGGCGTGTCACTTACCACCATGCGCACTTGTACGTAACGACACTTGATATTTTCCGGACCGGCTCAAGCCGATTTCGAATTAACGGGTGTGGATACTCCCTAAGGAGAAACGAGCTACGTTTACTTTCCCGTGAACCTTCACGGGAAAGTAAAAAAAAATTACCCGTGTTATTGTCTGATTGGCGTTGGTAAACAAGGAGTTTTGTTCTAAGAAAAGGGATACGGGTCTCTACTGAGACGCTCTAGTTTACCACATTGACAAAGCGAGAGTAAAATAAGTAATTTCACATTTTTTTTACCGACTTCAAAAAAAGGACGAGGTTCTCAATTCGACTGTATGTTTTTTACGTTATGTATGTTACGCGGTAACTCCGGTATTTGTGAACCGATTTTCACGATTCTTTTTGTGTCGGAAAGAGGGTACCTCTATAGTGGTCCCATTTAATTTTGAAGAAAATCATCTACCTCTAAGATTGGCTGTTCACGCATGAAGATTAATTTTTATAAATAGCGCCTAAATTTTATTACAAGGAGCAATTATTTTAATGCTTGATTTTGCTATTCTCCAATTCAAGGCGTTTTTCTCTCTCAATATACTTTGAGTAGTGAGAACCGCTTTTTGTTATCTCCTGTGTCAAGTCCCGTATAGTGGCGAATGATTAGGAAGACGATCATGCAACTCGCTGTAGTCCGTGGTTGCTTCAAATATGCCTCATCTAAAATATGGAATGATCTATCTTCTCCCGTTAGAGCGGTGGTGTCTAAGGGCTCATTCAGAGTGCAGGCGCAGCGGCAAGTGCAGGCGCGCCGTTCTTGGCGTTTTCCCTTTTACAGTGTCGAAGCGGCTACGAGCGGGTAGATCCACACGTCGAAATCGCAAACAGATGCTCCCGCGTCCACACCCGCGCCCGCCGGCGCCGCCACTGTAAGGTCTTTGTCGTTACGGACATTCAAACGTAAATGCGGACAATGGCTATTTAACAAGCAATCACGGGTTGTAGGTTTCGTATAATTCGTACTTTGTGTGTTGATATATATTTATTTTATTTTATTTATTTTTTATTTTTATTTTTAATAATTTGGTATTATAATAATATTTTGAATTTTAATTATTTGTGTATTCGTATGCCTTTGTGTGTGCCATATGATTAATTATTTGAATATCCTTTTCTTTGAGTTTTTATTTTATTAAATCGTTTAGCGGTACTCAGAGCTTTAAATCGCAGGTACTGCCACTGCACCCGTCACCTTAAGATAAAAAGTTGACAAGTTTGGCCGTAGTTTCAGCAGCACCCTTACCCTTCTAAATCGAAACGCAGTAATGCTCATATTACAGCTTGGCGACAGAAATAGCTAAGTAAGGTGGCAGTACTCATTTGGACGAACTCTTTCACAAGGAGCTTTAATATTATTAAAATTAAATTTAAATTTAAAATTAACTTAATTAAATTAGTCATAAAAGTTTTTGTGTTTCCAAATCTTCGACTTCAGTTATTTTAATTCTAGTCACAATTGTATTATTATAGATTGAACCCTCAACGCTCAGTAGACCTGTATACCATAGTGAAACGTATTTGGATTAGACAGGGTATGAACACGCTTCCATGAGCTATCATCAGCTTACATGTATCTATTGCTAGACGTAAGTTATTTCCAGCTGATGTTGTCCCAGGTCGTCGATCCATCTTGCCGCTTGTGTTCCGGTTTTGAAGGGTAAGTCTCAGTAAGTCAACTTATCTCAGGGTGACGGGCGCGGTGGCAGTGCCCCCAGATCTTTGTGATTTAAAGATCTGAGTGGCACTGCAACTGTTATGGAAAGGCGTGTCGCTTACTATCAGGCGCACGACTTGTTCTTCCCGTCACTTGGTATTATAAATAATCTCAGTACAGAGTACTAAAAAAACCGACCTCAAAAGTAGGTACGTGGAATTACGTCAAAAATTGGTTCTCACTAAAGGTCAAAGTATATTGAGAGAGAAAAACGTCCTGAATTTGAGAATAGCAAAATCAACCATTAAAATAATTGCTCTTTATAGTAAAATTTAGGCGCTGTTCAGAAAAATGAAACTTCATGCGTGAACAGCAACCCTTAGAGGTAGATGATTTTCTTCAAAATGAAATGGTACCACTTTGGAGGTACCCTCTTTCCAACAAAAAAGAATCATGAAAATCGGTTGACAAATACCGGAGTTCTCGCGTAACAGACATGCAAAAAAAAACATACAGTCGAATTGAGAACATCCACCTTTTTTGATGTCGGTTAAAAAGGGCTTTCGACACGTTCGCCTTGACGTCGTCGCTACGCCAGAACAAATCTGCTCCATAAACTTATTGATTTTGCCGAGTTACGTCGATCACTTTAGTTCTCTGACGTACGAGTTCATTAGAAACCCCAAGCACAGCTCGCTCCATCGCACGCTGAGCGACTTTAAATTTGTGGATGAGGCCTGCTGCTAATGTGTCTCGGCTCTGCAGGATATATCTGGTATCGTAGACCCACAGAACAATAAATACACTGGAAGTGCTCAGTGCGCTTGGCATGTGTGCCAACAACGCGTTATGGTTGTGTCAATTATCTCGCACAAAACATCGAAAATCGTAGAAAAATTTCGAATTTTACAATTTTGGAGTACAAAAATGATGGTCGCACTTGTAATATTATCCATGGTGATATATCATATCGTCGTTAAATCTTTTTTTTTATTTAAAAGAAAATCAATTTCCTGTTTTTCGTAATATTTTTTTACACGAAACGAAAGTAAATATTATGCCGCTGCAATATGGTCGCTTCTTTTTTAAGAACTAAATAAACAACTTGAATCCTCCGTCGTTCGGCAATGTACCGCTAGATGGCAGCACATTGATTGAAATTTCGTCTGTGGAAATTTCAATATAAAAATTCAAAACGTCGTAACTTGCAACAATAAGTATTGATCTTTCAAGCTTTCAACGATATGAGAACAGGGTAAAGCTTAAATTACATTGACAGTCCAGAATTTGTTCCACCAATCACTGTCGAGATTTCATAATGTTTCAAATTATAAATGCGTGAGTTTTCGCGACAGTGGTTCTGATAATAATCGAGGCATAAGGCACTTCCATTGCTTTCTTTTCTTCCGTGGATAGAATGCACAAAATGAGCAGCACTATACCTTAGAGGCTATAAGCTAGTTCAACATTATAAATGATAAAATTCTAAGCGCAACGGCGGTCCAAATATAATTTACTACATCTAATATATTGAGGAGAATAAAAACAATGTCTACACGAAACGTTATTACGTTGTACGTCATACGTAGCATTAAGGTGAAATATTTGTTTAGGAAAGGAACGAGGTGTGGTACATAAACATCGCCTCAAATAGAATTTATAGAGGACGTAGAGGTAACCTTAAAAAAACGTTTTTATTGAATGACACGTGAAATAAATAGAATATCATCATCATGTATGTGTTCTAGTACTGGGCTAGACATGGGGAAAAACGTTACATTTCGATCACCGTTACTACCGTTCCAGTTACAAATAAATCGCAGTGACAAATCACCGTGATTATGTCACGCCTGTCACTTACGTCACGATAAACGGTTTTGACAAGCGCCTACTTTCTAGTAGTCGTTATTATTCGTCACTTTGATGTAACGTTTAATTTCGTTTGAAAAATTGATCCGCAATAACCTTCACAGTTTTACAGGCTTGTCGCATTATTCATTAACAAGACCGTGCGTCGTGTTTATTATTTTGGGTCAATGTTGTACAATTATCTTACTTGTATTTATAATGTTACACGCTATTTACACTAATGTAATTATTTCTTTGTTCATAATTAGAATTTAAAAATAAAAGCGAACTACAATGAGTACCGCATTCGCCAGTCTCTTACAGAACAGAGATCGCGCATGATTTTGTTGTAAAATACGTCACCGAGACGTGAGTGACGGTGGCAATTAGGTGAACGGAGGAACAACCTATGTGATTTTGGAACGTCGTTCCTTCGTAAAAAGTCACGGTGATACTACTTGACGGCTGATCACTGTGATTTTCCATCGTGACGTTATTTATCACCCACCTCTATACTGGGCACGTGTCAGAATTCAGATCGCGCCTGACCACAACAGTTACAGTGCATGATGTGAGGGGCACTGCCACTGCGCCTGTCACCTTGAGACATAAGTTAACAAGTCCTGTGTGCCTGTAATTTCACCAGCACCCCTTCAAAACCGGAACACAGTAATGCTAAATTACTGCTTGGCGGCAGAAACAGGTAAGGTAGCAGCACTTCCCTTGACGAGCTCTTTCACAAGGAGCTCTACTGCTACTAAATACCTACCAGGTAACGCTAGAAACAGAATAAAAAAACAATCAAAATTAAAATAACTGTAGACATTTAAGCATGTAGTGACTAAAATTTGACATAAGCAACAATTGCACGAAGTAAGTAATCAATTTGAATAATAAATAAGTAATTTAAAAAGCATAATATCATACATGCATATCAAATAACAGTAGACAATTAGGCACTAAGTAAATAAAACTAGACACATGCAACAATTAGTCAAAGACAAAAAATCTATTTGAGTAATAAATAGGTAATTTAAACAGCATAATACCAAACACACATAAACACACCGAAGAGATATACAAACACAAGCTACTTCATAAAGCCAGCATCTCTAGATTGCTTTTAGTCATATTATTATTGAGGGTGAATTTTAAATTTGCCATTGTCAAGTTTCCTTTCTTTTTCCTGCATGGAAGTGGTTAAGACGTTGCGGTACGTGAGCAAGCGGCGTTACGTTGCGACACTACATTTTTCGTGTGGCACTCGGTGCGTTGATATATTAGACATCCTAGAAACACAAGGAATAAAATAGAAATAAGGCCCAAACAACACCCTAATTTGGAATTTTACAGTTGAGCGATGTTCGTATTAGCACCAAAATTATTTAATAAATTGCTAGATGCTGTTAAAGAATTAAATTGTAGGCAATTTAAAATGAAATTGCATAATTTGTTAGTCACTTAATGCTATTAAAATATTAATGATTTTTTAATTGATAACATAAAGTGTAAAATTTAACTATTGAATGATACACTTTTGGTTACTTATTTTCTGGTTAAATTCCAATTGTTGTCATTTGTTCATGGTATTGTTTTAATTTAACTTTAATGCATGTTACATCAAAAGTGAAATAAGCATTGTGTAAAATATTCGCATGCCAAGTTTTGGTGAAATGTACGATCTAATATAATATATTACAAGACCTGCATTGTTAACCACATTATTCAGCGAATAAATATCTTGTATTCTTGAAATCATATCGTTGCAACGACGTGGCAGCTCCCGGGCCCTGGGAAATAGTTGTCCGAAGACAAATGCGTTTGAGGCCCTGAGCTAATTTCGGCCAGACGGAAGTTCAAAAATCAATAAAGGCATTGAATGCGTCACGCGTTCTAAAGACACCTGGTGTCCGTAACGTTTTGGTACAGTAGTGCCCTAGAGCTACAGTGTGCCTCTAATACATAGCTGAGTTTTCATCCACCATTACAATTACTTTCCCGAAATCGTCATAGAGACCGTGTGTTTCTAGGATGTTTGACGGGGTAATTTTTATTTTTATTTTTTTATAGCCCCGCACTAGGGAAATACTGTTACGCGGATGTCATGGACACACACATACACAACTAGGAATTACACCGAAACTCACAAGAGAAATAAATGTCGGCCATACAAATATTTCTCCCGGCCCGGGAATCGAAACCGGGACCTCTGCGTGGCAGATCAGCATGGTAACCATTCGGCCACGGAGGCAATTAAATAATGTAACGCGCATCAAATAACGTTATTGTAATTCTGCATTCAAATACAAACTACATGACTAAGTAATTATATTACAACATCTAGCTACTTTATATTCGTGTAATAAAAACGAAATAGCCCAATAAATTAAAAGTTTTTAAATCTAAATCAACCTCTTTGTCACATTTTTCGCAGCAAATTATTATTTTGTTCCACAGAAAAGGGAAGAAACGTTAATTATTAAACTTGAAAGAAACGGAGGATAAAAACGTGTATTTTATTATAAAATATTTTTGCTTATCGCAAAGTGAAATGAAAACGGCAAGGATCATTTTTTGTATATTTATTTTTGTCATTGTAAGAGTCTAGGAGAAAGTCTATTGCATCGATGCAAACGCGCGACTGCATCGATACAAACGCGCGATTGCATCAATGCAATCGCCTATAAATTCCAAGTGCAGCAATGCAATCGCGCGCGCGCGCGTGTGTAAAGGTAGATTATTAGCGATTGCATCGCGTTTACGTCGCTGTGTGTAACCATTCTTAGACTTTCTTTGTAAATAAGATGTCTCGTTTTGACTGCTTTATTATAGCCGTTTATTTTTAATTACAATAATGGTCTCATTTAAATTTTCAATAGTTTCCTGGGCAAACACAACTTACTACGCAATCTGAACTGACTCTACTGAATCTACTCGACTCTATTTGGGGTTAAGTTTCCATTATGTATTTGTCTTGTAACTTGTATCTATATAACAGTACCATTAGTCAACGTCTGATATTTTAAGTAGCAATAGGGCTCCTTGTGAAAGATTTGTTCCAGGGAAGTACTGCCACCTTACCTATTTCTGCCGCCAAGCAGTAAGTTGATCATTACTGTGTTCCGGTTATGAAGGGTGCTGGTGAAATTACAGGCAAATGGGGCTTGTCAATGTCTCTGGGTGACGGGCACAGTGGCAGTGCCCCTAAGATCTTTACGATTAAGAGCTCGGCAACTGTTATGGACAGGCGTGTAGTTTATCATCGGGCGTACACTACTTGCTCGTCTCGTCACTTGATATTATGAAAAAAAACAAGAAAAATTCTTAAAAAAGTTTTTAATACAAAACTGAAGGCATATTGGCTCGGCCTAAAGCACTATTTGTTTTTTTTTTTTAACTCCGACCGAATGATTTAATTTATGACCCGCGTATGCAACGTGAGTGCACCGCGAGATTATGCGAATGTGTGCATCTGTATACGGCGCACGACCGGCGTGCACACATATAAGCAGCGCGGCTACCTAAGTATGGAGTTACCATTTCTTATTACACTATGGCTACTATCGCTTGTATTCTGCGTAACCTATAAAAAGCCGCGCCCATCACATCTTTGATGATGCCGTTATAAACTACTGTTTATTTTATTTTAAAAATATATTGAAAATCTCGGGCTTAACGTGTAACAGGGCAATAACGAATTCATATTAAACATAACTTAAGTTGTATGAAAACTCTAATAAGGTTATTGCCAGACTTTTTGTTAAAATAAATACCTTCATACTCATGCGCAATTCCTGCGCGTTTAGTTGTAACAGGAGACCAAAATCGTGCAGTGGACGATTAAGAGTAAATACAAAACAAAAAAATATTTTGTACTAACGTATATTTTTTACATAAAAATATATTTTTTTATTCCATTATTCCCAATGCCCACAACAAAGCGACACATACCATTGTGAAGTACACATATGTTTCTTGAAATCTAACCATATGTCATTTCTATGGGTATAGTTTTCTTTGTTGGCCATGATTTTTCAACCATAAATGCGTAAGCAGGTTTTCAGAACCAAATGGTCGACTAAAACTGTACATTAAAATGTTTCATACGTAGATTCATATTTCACAGACAATACTATGAAAATTGGGACTTATTTATCAACTTGAAGTACGTTCTGTGAAAAACCAGTGTTACCATTAGAAGGTGAACATACGATTCTTAAATGAAGCAAAGGCGTCGCCAGAGAAAGTGCCCCGTAAGTGCCAAAGTCGGTTGCGACACTTTAAGCTTGTTCCACAACAAAATGTATCGTTTGCGCGACGACAGGAACAACTTGTGCCGGTTATTTTGCACGTACTTGCAACTGGTACGTTTATTTTATTTATTCGGTAGCTAACAAATAACGTAATTATATAGGAAATGAAACTATTTTTCCGGATTTAAATCGCGTATATTTGTTTTTTCAAAGACACCGACGTTTCGGGCCCTTTACAGGTCCCATGGTCACGGTTGATTGAGGTGGTACAGTCTCTCTCTGGAAAATAGGGGGGGCGGGCGGGCTCACCCGAGGCATTAGCCTCTCGAAGAACCGGATCAAGTCAAGTGACAGAGGTCTGGGACAATCCTGTACACTGTCTGATCTGGGTTCAGAACCTGAACTTACGAGTATAAGGTTCCTGTGCGCGCACAGGTTATAGTGCCCTTCCCGCATAACCAAGAGGTTGATAGGGAACAAAATTACATCTGACCGCCATGTGGTCCCTTTCTATATCTGTTTGGTCCTGAAAGTAGTCAGTTACAAAGTAGCCAAGATATTTAAATTGGGAAACCTTTTTAAGGTCTAGACCATTTAATGTCATGGGTGGGACGTAATCGGGACTCTTGCCACAGACGGTCCTACACACTAAATACTCGCTCTTTTTCACATTGTACGTCAAGTCATCAGTTATAACCTGACATACACCAACACCAAGCAGTGTTGTGAGCATTATTGCGTTTCGGTTTAGGAGAGCAATGGTGCTCGTGAAATTACAGGCACATGGGACTTGTCAACTTATGTCTCAGGGTGACGGGCGCAGTGGCAGTGCCTCAGATCTTTGTGCTTTAAAGCTCAGAGCACTAGGATAGCATTTCATTTTTTTATGATACCAGGCACGGTACGAACAAGTCGTGCACCTGGTGGTAAGCAACACGCTTGTCCATAGCCGTGACACTCTGCCATTTAACTCGCAAAGATCTGAGGGGCACTGCTAATGCGCCCGTCACTCTGAGACATAACGTAACAAGTCCCAAGTGCCTGTAATATTTTTTTTTGTAATTTAACCATTGCTCGGTTATTCTCGGACAAGTGTTCACTATCTAATTTCCATGGCAATTTTTTTTATTTAAGTATTCGATTTTTTATCGTGCAACATTATTTAATATTCGAGTATTGTATCCTGAAATATTATTTAATAATTACGTGATAATATATTTGAATATTTAAATAACAAAAACTGCCACGGAAATTAGGTAGTGAACACTACTCTGAGACTGGCCGTGCTCATTCTGTTATTTAATGCCATGTGAGTGCGTGTAATAAAAAAAAAACAGTGGATTACGATTATAATTCACTCTTGACAAACAAGATGTTATCTAAACCAAAGCACACCAATGTCAACAGTTTAAAACAAAAGGATTGCCATTAAAACAGCCGGATATAATAACCGATCCTCGAGAGTGCAACCGCTCGCCGCTTCTCATAATTTAATTCAGCTATGCAACTTACTGAAATTTAATCTGCTCGCAATTCCCGTGGCTTTTGTGCTTAGTTAAACTTGTATGGAATGTAAATAACATGGATGCGATGTTTGGGAATTGTGATTCATGTTCTAAATTAGGTGTACAATGAAAGTATAAATATTAATAATTAGTAATGAACTAACCCGTGGTACTCTAATGGTGGAACCTACCAATTCTTAAGCAGAGGGCATAGTTCGAATCCGGGCTTGCACCTTTGAGTCTGAGGACCATATGCGTGTTAAGCAGATATAATAACGGCCACCAAGTTAGTTATATTGTCGTTCAAAAAATATAACTTATAAACTTATTATTGGTGATCGATAATATGAACTATGTTAAATTAATATTAGGTACCTATATAGTACATTACATTTCTTTTTATATTACTGTCCTTTCAAAATCGAAACCCTGTAATGATCACATTACTGCTTGTCAGCACAATTAGGTATGCTGATGATTGTAAATAAAGCCCCACCACTAAGAATGTCAGACCTTGATTTATCCTTCCCTTTTGTCTAACTATAGATTATTATACTAAGGTATTGCAAGAACATTTGTGGCGAGAAAGGTCCACGAATATGTATAAAGAACAATATCAATTGCAATCAAAAGGACCCTCAATCATTCACGTCAGCCGCACTGCACGCAAAATGGCGGCACTTCACAAAATGGCCGGCGATGATTTGTCGCAGATTTACTACGCTTGATGGCGACATTAACGGCCCTATGCCGACCAGGGGCCATTCGGATAAATCACTCCAATACAACTGTTGCGATACGATAGAGTTTATTGTCAATGGACTTTCACTTGAGTTCATAAATAAAATAAATGATCTAAGTTATTGCAGCAGTTCACTGCTGTGAAGTATGATAGTCTGAAATTGGGAAACATTTATAAATTCTTGTTTATCGAACATTCTTTTTTATGAGCTATGGAAACAAGGACGAAATTTAATAAATAATTATACTATTCAACGAATGTAAGTTAATATAATAATAAAATAATTTAGCCCATAAGATAATGGTGTTAATTATAAAAGAAAACCTTAAAAGTATGTTAGTACGCAATGAATTTGGAAATATTCGTTGATTTATTAAAACATGAAACTACGAAAGTGAAAAATTAAACAGATACGCTAAAAATATTGTCTTAAGCCATCAGTAAGTTTGTAAATTTTCAATGCTATTTCATCTTAAATAGCAAATCGATTTATAATACAAAATGTAATAGGGCTGTTATTAGCATATCAACAACGGAAACTCATATCGCAAATGAGTTCGCCTCGAGTTCGGCCTGTATGTTCTGGAGACCAAGTTTCGGAGCTATTCGCGTTTTGCGGAAGTCGACGATTGCATTGTTAACCCATTTCATTCTACCGTACAGTCAACAGCACGTTCAACTATAGACTTTTGTTGGCTAGAACAACGGAACAAGATCCGTCAATGTTTAGCTTGAAATGCTAACATCCGGATTATTCGACGATAAAGTTTTGTCATTCATCGGTTCGCCACTACAATGAAGAGTTTACTTTAACTATTTGGTTATGTGGTTAATACTTGACGTATTTTACTGGATTTAAAAATATTCTTTATTGCACACCGACAAATACAAATAAAAATAAAAGTAAAAATGACAGGTACCACAGGCGGCCCTATTGCTAAATAGCAATCTTTTGGAGGCAACCTTCAAATTCTAGGCAAAAACTGTGAGATAAAATTAATTGAGGGCGCAACAGAATACGTATTGCATTTGTGTATCAAATGAAAAAAAAACGAAATAAATAAATAATAATAAATAAAAAATATGCATATAATTACATAAATAGAAGTAGGATTATATATAAACACAATCATAATAACAACACACAAAATTTAAAACAGGTAAGAATTGGAGAAAATAATAAATTACAGTATATGATAATGAAATGAGTTTTGAGTAAAATTTTGAAAGACTCAACAGACTTGGCGTGTCTGATCGATTGGCAGGCAATTGCACAGTTTGATGCATCTAACGTCGAAGGAGTTAGAATAAAACTAATAGAAGTAATTGAAAAGTGGATAGGACAGTTTAAAGAAAGAGTAAGAGAAGAACCGTAAGGTGCGACTGAGAGTAGTGTTAATATGATACACGAAACAATTTTTGACGTAGGGAGGAGAGGTGGAATTAAAGAGAACATAGTACTGTGGCCGTAGCATGCAGTATATGTGTGCTAAGCCTCCTCCTGACAACATTTATTAATTCAGTTGATAAATCTATATATTTTGATAAAGTTATACATTTTGAAAAACAAGGACAACGATATAAAAGTGCGTATTTAGCTATCTTTGTCGTTTAATCATCGCCGCGAAAACGATGACACAAAAAATGACAGCTACATTTGCTTATTTGGTGATGAGCTATTGTTATACATTTTGAAGAACAAGGTCAACGATTTCAAATTGTGTATATATAGCTATCTTTGTCTTTTAATCATCACCGTGAAAACGTTATTATAAAAAATGACAAAGCTAAATTTGCTGATTTGGTAATGAACTACAGTAGCTATGAAATAAAAATAAAAAAAAAACAAAAAGTCTTTTCATTTCGTTTGTCGCGCTCAATTTTTACGTCGATAAAATTACTATGCAAATTTTTTAAAATCAGCAGCGTCCTTGCAGCATGTTTGACACTGTGTGCAGTTATTGTTCGCCGGCACTCGCGATGACATAAAAATGTGACGTCACGGTGCTCGCTATGTCCGCTATTGTGATAAAATTTTAAAAATTATCACTCGAATTTGATAGCTTATTTAATATCTTTATCGAGGCGGCATACTACGGAGGCAGAAGGGATAAAATGCGAAAGTTCTTTTGACGACGAATGAATAATATTATATTCACCTGTTTCTTTCTTAAAAAAGCACTTAATGCACAGGTCTTTATTAATTAACATGTGAGTACATGCTACAATGGAAATTCTACCTCACCTTCCATTTTAGGATTAGTCGAGTAGACCAAGTTCAGCGTACGTGACGGCACTGTTAAATAACACCACCTAATCTAAGCTTTGCATTTTAGTACTCTATTTGTTACAACTTAAGTACTGGTTTAGGTTTGTGCTTAGCTAACTTAGTTGCTCTACATATGCATATGGGATAATTAAGTTTATATTTAGCTGAAAGTTAAATCTGGATTGTTAAAGGTGTTCCCCTAAGTGATGAACTTAGTTGCCTTACAGAAATATCGATTTCTATTACATATTTAGAACTTCCGTTGATGCAAATTTGAGTTAGAATTAGCTAGTGTCTAGTATTATCTACAAATGCTATGGTATCCTAGTAACATTGTAATCGATATTTAGAATTTTCGCGCTCGTATTCTTAAAGGAAATGCATTAAAGTTATTTATCATTACGATATTATAAAATCTATACGATTATATATTTTTTTTACGTATTGACTAACGGACAAGTCGTGCGCCTGGTGGTAAGCTACACGCCTGTCCATAACAGTTACAGTGCCACTCGGAGCTTTAAATCGCAAAGATCTGAGGGGCACTGCCACTGCGCCTGTCACTCTGAGACATAAGTTGTCAAGTCCCATGTGCCTGTAATTTCACCAGCACCCTTACCCTTCAAAACCGGAACGCAGTAATGCTCACACTACTGGTTGGCGGCAGGAATAAGTAAGGTAGTACCTCCCTGGACGAACTCTTTTACAAGAAGCTCATCTGCTACGAAAATATCTTAATTACGGGCACCGGATACGGATCTCGTTTCAGGCGAGGGTTTAAGTCATGTTCGCCACGCTGGCCCAATGCCGATTAGGCATTTCACAAGTTTCTCGAACCTGAATTTCGCACATAAATTCCAAACACCTCAGAGGTGCGAGCTCGGATATGAACCACCGCCTCTGTTTGTGAGGTGGTAGGTCAGACCGTTAGGGTGCGTTTATTCGACACGAAATTTATCGCGCTCGCGCGGAGACCGCGTGACCGACTAGCAGCGACCACGTGCATCTAACTGTTATGGCAATATATACTCTATTTATTTAGCTATTACGCTTTAACTTAAATGAGCGTCGCGGGCACACGAGAGGAGCTGGCTTGTCTTTGGTCTACGCGGCGGCCACGCAGCGGCCGCGCGGCGACAACGCGTTATATTATTCCGAGAAATGTCTATGTTGTTGCCTAGTAAATATAATTCAGATTAGCCATTAATGTACGCGAAAGCGCCGTAACTGGGCGGTCGCCGCGCGGCGGCGGCGCGAAAACGTTCGCGTCATGTGTGTGGGCGCTTAGGCTACCACATAAAATAAAATAAAATCGTATTTATTTTAGATGCCAAATACATTATAAAATACAAACAATTATAAAATATCAAATAATTCGTTCATAAATAATAATAAAAAACAATAGAAAAAACAGGAAAATGTAATAATAATAATGGAAAAAAAAATTAAAACAAATAAGGAAACAAAAAAAATCCATGTCAAAAAGGTCCATGACTCAGCGTTTGAGGACTTTGCTAATTACGTAGCCCTCGCTGATATTCTGCCATGGTCTGTCATAGAAATAGAATACTACAATAAAAAAAAAATTAAATTAAATTCAAATGCTAACACAATCAGACAGTAAATAAATGAAATTAAATTTGACACATACCACATTTACACATGAAAATGATAATCAACTTGAATAATAAGAACAATAATAGTAAATTTAAATTGCACAATACCAAATATATACAAACGGCTATTGCGCATAGCCCATGTCCCTTTCAAACAGCCACAGAAAACATTTTCGTTTGAACGTTGGTAGTGCTCGACACAGTTACTTGTCAATATTCATTTATTTAAAAATTGCAAAACTTGACGTGGCAGTGCTTCGATATTTGCCATTTAAAGCTTTGAGTAGAACTACAACTATTATTGGACAGGCTTGTCTAAACTTAGTTGTAAACTTGTATTAAACGCAAAAATACAAAGTCAATAGCTACTTTAGAATTTTCGCAAACAGCTTCACTGAGTTGAAAACAAAGGGAAAAACAAAAAGTGTTTGGACTCGGAACAAAAGTATCAAGCAAAATTTAAATAAGAAAACTACAAAAAAATGTCTGAAAACGGTTTATACGCTTCTAAACTTGCGCATCGACTGATTAGGTACCAAAATTTGTTTTCGAACATAATGTTGTGTGATTAAGATTCCACAATTGAGACGGAGTGACATTGCATCAACAGTCAGTTCGTGACCGAAGGAACCTGACCCAAAGTCAAATGTTCTTTATTTCATAATTACACTTGAAATCGTCATTGATTAAAATCTACTCCTCACTCGTAAAGCATATTCCCCTAAGAAGAATAAGAAACTCTTTGTAAACAAATATTTGTCAGTTAAAATATTTATTTCAAACATCATAGATCGAGACTACCTGTAAGAGGTAACAGGTGACCTTGTACCCAGGTGTACCACGGATTTTTGTTATCCAAATGCTCAGAAGTTCTACAACACGCTTTAGTACGAAGTTTTTGTTTCACTACAGTTTTAAGCGTCGTGAATGGCAAATTTTGAATATCTTTTCGTTGTTATACAAGCGTTACATTGCCCCCTTAAATTATTTTTTTACGCCTGTACTTTAATCTGTCAATTATAATTAAATAAACCATAAAAAATAGGCTTTTTAGTTCTGAACCAAAATTCTATCTTTGGTACTCGCTACTGAACTGAATAATTTAAAGATCTAATGAGTTTCAAAAAGAGAACGTCGTATTTTTGCTAATAAAAAGTTTCCTTAAACGCGTCACTGTATTCCACAGAACATCGTCACTATATTTGTGAAAGTATTAAAATTCAAATCACTTTATTAAATAATATCTCAAAATGTTTCATAACAGGTACAAAATGTAACTGTTTGGCAAAAAGACCTATTTCAAAACAATAAAAAATATGAAACATAACGCTACTCGATCACTCTACTGCCTGATTGGTTAAAATATAACCGGTATTTGGCCAATCACGGACACTTCTATTCTATCTTTTTGATTCTTGTTTTGTAGCGTTTGGCGCTTGGCTTCCATTTGAGTTTGTTGTCGTGGATTGTTAACAAAATGTACATTTAATATTTACTGGGTTTCATGAACTTAATACGCTCGTACGAAAAGTTTTATATGCAATCGGTACATAATTAGATCCTAAACTCGGCAAAGTCTCGTGGCCTAAACGCAGTATTCGACTTTAAGAACTCCCATTATGCAACGACTGCACTATTATTGTGACTTTGTGAAGACGACGGTCAAAAACAGCTACTTTATTTATATATATTATATTCCTCGTATTAATTTATGTCTGTCATTATTTTCCATAAAAAGAATTACTATTTTTCTTAACATAAATTACATTTTCATAAATGTACTGTAACGCTAAAGTAACAAATTAAAATTTCTTTACCTAAACGTCGGGATAATAGGTGAGTGTACTGTTTGCAATGTTTGTGAACAAGTTTTGTAGAAAAACTCGCAAGGTTTGTAAATGTATATGAACGTATAGTTCTAGTTACGAAGCTGATGTCTAGTATACCTACAAATTCTGTGATATTCTATTGACATTATGCCGGAGCTCGAGCGGGTGTTTGCGCGGCTGGTTACAGGCAATAAATTATGGACAACGATCAAATGTTTCGGGCCAAGTCCACAGAGTTAATAGAAACTAGTGTACGTAAATTTGGTGTTCCCGTTGCCAAGCTTACGGTTCTTTCACACCAGGCGCCGAATTACACCTTATAAAGACTATAGACCTCTATTTGTTAACTACTACTATCTTGCCATACATATTTCGTCTTCTCCACTCAGTCCTTACAAACACGTTCTTCCATTCTAGGTACCTTTGATTTTGCACTGAAAAACAATATACTCGTAATATTTTAACCCATATCATAAAAGGAAAAGATTCTCAATTCGAATGTATGTTTTTTTGTATGTATGTTACGCGATAACTCGACAACGGATATCGCGGATAACGTCATTAGTGAACCGATTTTGATGATCCTTTTTTTGTTGGAAAGAGGATACCTAAGTAGTAGTCCCATTTAAATATGAAGAAAATATTCCACCTCTAAGGGTGGCAAACTAGGGGATGAATGACTTTCAGGTAGGTTAGCTGAGCACTCTGTACTGAATAAACCGACCTCAAAAGACTGACTGTTATGTGATACCAAGTGCTGGGACAAAGAAGTCGTGCGCCCGGTGCTAAGTGACACGCCTGTCCATAGCAGTTGCAGTGTCACGCAGAGGTTTAAATCGCAAAGATTTTAAATATACTGTCACCATGCCTGACACCCTGACACATAAGTTGACTCAAGTGCATGTAATTTTAACAGCAACCTTAGCCTTCAAAACTGGAACGCTGTAATGCTCTTATATCATAATTTCTGCCGCCAATCAGTAATGTGATCGCTCTCGATCCACAACATCATGTTCTATATTGTGATGTAATGATTAGATTTCATCTCAATTTTAAGTTACGTCCAAAGTGTCATAAGAGACGTTATGTTATAGAATTTATATCAAAACAAGGTTGATATTGGAGATACGAAGCGATATTACTTTTACAGTATTTGGACCTATGTCACTGTCAATAACTTGTGTCCGCTTCTTGATTTAACTTACTGAGCGAGATGTATGTCGTATACATCGTTAGATATGTTAATATGAAGTACCGTTTAAATAATCAATTTACTTATCGACGGAAAATCGATATGTTTTGTCGCATTAAGCCGATTTGTAGTCGAAAAATATACATAATTTCAATAAAAAAGAATATAACCATAATATTAACCTTAGAACTAAGTCCAAATTCATGGTACCACAATCTCGTTTAACTAAGGTAAACGTTTCTTTTATGAGGAACTTTATACGTTTTTATAATAAGATTCCGGAGCATATATTAAGATTATCATTTCCTAAGTTTAAAACTTACATTAAAGTCATATTACAAAATTGAAGAGCATGTGTTAGACAAAGATGTATGGAAAGACAACATGAGTCTAAATACCACACATTTATGATTCAATGTGTATTCCATCATTCTAGAGTTTCTTGCTCGTTCTTCCCAGGGAGATCAGCGTAGCGAACGAGCAGCTTAAAAAATTACGTATTCAAGTGTAAAAATGTTTACCTATGGAATAAACGATCACTTGACTTTGACGTGACCGTCCGGCTGTCGACGGCGCTGATCAGTCGTCGTCGGCCGTCATCGGAAATTCTTGTGTCAAACCGCGTCGTACATAAAGCCTTTTCTAACAAGCTTCATGTGTTTCTTTTTTTTATAATACCACTTGTCGATGAGGTAATATGAAAACAATACTTAAGTATGTGTATTGCCGGTAATGACTTATGGCACTGAGACGTTGCCGTTTATTATAGGACTCGTAAGAAGGAACAAGGCCTCCAAAGAGTTTCTCTGCGAGGTCGAATCGGATATGAGGAAATTCGCAATAGAATTGGAGTAACCAATATAGTTCAAAGAATTGCTTAACTTATGTGGTGTGGCAGTGGGCGGGGTATAATGATCTAAGAACAAATGGCCGATGGGGCCGAAGGGTTCTCGAGTGGCGTGGGCAGACCACTCACAAGACGGATCGATTACCTGGTAAAGGTTGCGGAAATTCTCTGGTTACAAGCAGTGCTAACGCGGTCGTTGTTGCGATCTTTGGGAAAGGTGGATTTTATTATTGATATGTCGATGATAATTGTGAATTTATTTCGTAAACAAGTTTGGAGACCGATAAATTAAAATGCTTAATTACCACAACCAAATCTAAGGGATCCTCTGAAAAGAACAATTACGCAACTTTAGGGGTTGTTTTTTTCTAAATAGGTATATATAGGTAACATATGCCGTTTATTGTTTTCCGTACTTGAAGCATCACTGAGTGGAGGAGGCTACACCGACAAGAGCCTGGCCCTATATTTAATAAGATGATGACATCGTTTACAATAATTATGTGATAATTTCATAGATAGATACAACTTCAAATCGTTACACAGATCACTACCATGGAATTATGTAAAGTAAAAATTTAAATTTGTATTGAATTGATATTCAATTATTTTTTGTGAAATTATTCCACTAGTTTAAATTACAAGGCCAAAAAAAAGTCGTTGAAAACCAAATGCAAAGACCCATCAACAAGCACATAGAAAAATTCGTGAGGTCGGCTGTTTCGTTTCGTGGCTTAGTTGGCATAGCGTCTGACACGGTTTGCTAGAAGACGTCGGTTCGAATCCGGCCGGATCGAAGGATTTTCTTTTAGTGTTCGATCTTTGTATTAATAATAATAACTAGATTTATCTAAGCAGTAGAGCTCCTTGTGAAAGAGTTCGTCCAGGGTAGTACTGTCACATTATTGCAGCATTACCGCGTTCCGGTTTTGAAGGGTAGGGGTGCTGGTGAAATTACAGGCACATGGGACTTGTCAACTCATGTCTCAGGGTGACGGGCGCAGTGGTAGTACCCCTCAGATCTTTACAATTTAAAGCTCTGAATGGCACTGTAACTGTTATGGACAGCCGTGTAGCTTACCACCAGACACGACTTGTTCGTCCCGTCACTTGAACTTATAAAAAAAAATGTAGACATTTTACGATACTTTAATGTGTGTTACATACATTTATTGATGACATTAATTGTCAATTATTTAGACAACATAATCTCAGTACAGAGTATTAAAAAACCGACCTCAACAGTGCGTGGAATTTCATCTATTTGCTAAGTTTTATTGAAATCGGTTACCGGAAAGTGTGCGAAACCGGATTCGTCCCCTACCTGCCAATGTTTTCTTCAAATTTAAATGAGACCACTACTGAGGTACCCTCTTTACAGTGTCATAAATCGATTCACAAAGGAGGGAGTTATCGTGTAACATACACAAAAAAACATACAGTCGAATTGAAAATCTGCTCTTTTTTTGAAGTCTGTTAAAAATCAAAGTATTCAAAAATAAAACAGGTCAAAACGAGCCCTTATTAATTATGCCCGTAAATAGTATGGCCTTTATTAATGAAGCCCGTAAATAAGAACGGACATGCTCTTAATTAGAGCTATTGTTTCCGCAAAAACAGCCTTTGCCTTTTAAAAAATAAAAGAGATTAAATGTTAAATAACAAATATTAAATAGACGAAATTATTTTTGGAAAAAATTCTGACATATTCACGTAAATAAATAAAATTCAAAGTCACGGTTGAAATCGTTACATTGATTGTACTCTACTGATGATTTTGTACATAATAAAACAACGCATATTCGCTAGACCGTTTTCTTAATTTCAAAAATAAAAAGCTCATATATTGTATAAATCATATGCGTATTTTAATAGAGTGATTAAATAAAAATGTTGCAAATGATTTTTTTGGTTTTGTTTGATGAATTTGTTTGGTTCAATGTGGACATTATTATGTACTTAATAAATAATCATGGGAAACTCTGTTCTCTAAAAATGTATAGTAATAATCTCAGTACAGAGTACTAAAAAAACCGACCTTAAAAGTACGTGGAATTACGTCTATTTCCTAAGTTTTATTGAAATATCCCCTAGTTCGCCACTATACAGGACTTGACACTGGAGATAATAAAAATCGGTTCTCACTACTCAAAGTATTTTGAGAGAAAAACGCCTTGAATCGGAATTTCTCCGAAATAGCAAAATCAACCATTAAAGTAATTGCTCCTAAATTAAAGTTAGGCGCTATTTATAAAAATGAATCTTCATGCGTGAACAGCCAGCCTTCGAGGTGAATGATTTTCTTCAAAATGAAATGGGACCACTATGGAAGTACCCCCTTTCCAACAAAAAAGAATCATGCAAATCGGTTCGCAAATACCGGAGTTATCACGTAACATTACGTACCTAACATACATAAAAAAAAGGAACATGCAGTCGAATTGAGAACCTCCTCCTTTTATGGAGTCGGTTAAAAACTAAAAAGATCTATAAATGCAAAACTCTAAATGAGTATACAGTATAAAAAATACATGAAAATAAAAGTTATTTTATGTAGCTCAATTCGTTCAAGTCCTTATAGTTTATATAGTTTGTTAACGTTGCGTTTATGGCAAAATTAGACAAGTACAAAATTATATTTTAATTTGTTACAGTGTCAATTGTAATAGTGTACGAGTATCTAGTAAGAATCAAAAGCAGACATTAGCTTAGTGGTTTAAAATGCGATTAGAAACATATTTGTGTATTTTGTCCTTTATACAATAAACAAAAAAAAAAAAAATTTGCCTTGTTTGCATTATGTTGTTCCTTTACTACCCATTACAGGCAACTTGACTTTGCGAACCCTCATGGAACGATTGCATAAAATACTATTGTGATTTTGTGAAGACGATTGTGAGAACAGCCTGTTTATTTTTGTTCTTCGTATTCATGTTATGTTTATCAATATTTTTCAGAATAATAATAATGTGCCTGGTCTCAAACAACGGTATCCACTTAGAATGAATACTAAAGCAGCAGAATTCACACTGAGGTACTTCCCAGAACATTCAGCATTCATTTAGAAAATTTAATTCGTCGTAATAATAAAAATAACGTCGTAATAAAAAAATAAAATAAAAAATAAGTTAAAAAAATTGCTTTCACAATAAAATATATTGCTAATTTCTTTAAATTATCTCCCAAAGACTCTATGTACATAATTCTCCATTTATCTATCGATACTTAGTTATTTAATAGATTAAGCATACAGTTTTTATATCAGGGACCCAAAAGATGTAATAATTGTTATCGACGTTTTTAAAGGATGACAATGTTTTTGTTTCTCGGCTACCGATATAGAAACCTTTTACTGGTACATTGTAATTATATCTTATTCAAGAGCTTTGTGTTAAATTTTGCAAGCGCTGAAACACCTACAACAGATACCACTTTGGATCCTCGCTTTTTACATTATATCTACAGTCCACATTGTATATAAATTGTAAATATTGGAATAGCTATTCATCTCATCGGGCATTCTGGATACGAACACGTTACAGATCTGCAGATGACTTGTAAATGGACTCACTTCCCTCTACGGTCGGAATTCCGTTATCAAATCTGACGGCTATTGTTAACTTTTGCTTGTTTCTTTTATTGCAAGTTTAAACCTTGTTGTGCTTCCCTTTGTTTTGAAATGAGTGAAGCTGTTTGCGAGAATTCTTAAGTTGGTAACATTGACTTTGTGTTTTTTACATTCACTTCAAAGTAAACTAAGACCTAAGACTAACTCTGTAGACGGAGTACGGATATTTGTTTGTGTATTTGGGATTAAATAAATTTTCAAAACGTAATATTAACTACAAAATATTAAAATAAATTAAAATATGGACCAGACTGGATCCAGTCGGATCAAAGGAAGTTTTCTTTGTTAGTTCAAACAATTATTAATAATAGTGACAAACTATAGTATAAATTATAATTAGATGTCCAAAATGCAAACAAAGAAATATCTTTGTCAAAAAGTGAATGCAGGTGTGCTAAACCTTCTATTTCAAAACAGAATTGGAATAGGAGGTGACTCCCATTGTCTACAATTTTAATTAGCTATCTTAAAATATTAACAGTAAACAAAAACTTTAACAAAAACATACAATAGTTTATCAAGTGCACTACTGAGACAAGAAAACATTCGAGTTCGAAAAACGAAGCACGACATCTATGACACAACAAAATGGCGTCATAAAAATATTTTAAATCCCGATTGTGTTAGCAGTGGCATAAAATTATGTACGACCTTAAACATAGAATTTTATTGCAATTATTCCATTGAACGATATTAAGTTAAAGTATATAGGTATTGCAAAATATGAAGTGTTATAAGTTTTTCCAGATTACAGCTGGAAAAGCGTTCTAAATATTTATTATCGTCAAAAATAGGAAACAACCATTTAAAATGTATTTTTTATCGGTTATCCCGTTTGTTTACATTGTGGACATTTAATTATGATTCATTATTATAGTGGAGTATTGTCACAAAAAATATATTAATCTTAGAATAATAACGCATAGAATGATAGTTTCATATCAAACGAACTGTCACAAGAGAGGCAAAAATCAAATTCATGTAGGCTAGTTTTAGTAGTAGGTTAATTTTCGGTTTTAGTGAATATTTATATAAAAATACAAGTTGAAACGCGTTACTTCCTTGTGGAATGTGATGTTAGTATCTATTTTATGTTTGTCTGATGTATTTTTGCACTCATTTACCGCTCATTTTTAGCTAAAATTCTTGGTCTGTTCGCGGTGCAAGTTGACTTTGAGCTTGAAGGCCCGCCCGCTCGTGTAGGCCCATTGGGAGCGCTTCAATTTGCCTCACTTAGCGTATGCGGACTAGGTTTCTATGCGTTATTGTTCTAAGATATTAATAATATGGTAGAAAAAACATCATAATATTCAATAAAATAATTATTGCTCTAAGCCTGGCAGATGACTACATTCCACCTGATGTAGAATGGAAAATGGAATCCAAACGTGAATGAACCTAGTGCAGTGTTGATACAATCACAGCTAGCCATCTCCAACTTGCATGCCTACAAGATGCCGACGTTCATGCCTCGTTTGAAGGACCCCATATCGTAAAACGCCCTGGAAGGGAGTTCCATTTCTCAAGTGTGCGACAGAGGAAGGTGCCAGCAAACCTTTTAGTTCGCGAAACGGTGACTGCGGAGGTCAGCACGCGTGCTTGGGAGCTGGAAAGGGAAGGGCGATAAAAGTCTCTGCGTGTGTACGCGAGACATCGGCGCGTATACGCACCGCAGGCGCGCTTTAGTCAATCGATTCAAACGCGCGCAAACATCGCGTTGCAAGCAAAAAACTTACATACTCCACTGGAGTTTAATCTTAGAATATAATGTAGTTGCTTAATTTTAAAAAAACTAACTGAAATTAACAAACAAAACTAAAATTAAAAGTATCTTTTATCAAAATGTGCGATACTTACGCACGACTACAGTACGTCTGCAGCGCGTATGCACGCAGATGATGCGCGTATAAAATACACAGCTCTTAATTACGTTACAATAACGTCAATAGAAGCTCTAAGTATCGACTACTAAATTCCACAATATATTACTAAGCAAAACATCTATAACGATACAAATTTAACTTTCAACAAAATATGAACTTTATTATCTTATACGCATATGAAGAGTAACTAAGTTGACTAAGCTTAAGCCTAATTCAGTGCTCAAGTAGTAGAGTACTAAAATGCAAAGCTGAGATTAGGTGATGTTATTTAACAGTGCCGTCAAGTGTTCTAAGCTTGGTCTACCAAGCTAATCCTAAAGTGGGAGGTGGGGCTAAAACTTATACGTTAGCTGAACCAGCACTATATAATTAACAAAGACCTGTACAGAGTATTATATAAACTTCGGAGTTGTTTGTGTTATACTGAAATATTCGCATGTAATTATGATCAATGAGCATCCTTACTAATGTATCGACATCATAGTAATATCGGATAGACAGCTAAAACAACTGGTGAAACAGTTTTATAAACGATATTGACAAAAAAATAATAAACAAAGTAAAGCATGATCGGTGTGACGAAGCTCTCAAGTTTCTTGGCAATAAATGAGTTCTTTCTAAGTAGAGCTGCGAGCTCAATATCCTCTATTTTCCCGCTCACAAAGCTGGAACTATCAGGTGCTGGCTTCAGTGATGTACAATGATCGATAGTGGATATCGATACTTTTACGTATCGATATTTTTTTACCTAGTGGAAATCATTAGTCTTTACTAGTCGGGAAACTGTATTAATTGCCGAAAAGGTCGTGAATTTTTTTGGACTTTCAACGATTTTTTCTATACAAAAAAAGTCTGTGGAAAAGTCTCATTCATATCGATTTTTAAACTAAAACTTTATTAAAATACTCTTTTTATACTGCTACAATGAAAAAAATGTTTTATGAAACGAACACTCATATCTCACAGTCTAGTTTTGATGTTATCGATATCTTCCCAGCAGCCCCAACTCTACCAAGCTTTATTCCGGTTCAATTAATCTCGTGGTAAATGAAGTTGGCCACTGTAGGTATTTTTAATTAGAAGCTCGCTTTAGATTGCCAGTCGTGGATAACTTGGAGAAGTAATGGTTATAGCTGAGACTTAGTAGAAGGAGTTAAAGTTTTTTAGTAATATTATGTTTAAAGTACACTTATTTTTACTCGGGTGTTTTTGGTGTATTTAGCATTTACGGGCTATGGGAATTTTCCCATTCATATTGTTATTCAGCAGCGAGAGAAATATGCTTCGTTGCCATCTATAGCTAAGTCATAGATTCATTTGACATGTTTGTGTATCATTAATCTCAAAGTCTAAGTCATATCATCTTTATTTCATAAGTAAGCAAATTACACTTGAAATCGTTATATCGATTAAACTCTACTGCTCGTTTGTAAGGCAGACTTCTCTGAGAATAATGAGGAAGAAACTCTAGGGGTTCCTCTTTGTAAATATACATTTGAATACATTTATCATTTAATATATTTATTTCAAACATTTGACATCGAGAGTGCCTGTATGAGTTAAACAGGTCACTGCCATGGATTTTTGTTTGTATTATTATATCTTCCCTTCTAGTATATACAGGTATGTGAAATAAAGTAGTTTTGATTGTGATTTTTTTTTATTTGAAAAAGTTGTAAACACTAGAAATGAAAATCGCGAACCTGTTTAGTTTTTTTTAATAAAACGTTTCGGGTTCTTTGCTGGTCCATAGTCGTGGTCGAAAAACTAAAAAAACTCGAAAAGGTGGCTTTTAAATTTTAGTCATCATCAACCCTAGTACATAGCCAAGTCCTAGGATGGCCTACACTGCTCCTGTAGACTCCTCTCAGGCGACGGGTTTACGCCATCATCCGAAACGCTGGCCCTATGCAGATTGGAAACTTCACACTTTTTTGAGGATTGTGAATCTTCTTCGACGTGCAGGTTTCGTTGCGAAGTTTTCCTTCACCGAAAAGCTCTTAGAATTTAGAAGTGCGAGACTGGATTCTAATCCACGGCCTCTGCTTGAGAGGTGGTAGGTCAAACCACACGTGCATTACGTTGTGCGATCTGTTCGCGTGCCGTTCGCGCGTTACATATATTTAATGGCACGCATGCAGCATGCAATAAATAAAAGCAAATTTAGTTTTACAAATTTTAAGGTATGTTTTGTAGGTTTTTGTAGATTTATTAGTCACGTTGAAGTCTTCGGAGACCAGAAGACTAACTACTTGCGTCAAACAATCTAAGCTAACCAAAGAGAAAACATTACCAGCCCGGATACTTGAGATTTACTACTTTTAACTAAAAGAGATAAACAATAAAATAAATTATTTAAGACAGATTTTTTTAATACTTTTATGTCAATACAAGTGGAAGTACTTTACCATCATCAGGAGGTGTTAATTGTAACATACCTTGTTGATAGGCGAAACACGTGTCAAATGTGATTTTGTGAAACTACAGGCGCATGACACTTGTCAACTTTATGTCATAATGTCTCAGCCACCAAAAAATATCGTCACTCTTAAAGCGAAAATACGTTCACGAAGTTCGGTAATTCGCGTACAGCGTCTTCGGTGGTGGGAGGAATAGTTCAGTTCAGTGCGACCACGCATCATAATTACGTGAAAAAGTTGCTGTTTAAAATATTTAAATATTGTTTTGAAAGTAGCACTTTTTCACAAGATATTATTAGTTTGCGACAAGGAGTTGGGTAGGTTGGTGTAAGATGGTGCACTTTTGAAACAACTAGCCATAAAAAAATAAATAAAAGGAACAGTATCACAATTAACTGTATTTATTTTAGAGCTTTGACTAATTGATGATAAAAACGTAATTATAAAAAGATCTCAACTTATATCTTTAGGTGAATGTAAACCAAAAATTAAAAAATAAGAAATGCGCACTTTTACACATTGTCATTTATACATCAAGTAATGAAAACACATGACACATTGAAATACAACCAAATCTAAGATATCCTGTGCACTTCACGTGGCACCATTCCTGACAAACAGAGCACTCAGTCTAATCTTCTCCGATAGGTTCCTTGTATATTTCTTAACACCCAGCACATGTCCAAACCGTCTTTGTTTTACTTTTCTTTGGTGCTTTGAAAGTTTTTTTTTTAGGTATTTTGGGTGTTGGCATTGACTTACAAATAAATGGACGACGGGTCTAATACAAAAACCACGAAAAAAATGTCCCAAGTCAACTTATTTAAACGTAGTGACATGTAAAGGAATATGAAAAAGCTAAACCGTTGAATTTAATTGTAATGTCATCGCAGTACTGTCTAATTTTGCTGCTTCGCTGTCAGTCGAACAAACGATGACCAAAGCGTGAATGAGGCTCTGTATACGATTTTAACGCCCTATAAGTTCGGACACTTTTTAGCGCGGACCCGACGTCCATATAATTGTAAGTCAATGGGTGTTGGTTACATTTTTTGCAATAGCCTTCTCAACGTTGATTTTGGCATTCTTAAAGATTTTGTCACAGATATTTTACTATTTCCTTGGTCGAGGATCTTACGCGCTTCTGCTATAACAGACTGTGTCCATGATTGACTACCACTCCTCTTTTCGCGCCTTTACATTCTGCAATTGAATAAAATAAAATCTCTAAAAACAAGTCTAGATCCCAAACATTCAAACAAGGTTTTTTAAGTAGGCACGCGTCGTCTTGTACACCCACCCAGTGCGTCAACTTACAAATTTTGCCTTAGTAAAGAAATTCATATACTAACACCATCTCTTATAAAAAGTCGAAATTTTTTCGTTTATAAGCCAATGTGAAAGACTTTTTTGATCAATAATCAAGTCGAAACACTGAATATCTGGAAATATTTTGAATGGGAATAATTTGAAATTACGATAAAATTAAATCAAAAGTAGTTAAAATCTTTGAACTTACCTGCAATCAGCGTTTTGTATCCAAATTGAATATTTTTTCCGACTAATATATATATAATGTAATATAATAACATATATGTAATATTTTTACGACTGACATTAGACGAGAACCTCATTCCAGAATCAGTCAATCACTAATGCGCCAACTTATCACCCGCGCCATCTTACACCAACCTATCCTACCTGATCTATTTAAATAAAGAAAGAATATAATGTGTGTTTTTCATAACACATATAAAGATATCAGTATCATTGTAACCGAACGACAAATAATTGTATTGCAAATGAAATTATTAAGTGGAAATTATTAAGAAATTATGAAGTAAGTGGCAGGAAGTACTGCCACCTTACCTATTTCTGCCGCCAAGCAGTAATGTCAGCATTATTGTGTTCCGGTTTTGAAGGGTAAGGGTGCTGGTAAAATTACAGGCACGTGGGACTTGTCAACTTATGTGTCAGGGTGACACGGGCGCAGTGCCCCTCAGATCCTTGCGACTTAAAATTCTGAGTGGACTTCTACCTTATTGACAGGCGTGTTGCTTACCATCAGGCGCACGACTTGTTCGTCCCGTCACTTGATATCATATATATAAAAAATAAAAACAAAATAATTTCTTTCAAACGCAGACGCGCGGAGTGACCGCTTCTTTCGGGGTGCGTGGAGCTACTTTTTCATGCACACTATGGAACTTTCTCGTATAACTGTTCTGATCGCCTGCAAAAACACGCGCGTCAGATCGTCCAACGTACACACCCACAACGTACATACTCGTACAAACGCGCTCATAGCGAATTTCGCTGTAAGTTGCAGCGCTACTTTGTGGCCTTTTATAAATAAAACCATATATTTTTAATTGAAGCTCGTCGCTGACGCTTGTAGTAATAACCGAACTCGCTAGGAGCGTCGCGGACGTCGTGACTCGAGTCAGGGTAACGGACGCAATTGTGATATCGCTCGGATCTTTGCTATATAGTACAATGCTCTGAATGGTACTCAAATCACAAGTTGCCCGATGTAGAGACGACATTGTGAAACCCGACTAAAAAAACCATTGTGTTTGCAGATTCCCCACACAAAATATCTGCTGTCTACGACCAGCTGCACCTGCGAAGACCTGCTAAATGCAACAGATAAAGGCATAGAAGTGGCTGCTTACTGGGTCAAATAAATATAACACTGTAGGGCTAGCACGACAGGGCGGCACTTGGCGTGAGCGACATAAAGCGCGGTATCTGTATGCGAGATAATAGTAGTATGTGTGCTGTTGTGCTAGCCCTATTGGTTTGGTGTTTTATTGGTTTTTGGCATTGATTAGACCAGAAGAAGAAGAAGAATAAGAAGAAGTGGCACTGCAATTCTATGGCGTGTATTCTACGTGTCGCTTGACACCAGGTCCGCTACTTGTTCATCTCGTCATTCGATATCATAAAAAAGAGTATTTCTGGTGGTGGCTGTGATCGTGTTGCGCTTGTATTATTAATTTTATACGATCTGTGGGGGCCCGTACAGAAGTTCTTGAATCGACTTCGCATCCAGATAGGTTGCTGCAAAGACAAAATGTGTAAATAGGGGTTCAGGGATGCTAGTACAAACCAACGTGACTACGGTGCCCCAACAAAGTCCACGCAGCATTTTCTATTGAGCCCTGTGTGCCCGATATCTGTACGAGGGAAGATCTCTAGGCGGCCACGGATAACGAAGTCAAGGTGGTAACAAACTATTCAAAGTCAATATAGTCCTAAAAGAAATGAAACATTGACACGATAAGAAGAAAAACATTTTATGCGGAGTGTATAAAAGTAAAACTTCGAAGTATACAGACTTATTCGTTATGCAAGTTGCAAGTTGAACACACTATAGAACGCTTGAGAATCTCCAACTCTCCAACATTCTAGTGTAGCAGCGTCCGCTAACGAACTAAGCCGAAGTACCACAAAGTTACACTTTCATGCCAAGTGCTTCTAATTCGAATGCGGGAGAAATGAAAAGTTAAATAGAATGAGATCCTACTAGTTTCTCCTAAAATTTACAATCATAACATACTTTAGCACTAGTAGTAGTAAATTTATGCCGTCAATCTACCACCATTTATTCTTTCTAGATGACCAAACCAGTTTTGTAGCAGTAGAACTCCTTGCGAAAGAATTCGTCCAGAGAAGTACTGCCACCTTACCTATTTCTGCCGCCAAGCAGCAATATGAGTATTACTGTGTTTCGGGTTTGAAGGGTGAGGGTGCTGGTGAAATTACAGGCACTGAGACTTGTCAACTTACGTCTCAGTGTGACGGGCGCAGTGGCATTCAGATCTTTGTGATTTAAAGCACTGGGTGGCACGCTTAACATCAGGCGCACGACTTGTGCGTCCCGTTATAACAAAAAAGTTATTTGTATTTCCTAGGTTTCTGAATGTTTGAGCAATACCACACCCCTGAAACTCCAAACAACTGTCGAAAGTTAGTTACCTACTACTACTATGTAGCGAGGCGCTATCTGCACATGCACAAATGTGTGCGTGAAGTGGGAGGGCTATTCATCACTATCTCGTAGTATTACGTTACGTGGTCAGAGCGGTAACATAGCGGAAATTCTAACGCGAAACTGTTATCTATAATTCTATTAATAGAATAGTAATAATTACACGTATTCATTAGGTCTTTGTATCGATATAATATTACACTTTTCATTAACTCACTAACCAGAATAATATTGAAGATTTATTAAAAAAAACATATTAAAACCATTTAAAATGTTATATTTTGGACCGGTACTTTTAAATAAGGTAACCAAGGTACCTGAAATTACGTGTCCAAGTTTATCATTACCTAGTTAACAATTAGGTATATTCACTACGTAATATTTATCGGCAATACAAATTGGAAATTCGAGAAACCTTGCTACTAGCTCACGAAGTTATGGCGTCTCATTATATTAATATAATAAATGTGTATTATGTATTACTTTGCACGAAAACGAAAGAAACTCCTCTCTTTATCCCGTTTAGATGATGATAAACAGCCGTACATTGCACAATTCACAACCTTTATAAATAGTATCGTAAACTGATGTTGTATATTAAGGTACAAGTCTCGTAATGAATAAATGAAAACTGTATTCAAATAATCAAAGCTGTCTTAGCACGAAAACGGATCGCCGACTGCCTATTGCCATTCAGTCAATGTGACCGTCAATGTGCGGGGTGTGGTGCGGTATCTAAAGCTAGGGAGGGGCGGAGAGTGTCCGTTCTCGTTACTTCTTTGTTCCCTGGCAATGCGCTAACGGAGAAGGAAAATATTGTGATGAAACTTGCATGTGGAAGAAATTTTCAACGGCATTGGGCTATATTATGGCTGACTTACGGCCCTCTCTTTAGAGGTGTTAATAACAATATATCAGTAATTAGTGGTTCTGAATGGATTACCAGTAGGGTAATTAGTTGTCTAATTCAAATTAATACGTCATCGTAGCAAGCCTGTGTTTACTATGGCCACTAGCTATTGACGCAGCTATTAATTATGGATAATAGTCGGAAATTATAGGATTGCGCTGTGTTATATTTGCGTTGTAAATTCAATATTACGTTGTTATGCCACATTGTCATAGGCATTACAATGTTATGCTAATATCATAGTATAAACAAGAAAAGTATGGTAAGTCCACACAAACGTAGCAGTGCGCGCACGTGCATTCGCATAATCTCGCGATGCACTTGCGTTGTTTAACACTGGTCGTCCCAAAGCGCCATTCATTATTATGCGAATGAATCCGTTAGCAACACTAAATGAATAAATAAAATTTTAGAATGTTTTCTGTTTTTTAATTACATTTTTTTTTTATATATTGCAACACAGACAGCCTCTATTAATTGCTTGGTGTTTAGTATATACTCCGCTTGCTGGTCTAGTCCCGTCAGCAAGCGAATAGCTTTAAGGTGAAGGCTGAAAATAAGCAATGCTGAGTCTTCATCCTTTTTTTTTTTTTTTTTTTCCACGTTACGGTTCTTTTGTTTTTTGTTTTAATTGTTCGGTTATGTTTGTTTATGTGTTTTAAGGATAAATAAATGTTTATTAATTTTATAGTTTTATTAATTAATTAATTTATTTAATGTGTGCGTAGAAGCCGAGCTGTTGTTTTGTGCGGAATTATTCTATTATTTTCCTATGCTAATTTGAACCAAAGCAGTGCAAATTACTTTTCACGATTTATAGAATATTTAGGATCTGGAAATGGAAATAAATATTTTTTTAGTGCGAGACGAACAAGTCGTGTTCTTGGTGGCAACTGACACGCCTGTCTATAGCAGTTGCAGCGCCACGCGGCTGTAAAACTACATCACAAAGCTATAATGGGCACTGCCTAGCAATGTTGTGTCTCTTGTGCCTATAATTTCACTAAATTAAATTAAACTAGAATTTTATTAACTTACAACAAATAAATACGGCGAAAGTTTTTTTAAATATTTAAAAAAAAATATTGTTTATTCTTTTTAATATATTTATTTATTGTCTTTTAATCATAACATCAAGTGACGGCATGAACAAGTCATGCGCCTGTGTGTAATAGCAAGTATCTATTTATCTATTAGTAAAACGTAAGCATTAATGTAATTCTGTTTTAATTCTTTACGTAGCAATAGGTAGCTTAAGAATCGATACTACCTCGTTCGAATTCAATTTTTTCCCGTACTAATATGGTTCATTTTCGAGCGGCTGGAACACAGGCTTTATTTTCTTTACAAATGTAATTAAAGCCACTTGAAAAATGAATATCGTACCTATACTATACATGTTTTATTTACTTCAGTTGATATAAAAAAAATCATTGGTAAAGTACCTATTGAATGCAGTGGTTTTCTTGTAAAATTTCGAGGTAAGTTTGTGGTTTTTTTATCGTGAAAATTTTCACACCGTATAGTAATCAGTGTATATCCTTAATTTTACTACATATTTTTTTCAGTGATTGATTCAACATTTTTACTGTTATGCGGAATGACCCAAACCTATTTGAGGTTGTATATATAGCACAGTTAAGCGATAATTATTCATACTTAATTAACGTATCCGTCAAGGATCGTCGTAGCTGCATCCGATAACCTCTCTCAACTTGACAACGTATTGGTTTAGACTGGATTTTGGCAATTTGGGAACAGATTAGCAACCTAACAGGTAGCAGATTAACTTTAGTGTATTTACTACATTTGAAAAATGTCTAATAGTTTTAAGTAGCAGTAGAGCTCCTTGTAAAAGAGTTCGTTCGAGGAAGTACTGCCACCTTTCCTATTTCTGCCGCAAAGCGTTCCGGTTCTGACAACACAAGGGAACTTTCAACTTTAGTTCTTGATCTTTATGATTTAAACTATTATGATTAGGCGCGTCGTTTAGCACCAGGACTCTTTATACCGTCCCTTGACGTTCAAAAACAAAATAACTCACAGTTGTTACTGTGTATTTTAATAAACAATATCGTTTAGTATACAACAAACACGTTTGCATTAATAATTATTATGCAGAGGCGCAAACATTTTCAACTCCCCTCGTGACTTGATGAAACGTGATGCGAGATTTAAGTTTAGAATGCAAAACTCAGGAAAGAGTTTATATGTGGCTGGATAAGGAAGATTTATAATTTAATTACCTGTAGGTCCTGTTGGGATTGCTTATCAGTCTTTAAGGGTGAATGAAACGAACGTCCCCGTACTACATACCGTGACGATGCGACCTCCTTCATCGTCATCCCGCCCTTTTATCACCCGCTTTACTGGCCACTTACTTTTAAAATTTTGAATCGTTCTCGAATTCCCTTTCCTTCATTATTCTTACGGTGGTTGGTTCCGTCATCACTCTCATCAAAATTCTTGAAGCGAGAGGACGTGCTTATTTATCATCATGTAAAACTCCAACTCGACTTAAACTAATTTTAAGGCATTAGTTTCGCTTGTTTAGTGCTAATAGGGAGGGCGTTATATTGTTTGTAGGATTTTTATATCATTGTACTATTTTATTATAAGCCTTTCTTTTCCTCTTGTAATAAATTTTATGTGGACCGAGCCTTCTCTTTTACTTTAATTGAGACCAAGGATGGTCCACGAGAGGCGCGAGCGAGAGGTCGACCGTGCGCGAGATAGGCCGACGAACTGGGGAAGACGGTAGGCAGAGATTGGTGGTGTGTCGCGGAGAACCGAGAGCATTGGGGGTCATTGGTGGAAGCTTTTACCTGAAGGGGGTCCAAACAAACACCATAAATGGTTTAGGTTTAAAAAATCTTTAATCTTATAATTTTCACTTAATCTTATAATATGAATTTAATATAACTTTTATTGCAATATTATAATTATAAGTTGGATTCAATTAAGTTATGTTTATTACGTGTCACAATTTTTATTTTATAAGTATGTAATGTTTGTTGGAATTTAAATAAACCTTTATTATTATTATTAAGGCTAGGCTACAATACTATTCCTTTCTTGTATGTACGTCTGGCGCATCCTGGGCAATAATCAGCGACTACCTTACGCCGATTGGCAAATCCTTTCACGACGTTGGCAGGCATTTTAGTGTCTGCCATCGATACAATAAGAAGAATTATCTTTCATAGCAGCACAGCTCGTTGTGAAAAAGCTAGGGGGATTCGCTCTGGACCTTTTGGAGGGAAAAGTGTCGTTTTTATTTTGACTTTCAATTATTTTGTGAAATCTAGTTTAAAGTGGAATAGGATAGTGTTATTGTGCCTTAATCGAAGATTAAAACGCGAAATTATACGAATCTCGAACTAAAATACCTGCATCAGCCCGTTCTAGGGAATCCCGAGTCAATCCAAGCACGCCGCCTCAAATTGCCTATTCTCTTTGTGGCGGCCATATTTACAGAAAAACTTATTTTTATGTTTTCGGCTGAAGGACTTTGTTTCCATGGCCAACAATAAATTTAAAAAAAAAATGAAAAAGCTAGTGTAAGGAAGTACTACTATCATGTCTATTTTTAACCGACTTTGTATTTATACTCTCTCTCGACTCGACACTCGAGCTCCTTGTGAAAGAGTTCGTCCAAGGATGTATTGCCACTTTGTCATGCACATGGGACTTTTCAACTTTCGACGAGCGCAGTGGCAGTGCCCTTCAGATCTTTCCGATTTAAAGCTTTGAGTGGCACTGCAACTGTTATGGATATGTGTGTTGCTTATCTTCAGGCGCACGAATTGTTCGTTCCGTCTATACCATAAAAAGCTCCGGCAAAAAAAATTTGTTAACCGATATTTGATGATTATTTTTTGTTGGAAATTAGTTACATCGGTTTTAGTCCAATAAAATTTGAAAAAAATATTCCACCTCTAAGGGTGGCAAACTAGGGGATGAATCCTGTTTCGCGCATTTTTCGTTCGTAAGGGCGCATGGAACTTACTCAGACCTTAGCGATTTAAAGCTTTGAATAACATACACTGTTATGGGTGGGCGTGTCGCTTACCACCAGGCGCACGACTTGTTCGTCCCGTCACGTGGTATCATAAAAAATTAAAAAACGGTTTTCATATCACATCATATTATTAAGAAAAAAAAATGGGCGTAGAATTTTGTTTCACCACAAAGAAGTTTATTAAATTTTCAATTAAATAGCATCAAAAACAAACAGGATGCTTCGGTTTCGCGTTTCTAATTAATGAGCTGAAATTAAACTTGAATGTGTGCAAGGTATTCACAAAAGCGTATATTGGATATATTCACTCGTATTAGTGTGATTTTTTAAATGACGTGCTAGTTATTCAATTGTTCTAGAATAATTTTGCAGGTTCATTTAATAACTAAGGTATTAGATTATGTTGCATGCAATAGTTTGTTAAATTAGATTGATTTTTTATGGTTTGGTTAAATGTTTAAAAATTTTAGTTATTTAACTCTGTGGCTCTCAGTATGTTGATTTCAACGCGTTATGACGACGCAACGCACCGGTAGCGCCCGTCTGGCATCCCTCTTAATCGTCTACACCAGAATCTTGAGTTGCAGAGAAGCATTGGAAAATGTTTTCATCTATTTGTTCGACTAAGGCATTTGGATTACAATCCACGCAATCACCGCGGGGCCCCGAGGCAAATCAGCAACACGCATCCCGTTTAGCTTCCTGTGCTCGTTATCCGAAAACATTCGTTCAATTTAATCCCTTAATACCGATAAAAGGGATCCCGCAAACATATGAAACAAATATGTTTCAACTTTCGAATGCGAAAGTTTCAATTTCAACAATTAATTGAAAATTGTTTTATTAGAATTGATTGGACGAAAGTAATTGCATCTTGATTTGGACGCGTTATCGTGATATACTAGTTGGTAGTCTGCAGAGGTTGTGTAAGTATCACAAGCGAAGGGCCTAAATAACATGTCTGTCACATATTGATAATCTGGCATGATTAAGTATATTAAGTGGCGGTCAACCTTTGTCACATGAGATATTACATTTTAAATGTATGTAGGTCATTCTCGGACTAGTGTTCACAACCTAATTTATAAATAATATGTAAGTACTTAAAATGCACCGAAGACAATTTTTAAATGAACCTTGTTTATTGATACAAGCATCGTTTTGTCAAAGTTATGTCATTTTTAGTGTACGTGAAATTTAACCATTGGAACGTTAGATGACCGTGGAGGGCGAAGGCAGTCCAGTGAGAGAAAGTTGTTTTACAATTGAGAAGTCGACGGATGGAGGTATGTACGTACGTACGTCTTTAGTGTAGTTATGTACATTTGTGAATTATAGGTAACAATACCTCTTGCTAACGGTGAACAAAAACATTGTGATGAAAATTATATTTCAAAAAAGGTTTACAATTCATGGAACCAGTGCATTGTAAACCTTTTTCAAAACCTTAATTCGGATTTGGCCAGCTTGGCGAACTGTAAACTCTTCTGTGATGATGAACAGAATTTCGTCGTAGTACCGTTTACTAGTATGATTCACCACAAGTAAATTAAACAATTTCATACTGTCTAATCAAGAACATAATCCATAATATTTTATATTATGAATATGTAATTTGTCGAAGTGAGAGGTATAGAAGAAAAGAAAGTACTTTAAAGTTTAAACGATAGACAAATTAACAACACAATATCAAAATGTTTTTAAAGTCTCGATATAGTTCACATGCTTTATTTGTCTGAACTGAGATAGCGGCACAAACTGGCTTTATGTCCCGATCTTTGTACGAGTGCAATACAACGAATGCGAGGGTGACCACGATCAATATTTCCGTAACAGTTCTATTTTCAAAAGTTGAAGCTTCACAGCTATTCGAGTTTTACGGAAGTTCACGATTGAATTGGTAACCGATTGCTCGTCTATTCACTTCTGCAATTTAATTATTACAAGGTTAATATAACGCAGTGAAATTCTACTGATATTATAATTGAAAAGATGTACAGTCAAGAGCACATTTTTTTACTGTGGACCGATCTAAGGTTCGATTTATATTGCGGCGTAACGGAATGAAACGAATTTTTGTAACGATATTGTACATTGCATAATGAACTTTATAGTCAATTGTGTAACGCACAAACTAGATACGAGGCAAAATCTTCCGCGGAATCCGCGAGCATTGTAATTGCAATTTACAATATCGTTACAAAAATTGGATTCCATTCCGTTCCGCCGCAATATAAATTGTGCCTTATCGTATCGTGGATTTGAATTTAAACCATAATAATATAAAAAGTGTCAAATATGATGTGCTCATATCGACATCAGAATATAATAATCGTAATCTATTAAAAGTCTACCTTCAGTATATTCGTAATGTATGTATTTACTGACGTTTCAATCAAAAGTTCAAGAATTTCCAAATGATAATTATATCGCACTGCTATTACTTTATTTTTATTTTATTTTATTTTATTGGTACAGTTACAGACATCAGATACAGCATAATATAAAAATATTCTAGAATAGCACTGTAACACTGATACCCAATTACAACTATACACAGCATTCGGTAAACCAAAAAGATAATGTTACGAAGAGCGGAAATATACTTACATACATATTATATTTAACTAATAAAATATTAAACTATGTCTAACGGATCTTACAATAAAGACAAATATATAGAATAATAAGATAACAAAAAAAAACTAAAACAAAAGTTAATGAAAACTAATAATTATAGTGACATATGAGTAAGTAATTTTGATTTGAAAGTTACAATATGACAATTAAATATATCGTGTTCAGCACATATTTCATTATAGCAACGACACATTCTTGTAATAGGATTATTTTTAGCAACATTATTAGTAGTGAGTGGCAGTGCAAAAAGCTGTGGTATACGCATATATTTACAAGGAACTTTAATATTAATTTGTTCAAGGAGGTAAGTGTCAAAAAAACCACCTACTATTTTGTGGAGACAACATAGGTCGGACAACCACATCCTATTTTCTAGGCTTAGTAGGCCAAACTTTTGCAGTCTGTCATTGTATTCTGGCAATCGACGCCTCAAACCACACCTGCTACTTAGGACTCTCAGAAAACGACGTTGAATTGCCTCAATACGATCCGTGTGTACACTATATATTGGTTTCCAAACTGGTGAACAGTATTCGAGAACGCTTCTAACCAAAGAGGTGTACAAAATTATCCAAGACTTGGGATTTCTGAAGTGTCTGGCATTCCGGAAAATGAAAGACAATTGTCTGTTTGCTTTGCGGCAAATGTAATCGTAGTGGGGCCTAAACGATAGATACGAATCGAAGATTACTCCAAGGTCTCTTATTTTTGCGACACGTTCTATAATTGATCCCTTTATTTTATAGTTAAATAAAATTGGATGTTTTTTCTTGGTAAAAGTAATAATTTGACATTTTTTCGTGTTAAGTGTCATGAGGTTCAGGTCGCACCAATCTACAATTCTGTCTATATCACCCTGAAGAAGCTGACAGACAATAGTGTTGTAACTCAAAATATGTGAAATTTAATATTATATCATTACTGAACGTAAAATTTGATTCTGTACACGTCAAAAAAATAACCATTTCAATATTGTAAGAAATAATCAAAAGATATCCACTTAACTCAAAATGAGACACACTTTATGTGAGCTAGTTCTAGTCAAAATAATCCTTATTCAAAAATATTACATTTTTTTCTCCATTATATTTTTAAATATACTTGAGAAATTCTTTAAGTGTCTATAATAAACTGTAACATATATAAATTTTAATGATTTTTTGAGGGAAGTGAGTAAGTAATTCGTTTTTCATCGATTCTGAGAAGGTTCACTTATTAACAGTGAGATATATTTATCAGTTTCAGTAAAACTTGAATAAACTTTAGAAAATAGTACTGTATTTTTAACCAACTTTAAAAAAAGAGGAGGTTCTCAATTCGACTGTATTTTTTTATGTGTATGTTAAGCGACTGCTCCGACATTTGAAATTGGAATGAAACAATTTTTCGAATCTAAATGGCGTGCATTTGTTTTTTCACACAAACCAATGTTTTGCTTTCTTTATAGGTTCGATGTTTTTTTATGATAACAAGTGACGGGACGAACAAGTCGTGCGCATAAACAACACGTTGTCATTACAGTAGCAGAGCCACTCAGAGCTTTAAATCACAAAGATCTGAGGGGCACTGCCACAGCGCCCGTCACCTTGAGATATAAGTTGACAAGTCCCATGTGCCTGTAATTTTACCAGCACCTACCCTTCAAAACCGAAACGCATGGGTAAGGTGGCAATACTTCCTTGTACGAATTCTTTCAAAAACTACGTTACGGCTGACACCGTATACATATAAACTAGTGCAATAAAAAATATTTTTGATTTATTTACATTCTATTAGACTAGATAGGTACTTTTGTTGCTATGGTTTTATCTATTGACATAAATTCCCTATATGTTGCGGTAGGTATAAATAGAAAAGTCACATACATATTCGAAATTGCCGAAGTTCCGCAGTTTTGAACGAGATTCAATGCATGAACTTTAGACATAGTTTGGCTTAGTGTTATTAGTTAAATAATATTTAGAAGTGAAGACCTATTGAGATAATTCTAGAACATGATAGTATTGTAGTGACAGTGTCCCTCAGATTTATGCGATCTTTTGATTTTTAAACTATGGATGGGCCACTAGGCGCACGACATGTTGGTCAGGTCACTTGGTATCATAAAGGAGAAAGTCTCTTAGATACAGTATAGAAAAAGATATGAAAAAAAATGTTGAAGATTTGGCTTGATGGATTTATTCCGATGCAGTAAAACTGAATTAAAAAAAAAATCAGTTACTCACTCAAATATTTGTGAATATCATCTCAAAAATAGTTTCACGAATGCACTACTGTAATGTTAAAAAAAATAATCTATGGCCTTTTTTCACGATGGTAACCCAATTGATAGCATATTCATGACGTCGCCCGTTTCACGTAACAAAATGGCAGCTGATCCGGCTATGTCATTGTCTGGCTTCACGATTCGTTATGCTCTGCGGTTTGATTTCTGTTCATGTTCATTTTTCTATGAATATTTTAATAAACGATTTTGTATTGTCAAGGCTTGAATCACAGGCTGATGAGTGCGGATGAGTGGCGTCGTTGTGAAACACGAATTTATTATGGACCGCATCGGTTCTTTGAAATGGGCGTCGCGTTCTATTATTTTTATCCCTTCATCTAAGGGATAAACACACATTTAGTACGTAAGACGTGGTGCCGATATATCCAGCCAAATGGGATCCAACCCTAATCGTTCATTACAATGTTTAACTTATTTCTTTTATTGATTTAAAAAGAAATAAAGTTTGTGTGCTTGCCGTCGTATTGCCTTTTTCAATATTACAAAGTATTCTGTTCTTTCTTTATTATTTATTTATATAACTTAGCAATTAAGTCGTGGTATGTTCTTAATTTTCTGGAAATGTATAAAAATACTGTTTTTAGTTTTTATTTACGCCAGCTAATATTTAAATTAAAATTCAAAAATATAAAAAGATGTCAAAATTCAAATTAGACGCTTCTTTTTTTCAAATTTTATTACAAAATACGAAAGCATCTTCTCTTTGAAAATTCCTTCCAAACTATAAAAACAATATATTTTATCTCATTTTCCCGACGAAGTACGCCTGGAAAATGAGAAAGTCGGGAACGTTGAACGGGAAGTTGAGTAGCACTTAAATAATTCCAGTGTCAGCTAAAAGCGTCTTAAGTAAAATGCAATAATGCATTATTGAGTATGTTAATTACAAGAGGTCGCTTTTCCACTTGAGACTTTGAATTTGTCTATCTGTGTATACTCGTATGTATATATACTGGCCAAACCTGCCGAAGAATCCACAACCGATGGGGGAAGCGAATTCTTGAGTAGAGACCACGTCTCGGCAAACGTAATTAGGATGCCCTCTGGCCAGATGGAGTGACGATTTGCAAAAGGCTGCTGGCAGCTGATATATGCGACGAGCTGAGGACCGGGCGAAATGGCGCGCATTGGGAAGGGCCTATGTCTATGTCTATGCCTATGAGGTTTATTTGCTTAAAAAATGTAGTAAAAACTATTTGGTAAAAACTCGTATGTTGTGTGTAAAACTCGAGTCTGGGTATTTACATTTCGTCGGCGGTTTATAGAAAGGGTGTAAGCGACACCTGAAAAATGTACGAAGCACCGATGATTTATAAACTCGATTCAATTTTGAACGGCTTGGTAGCCTGAATGACCCACGAGTCCAATCGAGCGCTAGTCATAGGAGCACGAACTCGGGTCTAAAAATAATTCGAGTCGCGAAACTACGTAACAACTAGTTCTTTTATTTATTTTTTTCTTTAGTTAATTATTGAAATGCGTTACCACTTCTCAGTTGTTTTTCTAGTAATTAGTGGTTAACGGTGTTGGTGACAAAATAATTACATTTAGTTTTGTTCAAAACTCGAGTTCGAAAACTCAACTCGAAGCGACTTCTACTCAACAAAGTTTCGAGTACGACAAGCAGGGTACAATTTTATTGAATATTTACTATTGTCCACGAGTCCATCTGCTCAGAATTCAAATTGGTTGATGTTTCCTATACAAACTTTGAACCCTTAGAAGGGTTGAAGTTTTGAATTTTGTTGACAAATTGAAAAAGTTGTCTTCTACTCCGAGGTGGCGAAAAGTAAACGGAAGCATGGTGGTCAACGTCATCGCTGTGTTCAAGAGGCATCTACACGCTCGCTCTTTTGAACCATCCATCCACCAGATTGCGAGAGGCTCGCTTCACATAGGTCGACTTGGCGATTTACTATCTATAAAAATGTAAAAAGATTCGAACAAAAGCGACTCGAAACATTAAACGAAAAACGCCAAATACGTGGAGAGCAGAGGCTCGTCCTAAGCAGCGCTGGCGCAGTGAACTCCCACTCCTATCCAACCCACCAAAATAAAATTATTAACTATACTTTCATATTATATTAGTAGACGCAGTGTTTTTTTTATAATGAGCGACAAACATACAATTACATTTTTATCTTTCTCTTTAAGATAGTAATAGTGATGCGCTCCTATGAGCCGAAGTTGTTTACAAAGTACAGTACTGAATTCAGTGAATGCGACAGAGGAATTTTTTAGCGGCGCGACACGTGAAACAAATAATGATCAGTACAGAGTACTAAAAAAACCGACCTCAAAAGTACGTGGAATTACGTCTATTTGCTAAGTTTTATTGAAATATCCCCTAGTTCGCCACTATGCAGGACTTGACACTAGAGATAATAAAAAATCGGTTCTCACTACTCAAAGTATATTGAAAGAAAAACGCCTTGAATTGAAGAAAAAGCAAAATCAACCATTAAAGTAATTGCTCCTAAATTAAAGTTAGGCGCTATTTATAAAAATGAATCTTCATGCGTGAATAGCCACCCTTCGAGGTGGATGATTTTCTTCAAAATAAAATGGGATCACTATGGAAGTACCCCCTTTCCAAAAAAAAAGAATCATGAAAAACGGTTCACAAATACCGGAGTTATCGCGTAACAAACATACAAAAAAAAACATACAGACGAATTGAGAACCTCCTCCTTTTTTGAAGTCGGTTAAAAATTAGTATGAGAAAATTAGCAAGACTTGAGCGCAACGTTGTCGTGATTCTGCACTCGCCAGTTTTATTTGTCAAAAAAACGAACCGTTGTTTTTCGCGGCACTTTGTTGTGTTGTAAAAATTATTATTATTCAATCGTTGTTAAGAAGCGTAGCGGTGTTGTTTAGTGACATTGTTTAAAATGGAACAATATAAGGTGTTTAATTTTCTATTTAAAATATGAATAGGTAAGTGAACTCTCACTGAAATCTCCTACGAGCCGCCTCTTGGGGAGAGACACTTAAGCCCTCTACTTTAAACTCTGTGGGCCAACTTTATTGCTCTGTTTGTGATCGTGCGTTTAAGACAAATTCGGTATGACGAGTCATACAGCGTGTGGGTAAACGTTACGAACTGATTCGAAAGGGTCGCTGTTATCGAAATTGATAAGGGGAACTATGTACACTAGATCTGGCTTATAATATTAATTTTATTTCCGTTTTAGCTCTAAAGCTTTAATAACAAAAAATATATGTGTATGTGAGGTATTCACTCTCTCTGTATAGAACTTAAGATACTTAAAACTACAAAGGTATGTTGAGAATGGAGTTTAGTAACTTAGGTTTACGAGGATAGTTAATCTCAGGGAGCTTTTATTACGGGAAGTTAAAAATCTAGCTGTTGAAATATTAAAAGGCATTTACTCTCTCGTTGAAGCTCTTGTGCGATTCGTTTCTCTCATTTTTTGGTTGAAAATGATTTTACCTGTAACAAAAAACGGACACTCATTAGTATAAAGAACAAAAGAGAAAATATATAATATTATATAATATAGTATGTACTAGAACATATTCCGACCCTGAATTACAAAGTAAAAATTTTTATATTCAATATGTACCTTAGGGTGTTTCATTTTGTTAGGCAAAAAATAAAATGTAAAATTTTTTACGGACTTTGCTTACGCCCCGAGTCTCAGTGATGTAAAAGACATATATGCTAAATTTCAAGAAAATTGGATAATATTTAGAGGTTGCACATTTTGACCACTTTTGTAAAAGTAGGCAAAAATACGATTTTTTAATGTTAATTATTTGTATTGAGAAAACTACAAATCACAAATTTAAAATTATACTAAAACTAGACGCTAAGATTAATGTGGTACGCAAAAGATGTGTTTTTTTATGTGATACCATGAGACGGGATTAACAAGTCGTGCGCCTGTTGGTAAGCGACACGCCTGTGCGTAACAATTGCAACGCCACTCAGAGCATTAAATCTCAAAGATCTGAGGGGCACTAACAATGCGTCCGTCACCCTGATACATAAGTTGACAAGTCCCACGTTACTGTAATTTCACTTTGAACGATGCAATCCACTGTAATGTTCACTTTGTGACGACTTTTTTGTGATATTCTACTGACCTCACGAAGAATTTTGTCTTTGTTATTCGTCAATGGCCGATTCATTAAACTTTTTTATCAGAGCCTCTTTACGTGGTACCACTGATCACCTAAATAGCGTCTACATGACTTCTTAGAGATTCACTTCTAGTATTTTGTCACGTCGAGTAGCCCTAACAATTCGAACAGTGTTGTTCAGTGTTTTCTTGTTGGGTCAGGTTTTATCATTCAAAATCGATTTTTTACCCTCTAATCGTTTCATTCTAATCTTTCTATTTGTACGCTTGGTTCCTAAATTTTTAACTATTTTTCCTGAACAATCTTAATAATACGCTTGACCAAACCAACCAATCTTTCGTTTGTGTACAGACGAAAGTCTCTTAGCAATTGTTTTTTGAAGTGTTCAAAAGTTGTAGAATATACAAAAAATTCTTTGGAGCCCATCGACTTACAATCGACTCGTGCCAAAAATGAACGTACATGAAGCTGACAAAATATGCAACTCATATCATTGTCTTCAATTCTGGTTGTGGTATATTGAACTGTTTCGTGAAGAGGACAATTTTAAGTGCATATATTGCCTTTGCCATCCATATTGCTTGATTCAGACTCCCTGAAACTCTGAAAGTGAAGTCGTTTCTAGACCAACCTCCTGGGTACACGAGTAAGAGTGCTAATAACTCTTTGTAGTCTTCTCTTGGATGGTTACCGTTGTTTAGAATGTTTTGGATTGACGACCTTCGCGGTCGAGTGGCTTGTACACCACGACCGAATTAATGAACCTTATAACTGTACCTATAAAAGTAACCTTTCTATATTGTCTCGGATTTGGGTGTTTGAGGCAGCGTCATAGTTTCCACAATATAAGTGCTTTAATTACCTACTTTGGGATAGACGTATGTGATGTTGTCGAATCCTGTTCCTTTGAGGAGTCCGAGATCCTTAAAACTTACTACAAGGTACCTTTTCTTGTTACCAAATTCCTACTATGGTTCCCACTTTATTAACCACAATTAACTACAAAAAATTAAAGGAATACATGAAAAGCTCAATAGTGCAAAGCACTTCAATATTCGATATTTCACCCCCAACCCCTTAATATTATCCAGTCGTCTTGAAATTCTGTATATATATTTTATACAATACTGAGACTCGGGGAATAAGCAAAGTCATATGAAAATCACATCTTTGGAAAAATGAAACACCCTAAATACCTTTTTTAAAACATAATGTAGATTAAAGATTGGCTCAGAGGTATGGACTTATAAATACGTGGTTCCTTATAAATTCGTCGCGAGCCTGCACTATTTCAGCCTAGAAAAACAAGTAACAATCAAATTATTTTGATTGTTAATTATTTTTCTATGCTCTACAGCTACCAATATTTTGGTAGCAGAAGAGCTCCTTGTGAAAGAGTTCAGGGAAGTACTGCCACCTTACATATTGATATCTCGGGACAAACAAGTCGTACGCCTGGTGGCAAGCTATAAAAGGAGATGTAAATCGCAAAGATCTTAGGAGTCACTGCCACTGCGTCTGTCACCCTGAGACACAAGTTTGTAAATCCCATGTGCCTGTAATTTCATCAGCACCCTTTAAAACTGGAATGCAGCAATGTTCAAATTACTGCTTGGCGGCAGAAATAGGTAAGGTGCCAGTACTTTCTTAGACGAAGCCTTTCATAAGGAGCTCTACTGCTCCTAAAACGTCATCTCAGTCGTAACACATGATAAGCATCTTCTTTTGTCGCTCATGTCTCAGACTTTGATAGAGAAACTTTTAACATCAGATATCTGAACTTGTTTAAAAGGAACGTGTCGCGAACGAAGTCTTAACGCTCGTTGTTTTCCAATTAACGCGTGTTCATTTTGGCATCAACAAACCATGGAATGCCACCTGGCATTCCATGCAACCTACCTAGGTTGGGTTGAATGGATCAAATACCTTTAAAACCTTATAGTAACCAAGTAATTTATTATAGCTATCCTTGTATTTTATTTTTACGTTGTATAGAGGAACCAACTTTAGTTTAGTTTAGTTCCCGCGTATACGTTAGTTGGTCCCGCAAACATAATCTTATAATTTTTTGCAGTTAATTTTAGGTAAAATTAGAGAGCTAATAGAATTAGTTCGTTTTGTTAACGTTAGATGGCATTGGTGGCGTTTTATGAAATTCCTGAATCGCGTTATTACGATTTTCCCGGACAATGGTTTTCAATAAATTTATTTGATAGTATTTTGATATAAAGATCGAACAATCACAAAAAAAAATCCTTCGACCAGACTGGACTCTGTGAAATGCAGGTGGGCCGGGTCAGTGTGGTGAAGAGTGAAGATATTTCCATAACTTCTCATAGGTGGCGCTACGGCAAAAAAGCAGTTTAAATTCATACGTAAAGATTTACAACAAGCACATAGAGAAATTCGTAAGATCTGCTGACTAGATTCGTGTGTCAGTCACGTTGAGGTAACAGTCGCTGGTTCGAGTAAGAAGGATTTTTTTCTCTGTGGTTGTTCGATCTTCGTATTTATAACAATCATCATCTATGTACAAAAAATAGATGAGATGAATGTCATGGTAGTAAATAATAATTATGATATTCAATAAAAATAAAATATTGATTTAAAAAATAATTGTACATACGTACGGCAAACTTTTTTGAATTTTTTTACATTCGATTTAGATTCTTTATTTTTGAAACAACTGTGTTTACAAATTAAATTGAAACTGGTAAATCAAAACACAATGGACAATAAAACAACGATGTTAAACCTATTTACAGAGTCATTTTACTGCTTTGCGAATGTATTTTGTAGTTGCAAGACGTTAAATCTTAGAACTGGTTACGAGCTGTTGGCGTCAGTTACTGCGGTCTTGTTTGGCTCGGAAATAAGCGTTTAACGAAGGCCTTTGGGCAGTCTAAGTCCAGAGTCCCTTTTGAAAACCAAAATAAAAATAAATAAATAACGCACACACTCATAGCCCCGCACAAGGGAAACCCTGTGTTGCGGATGTCATGGATACACACATTGATGAATAAATGTAGGCCATACAAATGTTTCTCCCAGCCCGGGAATGAATTCCGAGACCTCTACATGGCAAACCAGCTATGGTAACTGTTCGGCCACAGAGGCAGTTATAAAACTTATAGAATCTTTAAACCGTCAAAGACTGTTTTCTATTCTCTAGAAGAATACTTCATACTACGGCATTGAGCTCAAAACTTTCTTAAACCAACTTTTGGACGAAATTGTTATACTTGAACAGTATACATACGTTTCTTTTTTTTATATCATACCAAGTAACGTGAAGAACAAGTCGTATACCTGGTGATAAGCTACACGCCTATCCATAACAGTTGTTCAGTTAGTGCCTTAAACTACAAAGATCTGAAGGGCACTGCCACTGCGCCCGTCAACCTGAGACATAAGTTGACAAGTCCCGCGTGCCTGTAGCGTCACCAGTATCCTTACTCTTCCAAACCGAAACGCAATAATGCTTACATTGCTGCGGTGGCAGAAATGGTTAAGGTGGCTATACTTCATCACACTTGTCTACCGCCGGTATAGGCACAGACCATGAACCTCACAAACATTTTTCGCTTTGTTCTTAATACTTTTAAATTTAACTGGGACTTTTTTAAGGACATTATTGGGATAGGCGATAATCTAAAAATAATGCTTGAAATAAAATCAGTGATTACGTCGGTAGGTTAAATATATTTATCAACATTTTGAATTTTTGGTGGTTGCAGAAACTCGTCGCAAAGTTGAAATTAATATAGTATACCTACCACAAATCCCAAATAACGTCAATTTTTAATCGACTTATGTGACTTCTCGAATCCTGAATAAATCCGGGACAAATTTAGTTGACAGTGTCCAATTCCTGTCTCTGTTCCTCGAAGTTTACGTAAATAAACTATACCTATTCCGGTCACTGATAATAAGAAATAAATAACAATATATTTCTGTGTTTAATGTTTGGTCAGTCATAATCATAGGAAATGAAACTATATTTCCGGTTTTAAATCGCGTATATTTGTTTTTTCAAACAAACCGATGTTTCGGGCCCTTTACAGATTTCATGGTCACGGTTGACTGAGGTGGTACAGTCTTCAACCAGTTATGTCTAAAATTGATGCAAACCACCCCACTTTTTGACTATAGTTACAATAGTTATTAATTAAATACCTTATTTTTAATTTTACAAAGAAACATTCCGATTTACGCTACATTAAGTTTTACAAATTATTTTATTGAATTTTTATTAAGTTGAATTTATTATTAATTAATAATAGAAATTAGAATAAATTAAAACATATTAAACCAACCAACCGTGAGTCAACCGTGAGTCAACCGTGATAATTGGACCTGTAAAGGGCCCGAAACGTCGGTTTGTTTGAAAAAACAAATATACGCGATTTAAATCCGGAAAAATAGTTTCATTTCCTATATGTAAAAATCGCGAAAACCTAAGAACTCGATACAGCCATAATCAATTTACACTTATTTTTAACCGACTTCAAAATAGGAGAAGGTTCTCTATGTTATAGTGTTTTAGTGTGTGTATGTTACGCGTTTACTCCGACATTTGTGAACCGATTTTGATGATTATTTATTTGTTGGAAAGAGTACCCCCTTCGATAGTGGCCTCATTTAAATTTGAAATAAATAGCCCATCTCTAAGCGCGTTTGAGCACTGCATCCGATTCGTGTCCGCTCCGAGACTATACTAATCTAGCAAACTTAGACGCACTGCGGATGTCGCTTGTGCACTAAGTCCGCTCCGAATCGGAGAAAATACGAAAATCGCTTGTACACCTGGAGATAAAAAATGACATTTTGGACACCTGTGACATTTCGGACCGTCATTACTCGGATTCGGAAGTGGGGGGCTACTCTCGATCTCCGTCCGACATCCGTCCGAAATAGTTATTGTAAAATAAGTAATATTCGACAAAATTAAAAGACAAGTATCCAGTATGAAGCTTCATTCGCATTACGCGTCTTTTCATTTGGTCAAGTATTGCTTATTTGGCAGTAATTGTTTCGGCCGGATGTCGGACGGAGATCACGAGTAGACCCCCTCATACGAATCGGACGTATAGGTGCCAATTAGGGAATTAATTCGGTTTATTGGATTTCACCCATTTTTCGTTAACTAATTTCAATAATACTTGGTAAATAAATGTAACAAACACAGCGAAGACGAATAAACCAACTTTTGAGGTCGTTTTTTTTATAAAAAACTTGTAATCATATTTTTGTCAACATCTATACAACCCGTTTCCGCAAATACGGGCAAATGATTTATGAGTTTGAATAACATAAAAGTAATGTGTTTTCCTGGCCTTACTTAAATATTTATGTGCTGCCTTGCAAGTTGTCGTGTTCAAATTTACATCAGCATACGGATCTTTATCGCAAAGTGTTAAGAGCTACATTTGCATCTTATTTCAAGCAGTGACTTATTTTAACTGCTACACTGAGATCGGTTAAGTGCGTAATGGTGGAACTGCTCAAGAGTTTAGCATTTAAGAAAGAAAGAAAGAAAATAATATTTATTTGGTCTCTACTAGTAATTCAAAGTACCTAAATCTTAATATTAAACATTGAGATCCAAAATGGTCACCACTCAGCGGCAGTCGGCTTGTCGGGTTGTGCATGCAAAACAACCCAACGCTGATATTCTGTGGTGGCCGACGAACGGAGTGAATCCACAAAACATATCTTAAATTCAAAATATCAAAATAAAACACTTTACAGAGAAAAATATAATCAAAACTAAAAATAAGTAAAATCAATATATAATTCTCTTGTTAAAAAGATTATTAATCTTTATAATTAACTTGTATAAATTAAATTGAATATAATGAATTTTAGGGAATTTATGGCTTTTAAATTACATATCTATACAAAAGGGTCACGGTGCTAAAAGAGTACACACACCAATGTCGAAAATCTAATACGAAGCGCTTTTCCGCTTTCGGATTCGTATTCTAGAAAATTCGGATGTGCTAGAGTATAATTCGAATTTTAATTCAAATAGGAGTTCTACGATTCGAAACCGAGAAAATATCTTCTTTTTTTATAATATCAAGTGACGTGACGAACAAGTCGCGCGCCTGATGGTAACCTACACGCTTGTCTATAACTGCCACTGCACCCGTCACCCTGAGACATAAGTTGACATGTCCCATGTGCCTTTCTCAATTCGACTGTATGTTTTTTTTGTATGTATGTTACGCGATAACTCCCGTATTTGTGAACCGATTTTGATGATTCTTTTTTTGTTGGAGAGAGGGTACCACAGAAGTGGTCATATTTAAATTTGAAGAAAATATTCGACCTCTAAGGGTAAACTAGGGGATGAACGACTTTTGAGGTCGGTTTTTGTTGTACTCTGTAATAGCGCTGCTGGTGCTGGTGGCGTTCTGTAGACTGTAAAATAGCCTGGATAGCAGTAATATAGCTTGGTCCAAGGGTAGTAATAGCCTCCGCAGCCTCCATACGTCTTATTTAGCAAATTTTAGCAGTTGAAAAGACGAAAGTTCGGTTTTTAGGAGTTTATTTAGTACAACAACAATATTAATATCGTAAAATGTACAAGAGATTTAAGTAAGTGGTAAACGGTTCAAAAAGATAGGAAAATAGATGTTTTCGCTACCGCGATCGCGCAGAGAGTGACGACGGAAAGAAACAAAATCAGAATACGAGGTAAAACGGAACAATTCAAAATTTTAAACTTAAATATGAGTAGAAGAAGAAAAAAACCGATACGATACGAATGGAGAGGCTGTACAAAATGGTGGGATGACGGTGTAAAGAGGTCACACCGTCACAACTCTGTATGTCTGTCTAGGTTATCTGAAACTCATAGTTCTGTGTACAGAACTCTAATGAAATGTTTCAATTCAGTAGCGAGTACCATAGACAAAAGAATTTTGATTCAAAACTATAAAGAGCGTCTTTGTGATATGGTTTATGAAATTCTAACTGACAGATACAGGAGTAGAAAAAATAATTTGAACGACTTAATAGAACGTTGTTCTACATCACTTACAAAAGTTTATGGCGGTACGTACTTCGCGCGAATGTGTTAAGAAACTAATACAATAAATAGAAAATAATCACTTAAGGAGTAAAACTAAGAAATACGTCGAGTGCTCAGATTCATTGTATTTTTTTTTCAAATCTAATTATAATAATGTATTTTTTCATACCAACCGACGTTTCGGGTCACAGTCAGTTGACTGACGGTCAGTCAGCCGTGACCATGAGGACAAAGAACTTGTAAAGTTGATTTGTTTGAAAAAACAAATTTACACGGTTTATTTATTTACGAAAAAATGGTGTCATTTGTAACTAATAAATCCAATATTGTATCAAATCGATTTTTTACATTTGGCACTAGCTAAATGCGATGGGTTTTGCGTAATAATGGTATAAAAACAGGTACTATGATATAAAACACTTCATGACTTAAATTACACACGGATATGCATATGAATGAATATAAAGTAGACACCCGAAAAGGGCCTCTATTGCCACTTTATAGGCAGTTCTAGTCTGTCGTTTTTGAAGACGGAGTAAAATGACATTTGTAGGGTTGCCAGTTTTCATAAAATTTTAAATAGTTATGTAGTTGTTGTTGATAGTTTTATCGATATATTGTGAAAGAAGATACAATTTTGCCATAAATGACTGAATTGTGAATGTTACGACGTATAACGTACGTACTAATTACGTTATTGCCTTGTTTATTCCAAATGATTATTACTAATTTCAGGCTTCTTACCACGGTATGACTTCTTTTTATTTACCTGATATTTCCGAACGGTTGCACGCTCCATGGTCACGAGTGGGTGGCAGTCAACCCGTTACGGATGGGAGTAGCTCTGGTCAACTCTCTCAATGGTGACCATGGAGCGTGCAACCATTCCGAAATATCGGGAAAATAAAAAGAAGTCATATCGTGGTAAGAAGCCTGAAATTGGTGATAATCATTTAGTTCATTACCACGAAAGCCTTAAAATTCTTTATTCCTATTTTGACAGTTAACCTACTAGTACCGAGATAAATTTTCATTATAATTATAATACTTTTATAACAACACCAACGCATGCAATTTTACATTAACAAATTCTTCATGTTTAAAGTGGAAATCACAAATGTCATCAGCATCACCACTTGTCACACTGTGAGTTGATAGAACTGTCATCTCAGGTTTTGGTCCCTCGGGTGCTGTCATCAATCCTTTGTGGTATTATGCGTGAAGGCAGCCTGTTTTATACAAGTTACTTCTACATAACGAGTTACTTTATTTGGTAGTATTGTTTTTTTAGTCAGTTTCATCATAATTCTGTATCTTAAGGCATTTAGTAATTTTATTTTTGGATGCATTTTTTTACAAGAACTACAATATTTAATTTTTTATTCCTAAAATTATACAATCTCCCACTACTAAAATGACAGAACCTCGACGCACTTGAACAGTACTAACCACATCTGTCTTCCATACTGCATAAGATCTTCTGGATGTGGATGCTCCAATATAATTATCAATAGGTATATTGGAGTGTTGTAATAAAACAAGAAGAATAACTGCAATCTAGTGTAGCAGCGCGGTATGTATGTGTGTCTAGGTAGTAGGGGCCAGCCGGAACCGTGAATAAACGTAGGAAGTGGAGTTAGTAACGTGAAGTATATTATGTATAGCTGACAGGCTAATGCACATAAGAGCGAAGGCAAATTGGGAGTCATTTTAAAAGAGCATAAAATTCGGGAGACCGAAAATAAGTCGAATAGACAGGTTTTGTAGGCGTTCTTTTTTATGCTGAAGCTCTCCAGCCACATCTAAGTAAAAAACGTCAGCGTAGTCGAGTATGGGTAGAAGAAGGGTTTACGTAAGCGGAATTTTATTATGGAAAGGGAGAAAGTGTTGAAGTCGTTTGAAAGATAAATGAGAGCGTTCGTCTACTGACCGCGTTGATATAAAAACTATACAATTCAATTAATGAAACTTTTTATTTTATACTTACGTCTGGAAGTTATTAAATTTATTTATTTATTTATACAAAAGGCATACAAAAATACATAATACAATTTCTCGCCAAACTGCGAAAGCAGTTTGTTGGCAAGGATACACTCACAATCTCGAGACTATAGTATACCTACTTACTACGTTTAACAAAATCAATGTACTTACTTAAGCTAAATTTAAATGGCTACTAAAAGAGAAGATTTTAACTTTTTCTTTAAAATGAATTTAGATAATATATCACGGTCTCTCAAAAAATCAAATTTACTAAATAAAATGGGCAAGAAATACCTATTTGTTCTTTTACCATAGTAATTATTTACTTTTGGACATACATATTTACTTTCACGGACTCTCCTGGTATTATATTTATTCATTACTTTAATTTTAAATTCGGTTTTATAATAATTTTCAATAGCGGCTAAATATTGAACTTTGGCTTTTACAGGAAGTATTTTACAGTGAGAGAACAGTTTGTCATAGTCTCCTTTACAGTTATTTTTGGTTTTACGACTTACTAAATATTTTAAAAATCTTACTTGCAGGGTTTTCACGTCGCTGAGGTATGAATCGAAGGTTCGGCCATAGCAACTCAAACCGTAGCTTAGCAAGGAGTCAACTAATGCGTAATTAACATAATTGTTTCAGTAGTCTACTTTATGTCATATAAATTAATTAATTAAATGGAGTGATGACTCTACAAGACAATTTTTGTCATTTTATAATTATTAAAATTTAGTACCTACTGATAAGTGAGTAGTAAATAAGTAAATAACTTTATTTATTTCCACAATATAAAACAAAGGAACATTACAGTAAAGATACATATAATTACACGAGCTTAGTGTAATGTATTGTGGGAAGTAAGAATTAAGTGCTTACTAAGTTCTAATAATTATGAAATAACAAATCTTAATTTCACACTTTTGGTGTAGTAATGTTTAAAGATTTTACGAATTTGGTTTTTCATGCCTAAATAAAATGTCACATATACATATTAATTCATAACTACGTCGAAGGAGCTAATTGATGTACATAGTTGTCAATAGTGACGTGCGGTAAATTTGTGGATGTATAATAGGCCTTTGCGTAGTGGGATAGTATAGGCTCATAATAACAATAACAATAATTTTACGACACAGCTCGGCATTTGTTTTTCGAAATTCGAAATTTTAAAACATGAAATCTAGCACCATCGTCACTTATGGGATCGCTATCCAGCACAACTTATAAATCCGGCAAACACATATATGCATTAAGTAAACATTTTTATTTTCATTTTAATAAAACTTTTCAGTCAGCTAGCCCTTGCAATACTAGTTATAAATCTAAAAACTTATAGATGCGACTCGCATTTGATTATATTTTTTTCGATAATGAATTATGATTTTACGTCACTATTGTAATCTGTCAAAACAGCCATCATAGCGTGTCGGTACAGTAGGCAGTTTATTGTAAGTAGAGTGTTTAAATTTGTATTTTCATGTAGGTACCACTCTGCTCAAGAATGGACGATTTCTGCGGAGTTTTCATTACCCTATTCACTATGAATAGACGAAATAGTAAATGGTTTATTTATACGTACCATTCCCTCAACAAAGTTGCTTGACAGGTGTTCTAACCATTTGATCTGGGTCTTTGCCAGGAAAAGTAAAATAGGGAAGTAAGAAAATTGGGTATAAAGATGCTAGTGAACGTCGTTTATTTCTCTTTATGTAGATTTGCACATTGTTTTTAGATAAAATTCTAAAAGGAGTGGTAGCCTAATGGTACCTACCGCCTCTCAATTGTCACCTCTGAGTTTTTTTTATCAGTGAAGGCGGCTGGCCCCACAATCATTGTTTTGAATGTCGCTTTCTCTCCATATGCACGCTTGTGGGATTCATTATTGCTGATTCTTTCATCTGAGTTACACAATGGGAGTACCTGTCCCGTGCCATTTGATTTGGGTATTTGTCAGTAAAGGAAAAATACGGAAACAGGAAAATGGAAGACAAAAAGAATGTTTTCTATTTGTATCCTGTTGTAAGAAGGTATTTATAACGATATTGGGAAATAAAAAATATATTCACTCCCATGGGTATGATGTTCTATCAATTCTTTCATAGATGTTCTCAATGATTCGCCAAATGTTTTTAAGATTAAACTTGGATTTATTAACTTGGAATTTATTGTTATAATGTTTAGATAGTTCTTGGCAAGTGTTGTATATGCCTATAATGGGCAAGTATATTTATATTGATACAATTATTTGTAAAGTGTTGTGATGTGAATTGTTTATATATGTTTTGTTGTTGGTGTACCTTTTTATTAAAAAAAAACTTTATGAGTTGGTGAAAGAGGGTGAGAGGATTGTTGTTTCTCAACAGTGAGGTTGATTTTTTTATGACACCAAGTGTCGTGTGTCTGGTGGTAAGCAACAAATTTTAGTACATATCAACTTTCACACACACTTTATGTATTCACATATTGTTTGCGCTCGAGTCCGTGAACGTAGTACTAAAACGTACTAAAAGTACGTGGTACGAAAACTATCTGCTCTATCTATGATATTTCGCAAAAAAGAATATAATGACAGCGGAAGCATTGTACATTTATAAAAGCCTACTAAGTCCACAAAGGTAAGGAAGAAGGAAAATATCAAAAAATTCCAACATCCACAACTACAATCTAAAAAATAAAAAAACATTTGTATAACCACTTACTAGATTAGTTAAAACCAAAAAAATAAAACAACACGAGTTTAAAAATATATTTAACGATTTTATTTTAAAATCCTATTCACAAAATTGAGGAATTCCTACAACTGTCTCTGAAGGAAGACCAATTTTTATAATTATTTGAAGGATTTTTACAGTAATTTATATTTTACATAAGCAGACATAAGACTGAATTTTATTACATTATTGGTATGATGCGTTCTGTTTTATATTATTTTAGCGTTTTAAATGACAATTATATTACGTTTTTTTAATGCTTTAATGAATTTATTTTAATTGATGTTATTTAATTAAATTGTAGTAATAAGTATTGTCAGTCATTTTAATTTTTATAGTATTTTGACTTGCCAAATGTGACATACTTTTATAAGAAGGTCAATGAATAAATTGAAATGGAAATTGAAATTTTTTTTGACTATTAAATTATGTACATTTGTGAATATTCAATGGCAACACCTCTCGCTAACGTGAAGGCAAAGGTTGGACAACGCTTGGAAGTCCCCAGCCCGCATTGGACCAGGGTAGCGGCCTAAATAAACCAACTTTAGTAGCAGTAGAGTTCGTTGTGAAAGAGTTCGTCCTGGGTAGTATTGCCACCTTACCTATTTCTGCCGCCTAGAAGGAATGAGACCATTGCTGCGTTCCGGTTTTGAAGGGCAAGGGTGCTGGTGAAATTACGGGCTCTGTCTGGGACTTTTGGAGTTATGTCTCAGCAGTGGCGAGGCGTCCATATAACTCGTTTCCCACTGGCTTGCCTAAAATTGTCCACGGTTTAGTAGTAATTCATTACATTTTGTCTCAATATTGTGTGTAGAATAACTTAACCAGTGAAATGAAGTGTACTAATATCTTGTGTGTTAATAAATGTTCGTTTAACTCTCAATCTGGCGCCACTTTTTGTTAAGGCCTAGGTTTTTGCTTTACTCCGCCTTTACTAACGACAATTTTCACGCATCGCCACTGTGTCTCAGTGACATTGTTTCTTAGATCTTTGAGATTTAAAGCTCTGAGTGGCACTGCAACTGTTATGGACAGACGTGTCGCTTACCATCAGGCGCACAACTTGTTCTTCCCATCGCTTAGTGTCATAAAAAAAATCCTTAAAGAACACTCTTGCCCAGCAGTGACACTTGTATTGGATTGATGATAATGTTACATTTGATTTCTAGTAAGAAAATATGGAACTAAAATTGTGTGACAAATAAATATATTAAATCTTTTACATGTCTGCCATTTTATGTCGAAGTAAATAGAGCCTGCAGCAAAGCGTTAGAATTGTCACGTGTGCCATTTCCCACGACAGGCGACTTGCAAGTTGAGTCAGTTGAACCCTGCTATATGAATCCGAAAACCAATATGAAAAGTGGTTTTGTCTATTTCTAACTTGCGTTTTGCATACATAGTCGGTGAATATGCAGTAAGTGAATTTTCAGCGTTAAAGTACAAGTTTTTTTGTACAAGGCGGGGTGATGGCTGTATACCCAGTGACGTGAACATAATTAATTACTAGGAAACACAGGAATTTTTATTATCTGTAATAATAAATTTTCACAGAATAATTTATGTAATATAAACTTTTTTATTGATTCAGACAGATTCAGTTTGTTAACCGACTTCAAAAAAAGTGAGGAGCTTCTCAATTCGGCTATATTTTTTATTTGTATGTATTTTACGCGATAACACCGGACCATTACCGTTTGTGAACCGATTTTGATGATTCTTTTTTGTTCGAATTAGGGTACCTTAGTATTGATCCATTTAAATTTGAAGAAAATATTCCATCTCTAAGGGTGACAAACTAGGGGATGAATCCGGTTCGTGCACTTTTCGGTAACCGATTTCAATAAAACTTGGCAAATAGATGTAATTCTCAGGCTAAAAATAACTTTTCAGGTTGGTTTTTAAGTACAGATTATTATTATTAGTCTTCCATTTATAACGTAGGGCGGCGTTTTCATGTCAAACAGGTGCATGCGCGTAGTGGTGTGCTGGATATCGGCCGGCGGTCGGCGGTCATCATTTTTTTATAATAGGTATATGAATCAGAAATAACGATAAATTACTAAAAATTAATTCTTATGACTTCCTACTGCTTAAACTTGTGAATATTGCATAACAAACCACTTAAGTGAAACACTGATTGAAAAAACGATCATCTGTGTTCCCCGACTCTACAACATTTGCTACTCGGAAGTTTCTCGTAGCCCCGTAGGCAAGTGCTACACTCGTAGCGAAGTGGTAGCAATTCCGTAGTTGAACGCAACTAATGTAGCAAATCAAGAAGCAAACTTCATATTATGCTAAAAGACTGTGCACACAGATACTAAGATTTTTGTTACTGTGCATGTTAAAGTAGGTTCTTTTTGCAAAGGATTTAGGCGTTTTAAAGTACTTAATCCATTTAGAACCTTAATAGTGGACTATGGCGAAGTATCCTCTAGCTGATATGTATATCGTAATAAGGACCATGTAAATCGTCTTAAACTACATATTATGTAAAGAAGTAGAGTTCGGAGCAATTCATAGATAGTTGTGCGCACAGCTATAACAAAAGCCAAAGTCCAAGAAACATGGAAACTTAAGGGTATGTTACATTTAATTAGTACTAAGATCGGATTTTTCGCAATTCAACCCTAAAAGGGCGTAAAAGGTTTAAAATGTTTGTATGAAAAATCGTCTTCCTTGAACTTACAAAGCATAAGTTAGCATAAATATTTTGTAACACAAATTACCCCTAAATAATGGTGAAATGGGGTGTTAAAATTTGAATGGGAAAATTTCAATTCGTGTTGCGATTTGCTTTAAATTTGGTTTGGATACTTTAGATCAAAATAAATAAATACGTGTTTCAGGATTTTTCAAAACAACCCCTAAAAAGATGTAAGTTATAAATAAATAATACACACGCTCATAGCTTCGCACTAAGGAAACCCTGTATCGCGGGTGCAATGGACACACACGTAGACAATCCCAAATTACACCACGAGAGAAATAAATGTAGGTCATATTAAACATTTCTCCCGGGATTCGAACCCGGGATCTCTTCTACACCGTTTGCCCATAAAGACAGTAGTATAGAAGCATTTTTTTATTCCTTACATTTGCAAATTGGAATATTTTTCATCTGTGTTTTAATGGAATAGGTTTCATAATTGTAAGGCATGTGAAACATTTGACGCGGAAACAGAAACCGCAGGCAAAAGATAGTAATAAAATAATGAAACAGAAAATGCATGGCATTGTGTTCAAACGTACCAACATGTCGTGGAATCTATTTCCATTAATTTTACTTACTTTTACCGCACATATGATTAAATTACACTTCATTATAGTAGTTTCCCTGTTATATATATTACAGTTAAAACGTTGACAATGAAAATCGAGGCGCTCAGAAAACGACCTTAAAATACGTTATCAAACTTTCTAATTTAATTCAAACTTCACAAAGAGTTAATATCAAGTTTACTACAACTTGTCCAAAAAGTTAGTGACAATGAAATATGTAGAGAGGAAATTTCATCACAAATTTAAAATTTGGGCTCTTGCCGGGTGGTTGCTAAAACCAATTAGTACGGTGGTCACAGGCTGGACAAGTCTAAGTTTTAATGGGCTCTCAGACAACAGCGATAAGAGGTTCACTAGGGTTGAAATAGTACGTCACTAGAAGCATATATCAGCTTTAATACGTGCTGCCGAAAATACTATACATGAGTCGAAATATACATTTCAATAAAAATGGAAGTAAATTAATTTCCTACTCCGCGAACCCGATGAAGGTTAAATCGTGCAAAATAGCTGCGCTTGTATTGTTACGCTTCGAGCAATCAACAGCGCATGAGGATGCCGTGCCTTGGAGAGACGAAACAGGTGTCGGGTATATTTGGAGGTAGTGTTTGTGACTGTAGTTGCGCTTGTGTTATTTATTTTGTTAACTTTATGCGGAGGGCGGATAATTAACTGCATAAACAATTATTCAACACATGTAATTTACTTCCATTTTTATTAATATGGACGTCAGCAAAGTAACGCCTGAACCTATTAATTATATATATTTTATATAATTAATAGATTCAAGGTCTATTAACTACACAACAGCCTATAAATAGGATTTTCTTTCTTTTGGCTAAAATGGTGGAAGTACTTAAAGAATTATCCAATATAAAAAGCTAAGGACCTCGGTAGCCTACCTGCCTATTTCTTCCGTCAAACAGTAATGTAAGCATTACTGCGTTCGGAGAAACGGTTATGCTGGTGAAATTACAGGTACATGGGTCTTGCCAATTTATGTCTCAAGGTGAAGGGCGCAGTGGCAGTGCCCCTCAGATGTTTTTGATTTAAATCGAAAATAGATTAAAGATGAAAAAGCACTGAGTGGTACTGCAACTGTCATGGACAGGCGTGTCACTTACTACCAGGTGAGTGACTGGGTCGTCCCATCACTTGGTGTCTCATAAAAAATGTTCAACTGTTTGCGCTGTGGGTGAGGGATAAACAAGACAAAAAAACATTTCTCAAGAAATGTTTTTATGTCTGAATTGGTTCTGGACTGAGTGTTCTGGGTACCCTGGAGTGAATTCCGTTGCTCTGGTATTTACAGTATAAGAAATTGTCTAGTTTATTCTACTAGGTTATTGGTGTGGCGGTCTTATATGTTATTGTTATTAACCTCAAGTTATGTCAAAAGCTAGAAAACGCCAATTTAAAAAATCAGTCTTTACGAAGATATTATAAAAACGAAAAGCTCTGTTATGGTAGCTGGTATTCAAAATACCTTAACGGACAGCTCTAGTTGTGAACGGTGTACTATATAATTAAATAACTTGTGTTTAAAGTTTGCTGCAGCAGCGACTATTTGTTTGGATTGTTTAGCAACTTTTATCAAATACATAATGCTTAAAACTAAACTGTTCACTGTGTACGAGAACCGAAATAGCTCGCAAAATCAGTAAAATTGTTCACAGATGACAACACCATTAAAACCGGTGTGTAAGTCACTCAACCGCAGCGGTTGTAATAAAAACAACTAGTTCGTCCCGTTACTTGTTATCATGAAAAAAAATTAAACATACTGGGTTATACCCATGAGAGGGAAGCTGAATTAAAAAATAAAACATTGTAATAATAATTTTCCCATCGACTGCGTATTCAAAGGGAAACAACAGAAACAGGCTCACTGACCGCGAAGTTAAATTACCAACAAAAAGATGTGTTTCCCTCAGATGGGTTGCTTTTCTACTGTATTTAATTAAAACTTGTATCACTTTTTGTCGAGTTAAATCGGCTTAGGTAGGAATGTTTTTGATTCTGCTTACATCTTTAAATTGTGTTTGATGAACAATGTCGACTATTTTTCCTTTGCTCAGGCCACAAAGTTTGTTGTTTGAGTAATTTATATTCAAATTGTAAGTCAATTGGGTTGCTGCAAATAAATGATAAATAAATTTGTAAATGCTCCAAATTTGAACTTTTTAAGTAATTCGGTCTTGAAATGTGTTTGACGTCTGTACTTATTTAAGGACGAAGAAATCATGCGTCTGGTGGTAAGCGACACGCCTGTCCATAGCAGTTGTTGTGCCACTCAGAGCTTTTAATAATAATAATAATTCATTTATTTGCTTCAAATAGGATACGGTACATTATACATGTTGATGGTAAAAATTAAATCAGCACTTAACCTATTCGGCCTCTTAAATAAAAGCATGGAAATATAATAATCAAATAATGCACTGATAGATAGATAGATGAAGACTAAATATAAAAACAATAATTAGACGATAAATTGATAAATTAAAGTTCATTGATTTAATACTAGATGTCATAATCGTGTATGTCATAATTTAAAGTAAATAATAATAATTGCAAACAAAAAATAATTGTAAAGAAAAATGTATGCATCAATTAATTAGTCCTTATGTCTCATGAATTCGTCAACTGAGTAGAACAAATTTGATCATTTGTTCTACCACGGAGTCACCTACGCAATTCCTTTTTGAAACTAGTCACAGGAAGAAGCTTAAAGCGATCTGGTAGGTATATGATTAAAAAATTTTCCACACATAACGTACGAGTTATTTTGGAAACGTTTTGTTTTGAGTATATCGTAAACGTTATCGTGTTAATCGCAAACATGTGAGAGGCACTGCGGCTGCGCACGTCACCCTGAAACATAAGGTGACAAGTCCCATATGGCTGTAATTTTACCAGCTCCTCTACCCTTCAAAACCGGAACGCAGTAATGTTCACATTACTGCTTGGCGGCAGAAATAGGTAAGGTCCAGGAGCACGATAACCTGATGACGATGTGTACAAATTGTTGCACTTGTGCTGTCTATATTAAAAATTACGAAATCTTTGTATGCCGCAAGGCGGATTACAGTGATTCGGAATGCAATCTTTCAACGCCTTTATAACCTTAATTACAAATAACTCACTAATAAAAAAAATTTACCTCGAAAGTTCATGGAATTACATCTATTTGTCACGTTTTATTGGAATCGGTTACCGGAAAGCCGGAAAGTGAGTGAAACCGTATTCATTTACCCTGGTTTGCCGCCCTTAGAGGTGGAATACTTCCTTCAAATTTAAATGGGACCAATATTGACGGACTGTCTTTCCAACAAAAAAAAAATATTCCAATTGAGAACCTTAAATATTTTTTTAAGTCGTTAAGAAATAAATAAGTTGGTTCTATAGTTTCATTGTCCTAATTAGGTTTTTTTCCTAACTACATATTTTTGCGAAAGGTTTTCAGTGCCAAAGTTAATAAAAGCCTTTCGGTAGAGACTCTTTTATTCTCAGCACCCAAATTAGAAAAAGCATTGTTCGTAATTGTGTAGATAATAGTGTATTAAAGCCGCATAATACTGAATTCGCGAGGTAAATTAGTTTCAGTAACATGCTATGGTTGCTGTTAAAGTTTAATTTTATACGGAATGTATACTGGGAAACCATTGACGTGCGGCTTGTATGGAATATCGAATATCATAGTAGTAGAATTACCCATTCTAACAAAAGATACATACGAGATTTTAACACGAGTTAATAATAATGTCCAATATACAGGGTAATTCATAAAATACTAAATACCTCATAGGACTATGCGACTATATAACATCATAAATTGTGCCATGATTTAATAATTCATCATATTTATTTTCTTACCAAAATAAAAGGTGAAAATGCAAGGCACATGGGACTAGTCAACGTATGTCTCAGGGTGGAGGGCGCAGTAATAGAGGCGCTCAAATCTTTGCGTTTCAAAGCTCTGGGTGGCACTGCAACTGTTACGGACAGGCGTGTCGCTTACCATCAGGCGCACAACTTTTTCGTCCCATCACTTAATATTATATTAAAAAAAGTAACCAATGTAGGAGTAATTCGCACAAAATACACACTTCACACCTCCTCTTTTTTTGAAGTCGGTTAATAACACTAAGTAAGTATTAATCTTCGTGTCACTGAAAATATCCGCCAGAGAGACCTACACTCTGCCGTCGAGCGCTAAGTGACAAAATAATTTTTTGAGATGTTTTAAAACACCATAACCCAGTTTTAGAATATTGAAATTATTTAATGATACTACAGCTATATGCATCGTTAGGGTATGTTCCGATAAGTCGCACACGTTAACTAGTTTTGACTGTTTTTAAAAGAGAATTTTGTGCTCTGTTTTTTTCTATTTAAAACGGATATTTCACTATTTGTCACTTAGCCGCGTTTGGTTAGTGGACGGCAGCACTGTCTATTTGATACGCGCTTAACACATCCTGTGTACAAATAAAAAACGTGAGTTAAACAATTTTGTTTTTATTTACGTAATCCGTACCTGTACATCTATTAAATCTAAACAAAGTACAGCAAAAAGCGGCGTGGGCAATGACTCGCGCACCGTTTCCTCTTTAATCGAGCGCGACTTCCTAAATGTACGTACTGTAGGGGTTGCAGCCTAACGGCAGGCAGAATTGGTGTCTTTATTAAAATCTAAAATGTTGATTTCAACTGTCGCTATTTTAAATTCGGGACTTTATGAAAACATATTTTATGTGGGCGTGGACGTCTTCCGGCTGATATGATGATGATGACGTTGCAATACGAAACATCGTAATAAAATATGTTTTTATACACGATTAAGTCCCGAATTTAAAATCAAATCATCTAAAATTTGTTCCCTTATACGGTACATTTACAAATTTATTTAGAAATCAATCTACAATGGTCAAAATTGGTTAGTAACTGGAATCGATAGTTTGTATATATTTAAATAAATTTGAACCGCAGTCTGAAAAATAGGAAAAGATCAGATCAGGGCTTACTGAATAGCCCTGGACACAGTGGCGTATTCATGGCCAGTTATTGTCGCCACTCTCATCAAGATGAAGTTGGGACTGGCCCGCCGCCTGCAGAGCATCGAAGCAGTCCTTTTGCGCATTAAAGCATAAACATTATCAGATCCAGCTTACACAATGCCCGATGCGCTGCAGTCATTTACACTGAGCAAGGTTATCTTAAAAAGTTGATAGAAAGAAAGAAAATTGTTTATTACCGAAGCACAGACACGCATATAAACAAAACAACAAAGGAACAATAATAAAAAAAATATTAAAACAATTGACATGATTACGCAGTACCTAATTCACCTTCATGCGTGTTGCGACTGGTACAATCGGGACTTGCTCAGCTTTAGTCACAATCGCTTTTTTTTAAAAAAACCGTTCCGTGGCGCTGATTTTTAGCTAGCCCGTTATCGAGTTATCAAATATAATTGATGAATCCACTTGAAAAAGGTTGGATGTATAGTGAGAAGAATAAAAGGGCTTGTATGAAAAGATTGATGAATGTAAGAAGCAAGACGGTTAGTTGGGATCGTGCAGAGTGTCGATCGATAGTCTGCCAACCCCAATGGAAATCCAAAGCAATAAGTGTTATATTACTAGTTTTCATAACCTCGGTGACTCAACTTAAAATGAATTCCGTTGGTGTGATATTCGTGGTTTTTTTTATGATACTGAGTGACGGAACGAACAAGTCGTGCGCCTGCTGACAAGCGTCACGTTGGTCAATAACAGTTACAGAGCCGGTCAAAGGACACTGCCACTGTGCCCGTCACCCAGAGACATAAGTTGACAAGTCCCATGTGCCCGTAATTTCACCAATTCCCTTCAAAATCGGAACACAGTAATGCTGACATTACTGCTTGGCTGCAGAAATAGGTCAGGTGGCAGTACCTCCCTGGACTAACTCTTTTCCCTAGGAGCTCTACTGCTACTAAAAATCTGAACTTAGGTACATCATCAACCCATTTATACGTCTCACTGCTAGGCACGTATCTCCTCTCTGGCGAGGGCCATAGTCCGCAAGTTTTCCGAGTGTTGTGAACCTTCTACGACGTGCAGGTTTCCTCAAGACGTTTTCCCTCACCGGAAACTTATGGTAAATTTCGTACAAACACGTGACAAATGTTATCCTACTTTGAAACAGTCAAAAGTGTAAAGAACAAATCATTTGAAAACAATCACACGAATCTAAATCTTACCTAAGCACATCTCGTTTAGCTTTCTTAGAAGTCAAATTGAGTTTCCAAGTTTATGAATGAGATTTATAAGTTCGCTATAATTACTGCGACTCATCTGCATCACAAAGCACTAGTCACAGGCTTTACTGCTGAAAGACGGGTTGAAATGGAATATTACTCTAATTGTAAACTAAAATCTCTTTGACGAAGACGTGGTTTAAATTATAATGCACTTGTTCAAACTTTAAACACACAAAGCGTTCTTGACTTGGCAGATAATATTCAAAGGAGCAAGAGCTCTGGTCATACGCTACCACGTGTAATATACCTCTCTAATTATAACCTTTTATATAAAAAAACCTACCTTAAAAATATTTGGAATACATACACTCATTTGCGAACACGACAACTTGCAAGGCTGCCCATAAATATTTAAGTAAGGTCAGGAAAACAAATTATTATTTTCTATGTTATTCAAATTCATAAAATATTGGCTCGTGGAAACAGGATGTATAGAAGTTGACAATAACATAATTACATCTGTTTTATTAAAAAAATTGACCTCAAAATTATGCCTATCCGCTGTCGCTGTGTTTGTTGCATCTCTTTGCCAGACAGTTTAACAGAAAGTGGGAGAAATCCAATAAACCGGATTCATTCCCTAATTTCCCACCCTTAGAGGTGGAATATTTTCTTCAAATTTGAATGAAACCACTACTGAGGTACGCCCTCGCAATCATCATTGAAATCGGTTCACAAATGTCGGAGTAATCATGTTACATACACACACAAAAAATACAATCGAACAGAAGAGATCCTCCTCCTTTTTTCAAGTCGGTTAAAATACTCACGAATTTACCACCACAATTTATCAATTTATCACCCGTTCGCACGAAGCGCTTTGCGTCATCATTCTTAATGTGTAAGAAATTGAATGCATTGCGGGTATCTGTGTTTTCCAAAAGCTACAATTTAGGGTTGTTCAAGGCTAGAATGAATAGGCATTCATTAGACAACATTTGTGGCCTGAAGTTCGTGTATTTTACATAAATAAATGTTACTATTTAGAAATGAACACTAATTACCTGCCAGCGCGAAAATACGCATAGAGAATAACTTAAAGATGTATTAGGTGTATTAAAATATAATGGCGAAAGAGACATCCGTATGCCAGAATATAACCCTAACGGAAACGTTGAAGGAAACACTCGTATCACTGATTTAATCAGGAATTAAATAAGAAAATAAGTTGATTGCAATTAATTAGTTTATCCACAGTTATTAGTTCGAACTAATAACTGTGCATAATTCAAATAAGTACAAAAGATGGGTCAGCTTAAAAGGAATTTTAAATGTCACGTGACGAATTCACAGAGAGCGGCTGCACTAGGTTATTCGCTTTCGTAGTAACTCTCATAAAAAGCCCAACTCGGCCATGCGCGCTGCGGTCGTTTATAGAGCATTTACCACCAGATTCAGTAATTTTCATACGGTTATTTTCCCAACGATCATCATGTCACAAGACTACGTCAGATGACTGATTAATTTAATGTAATGAGATGCGAATTGCAAGATTGTTCTTCTGTTCAGGGGTTCAAGGGTGTACGAAAGCAGATTACTCTCACGACGTACCATTCCTTTCCTGTACGTCTGGCGTACCCTGGGCAGCAATCGGCGAGTAATTTACGCCGATTGGCAAATCCTTTCGCCACGGTGGCAAGCCGTATGCCATCGATACGATTAAAAAAAAGTTTCAGGGTGAATAGCAATAGCTGTGCCCCTCAAATCTTTGTGATTTAAGGCTCTGAGTGGTTCTGCAACAGCTGTTATGGACAGGCGTGTCGCTAACCACCCCGCGTACAACTTGTTCGTCCCGTCACTAGGTAGCATAAAAAAGGAAAAAAGAGAAAACATGGAGCTGGAAAGCAAAGAAGTAATTGATTACAATATTTACTTAGTCGGTTGGAGGAATCATTAAGCTGATTCCATAGAGAGCAATTTAGCTAAACAACTCACAGAACCATTTAATGGTAGCTTTTCATCAATCTAAATTAATTCTGTAAGTACCAAAGCGTCTATTTCTACACACAATCATCCGTGAAAATAGATATCTTTGATTCAGCAGGCTTAATATTAAGGTCAAAAGGCAAAAGTTGCGAAAGTGGAGAAGTTTTTGTCTCGTCCATAGACTTCACATGTACGCCGCGCCGCCGCGTCGGCGTAGTACCGGTGTGGCGAAAATTAATTTAATATTAATAAAATTATCAGCTTCTTTGTTAATTATTTAGAATATTCTAATAAATATTTTCATATAATTAAATTAACCACTACATTCCTGCCTAAGTATATTTTTATACTACGTGTGATTACTTATTTAGTAGCAGTAGAGCTCCTTGTGAAAGAGATTGTCAAGGTTAGTGCCACCATAGCTATTTCTGCCGCCAAGCAGTAATGTGAGCATTACTGCGTACCGGTTTAGAAGGGTAAGGGTGCTGGTGAAATTACAAGCACACAGGACTTGTCAACTCATGTCTCAGGGGGACGGGCGCAATGGCAGTGCCCATAAGATTTAAATGCTATGCGATTTAAAGCTCTGAGTGGCACTGTGTAGCATACCATCAGGTGCACGACTTGTTTGTTTCAATTAAATTTAAAAAGAAATGTTTATTTCTAGTGTTATATGTATATCAACTTATGTCTCAGATGGCGTTTTATTATTTTATTTACTCGAAGAAAAAATATTGTATGCAATCATTACATAATCACGTCTTAAAATCAAGTACGTGTTATTATTTCTTTTTTAATAACATGATGGATAGTGACGATGAGGTCGACGATGTAGAATGCATACCAAAATAATGTCTATTCACTATCGCCTTGGAAATGTCTAAGTTATAGCGTTCGGGGAATAAGTCTGCAGGCAGGGAATTGCACTCTCTAGCCGCTCGCCATGTAAATACGAAAGCGAAACGTTTCGTGCGAATCCTGGGAATATCCACAATTTAAAGGGGAACCCTAGCTCAAGCCTAGTCCCCCGATGATGTAAAGTGGAAGGCGAAATCAAATTATGCAATTCCATCGCACACACTGCGTGATATTCCCTGATAGCATACCGATAAGCAGCTCTTACCGATAAGCAGTAGTCCTCCTTGTGAAAGAGTTCGTCCAGGGAAGTATTGCCACCTCACTTATTTCTATCGTTTTTAAGTGTGCTGGTGAAATAACAGGTACATGGGACTTGTCAATTTATGTCTCAGGGTAACCGGCGCAGTGGTCCTTAGATCTTGGCGATGTAAAGCCCTGAGTGGCACTGGAAATGTTATGGACAGGCTTACCATCTATATACATAAGCCATAGCTTACCATCAGGCGCACGACTTCTTCGTCCTGTCACTTGATATTATAAAATAAAACAAACACGTTACTCAACTTGAAGAAGCTTCATTATGCAACGATTGCATAAAATACTATTTTGTGAAATTACTCTACTAGTTTGTTATAATTTATTCATACAAAGAACGAACATGAATCGAACCTGAGTCTGTACCATACCAGGGCGACTTTTGAGGACGAAATACATTTTTCTAAATCAGTTCTGGCGTGGGTGTTCTGGGTATTGCCCCTGAGTGAATGCCGTTGCTCTGATACTCATAATACGGAGAGTGATTTTCTAGCACATTATAATATATAACTTGAATTATTCATATACCTGTATTAAACATAAAAACAAAGGAATAATAAATGAGGAATTTAATAGCAGCAGAGCTCCTTGTGAAGGAGTTCGTCCAGGGAAGAAGTGCCACCTTACATATTTCTGCCGCCAAGCAGTAATGTCAGCATTACTGTGTTCTGGTTTAGACGGGTAAGGGTGCTGGTAAAATGACATACACATGGGTCTTGTCAACTTATGTCTCAGGGTGACGGGCGCAGTGGTAGTGCCCCTCAGATTTTTGCAATTTAAAGCTCTGAGTGGCACTGTAACTGTTATGAACAGTCGTGTGGCCTACCATCAGGCGCACGACTTGTTCGTCCTGCCACTTGATGTTATAAAAAAAAAGAATAACAATTCATGGAAATTTCACACAAATATCAGGTTACTGTAATAATTAAAACCATGTTAAAACAAAATTAAAAAGCAGAAACTCGAGTACATTCAGCATTACCTTTTATTTTACGCATAAAATGTTAAAATGCTTAAAATCTGTAGCAAAAATAAGTGCAATTGTAACCACTTACATCAATTAAGCAATTCATTACTTAGTATTGTTTATTTATTTAGTTATCTACATTATAAAAGTATTAATAATTTATTCCAAACCTGTTGAAACTGTTTGCTAGTAAATGGAGCTTTAAGAAACTTAAAAAGCAAATACTTTTCCGTTCTAGGTCTGAAAACTTGAATTTTTCCAGATAGAAAGCCGCTACAGGAAGTTCATCTTTTCGAGTCACTTTACAAAAAAATGTGTTCTTTTTGTGTATAAGAAACTCGGCAGGTTTTAGTAAAATGAAAATTCATAATAAGTAGTTAATTTGTTAAATGAATATGTAGAGTAAAGAGAGTAATGTAATTTTATTTGTATAAATACAGATTACTATTGAAACAATTGAAACAAAAAAAGGTATAGCGAAAAGATCATATTTTTTTTATAAAGTCCCGCACTAGGGAAAGCCTGTGTCGCGAATGCCATGGGCACACACAAATTATACCGAAACTCGCGAAAGAAATAAATGTAGGCCATACACATACTTCTCCCGGTCTGGGAATCGAAGCCAGGATCTCTGCGTGGCAGTCCGGTAACCGTTCCACCACCGAAGCAGTTGATATATATACATATAACACTAGAAATAAACTTTTTTTATACAATATCATGTGACGGAACGAACAAGTCATGCACATGATGGTAAGCTACACAGTGCCACTCAGAGCTTTAAATCGCAAACCATTTAAATCTGAGGAGCACTGCCACTGCGCCCTGCGCCTGACACGCTGAGACATAAGTTGACAAGTCTCTTGTGCCTGTAATTTCACCATTACCCTTCTGAACCGGAACACAGTAATACTGACCGCTTAGTGACAGAAATAGGTTCGGTAGCAGTACTTCTCTGGACGAACTCTTTCACAAGGAGCTCTGCTGCTAGTAAACCATAGACTAGTAACAAATATGTGTACATCATATTCTCTTTACTGGTCCAAAGGCATTTATCACAAATACAAGAGAAATGTCAGTTTTACAGATTCAATCTAGATAATAAATACTATTATAAGTAATTGAGATCATTTCGTATTGTTATAAAGCGATCAGAAAGGCAATTAGGCAATTTTAGAATTGGTAGTGTATCTTCCACTGCCTATTCTACTGTACCTATTTAATTATATGCTATTAGTTACTATCAAGTCTATAGCAGCAGACGTAGACGATAATAACGGTCATTAATATTTGAAATTCGTATATATTTTGACGTTAAAACAAACTGATGAAGCTCAACGGCTTGGAATACTGTAAAACTCAAACTCAAATAATCTACAAATTATAGATAAATGTAACACAATAACTTGAGCAACATTTGTAACAATAGTTCCGAAGTTTACCACTGAAATGAAATGACGGTCACGGTTCCCGCTACGGTTATCCTCATTACTAAAGAAGCGTCTTGAATTCGCGTCCATCGTTCGGGACAAGTTACGAGAACACCTCTGAGTGAGTGTCTTTTTGTAAGTTTTGCACCCACCGGGGCTTGTCGCTGACTCTGCGCCGCGCTTGCATCCAACGGGGCGAATCCCTTTTAGTGGACACATTTGTATTGTAAGCCTATTGCAAGCTTCTGTACAATAAATCAAGTCACCAAATTTAGTCGTTTAATTCCTGGACGTAGTAACGGGCACTAGCTAGCCGTGCAAACCTCTACCACCCTCCTACACACGCCTCCTGCTACTTAAACTACCACTTAACTACTAAATGAATATATTAGACAACATCACATATCGCACTGCTAGCACAAAATTGAAATGTTCTTTCGAAAATCAAAAGAAGGTATTTGATTAATGTAACAAACTTTTATATCATAGACTAGCGATTTTGTTCCTCATATAGGTCCCTGAAAATCCGCTAGATGGCATTGACCCTTTTTACTTAGTTTCTGCATCGCGTTGTTAAGATTTTCTCTCAGATAGTGACTACCATAACCGGATTTTGATAGAGTATGTGTATCACTAATCAGTCCCCCTCCTCACGCATCAACCGTCCTCGCCGGCGAGGTCGTAGAGCCCCTCATTTCAGCACGTACAGTGGTAGATTCTCTCCCACAGCACGCCCTTCTGGCGGAAGTCTTCAGTAGCGCCCTGAGCCGACGTTCATGCCCACTTGGGCGCCTTTAGGCCCGCTGCTTAGTTTTAAGTTTATTTTAGGGGTTATGAGCCTTCCGCTCGTCCTTTTCTCTGGTGGCGCAGTCAAGGCTATCAGCCGACAGGGTGTGAGAAACAACAATATTATCGCTACGTATTTATGAGACGAGTCCATGTGGGAACGGCTGCCTTGACCTATGTATGTATGATAGTTACGCTTTGTATTGCATTTATACTTGTATGTATTCTTGGAAATAAAACCTGACGCCCCGAATCTGGAAGTCTTACTCAATTCGGTGACGTCATCAATACTACAAAGAACCCCTCTACATTAATCATTGTTGTAAATAGAAAAAAAAATAGCGTGATTAGTATTCGTATTTGACATAACTGATTGATCACTTTACCAGACGTGCCATGAGACCTGTAAAGGGTCCGAAACGTCGGTTTCAATATGTTTAGCAATTAGTTTTAGCTACTACCAATATGTTTGTGCAATAATGAAATAAATGAATTATGCAGCGCTTCTGTACCGTCTAATTTGAAGACGCCTATACATATGTATAGTCACGATTTTATTGTAAAATAATTACAAGTTTTTTATAAAAAAAGCCGACTTCAGAAGTCGCTTATCGGCTTTTTCATTAGAATTACACCTATGTAAAATTAACTGTATTAGGTTAAAGGAAAGTACGCGAAACCAGATTCATACACTAGTTTGTCACCCCTAGAGGTGGAATATTTTCTTTAAATTATATATAAATGAGATCAATACTGAGGTACCCTCTTTCCATCAAAATAAGAATCATCAAAATCGGTTCACAAATGCGGGGGTAATCGCGTAACATACACACAAAAAAGTGCAGTCCTTTTCCGAAGTCGATTAAAAAGCTTCGATATCGGCTTTCCTTGAACATTCCGACACTTTTAGAATTAAAAATATTTCCTTGTACTCCTAAGTAATTATTGGAGTAGCTGTCTTCAGTTTTTTTCTATTTCTAAACGAAACGAAGCCCACTTCAAAAGGTAAGACTATATTTTTAAGGTTTCCTCATTTTCACTTTTTTATATTTCTTGGTAAGTATTATTTTTCATTTAAATATAATTAAAGTGGAAAGAAAGCTGTTCCTTACTATCCACCATTAGAACAACATTTTTAGCTAATTAGATATTTTTCTAAATCAATGATCATTAAGAATGGAAGCCTTGATAATGGTTTGACCTACCGCCTTTCAAGCAGAGGCTGTATGTGAAATTTAGTTTTAAATTTACCATGAGCTTTTCGGTGAAGTAAAACATTGTGCATGAAAGACAAAAACATGCACGTCGAAGAAGGTTCACAATCCTCAGAAAAACGTGTGAATTCCTCAACTCGCATTCCCCAAAGATGCGGAATATGGCTTAAACCCTCGCCTGAGAGGACACCCGTGCCCAGCAATGTGATGTTTAAATAGGTTGATGATGATGTTATACTATATAATTCTCCCGGACATATAATTGGACATATGAATGGATGACAATGAATTAAGAGTAAACGTGGTTTAAAATTCATTTCATTTGGTAGCTGTAAAGTTTCCTAACTGGGTGACGAAATACTTTCATAGATTTCTCATGATGGCGCCACGGCTAAAACGTCGTTGAAAACCGAAAGCTAAGATCTGCAACAAGCACATAGAAAAATTCGTAAGGTCTGCTAGTTCTTAGTTGGCCTAGCGTCTGGCACGGTTTGCTGGAAGACGTTGGTTCGAATAAAGCCGGATCGAAGAACTTTTGTTGAAATCTTTGTATTCATAATTTAAAAAAAAAATCATTTTTTTAAATACGCAAACTTGAATTTTGACATCTTGTATTTCTGTAGGAGTACGGTTCATTCGGTATGAGTGCACGCCGATTGCATACTGGCTGGTATTTTGCTGTTCCAATACAGTTAAAATATCACCTGGTTCTGTTTTAACCTAAGTTCATTGAATACATTTCTGGCAATGTTTCTAATAAGGACGACTTCAATACAACCGGTGTATGGTCTCACTGTACATACTTATATAGGTATAATTCTGCGTAGGCTGCGACCTATTTTAATAATTCTAGGGTCGGCGCACTAAAGCACATAAGTCAAATTCAGTTGTTACTTCATAAATTTGTAACTTTATTCTAGAGGCGACTTTTTCAAATTTATCATTCTCTTCACATCTATAAAGAACAAAAAATATGTAGTTATATATTAACAAATGAAGTACTTCCTCGACTTATGTGCTTTAGTCCGCCGATCCCAGAATTTTGCTGCGGAGTTGGAAGTCCTGAAAACAGGTCTTTGTCGAACACCATTGCAGCGTTACAAAAAAGAAATAAGTTCTGTTCCAACTGTCCATAGACACACTACTGAAGGTTAATATTGGCCACCTCAACTTGTGACTTTGTGACGAATGTAGTAGCCTCAAGTCGCGGTGAGGTGACGCGACGATGCGATGCATTAAAAGAAACAGTGCTACGAGATAATGTTTATCTCATAGCAGATAAACATTATCTCGTACTAGGTAAGGTTGTATTTCCTTAAACAAAAAATGAAATGAAAGATACTAGCAGCGACCCCTATTATACCTCATTTTACTAAATGCAATATAATTTAAGACATATTTTCCACAATATAAAATATTACTGCTTTCAATACAAATAATGAAAAGTAAAGCACGCGGCGCGTCCCATCGTCTGCAGCTTGTGCCAACACTGGCCATGTAAAATGTAACTTAGCCTCTTAATAATGAGGTTTATTTTTTTAAAGGCAGACAACGGCTGACTGACGTGCTGCGTAGTTCAAACTTCGTTCGCAATATGGAACTTCGTTTTATAATCCATAAAGTGTAATTTTATTTGCGACAAAGATAAACAAAGGCAAAGAGTAGCATTGCTGTTATATATACTATAAATAGTTGAGAATATATTTCATATATCATTGCATTTTACAAAAAGCGCGCGGCGCTGCTTGATGCATCTTCTTTTGTATTTTTAACCGACTTCCAAAAAGGAGGAGGTCCTCAATTCGACTGTATGTTTTTTAACCGACTTCAAAAAAGGAGGAGGTTCTCAATTCGATTGTATGTTTTTTTATATGTATGTTACGCGATAACTCCGGTATTTGTGAACCGATTTTCATGATTCTTTTTTTGCTGGAAAGAGGGTACTTCCATAGTGGTCCCATTTCATTTTGAAGGAAATCATCCACCTCTAAAGGTGGCTGTTCACCCATGAAGATTCACTTTTATAAACAGCGCCTAAATTTTCTTAAGGAGTAATTATTTTAATGGTTGATTTTGCTATTTCTCCAATTCAAGGCGTTTTTCTCCAGTTTCAAGTCCCGTATAGTGACGAATTTAAGGATATTTCAGTGAAACTTAGCAAATAGACGTAATTCCACGTACTTTTGAAGTCGGTTTTTTTAGTACTCTGTATTGAGATTATTGTTTAAAGAAATGTAACCTTATTTTGAAGAACATAAAGTTTATGTTGCATTGCTCGTTTTAATGCATTACAGCGTCGCATCGCTGTGAGGTGACCCTCTAATATATTTTAGACTGTTTGGAAGTCTTCTTCGGCGTGTTACACTGGCATTTGTATGGCCTATATTCATTTCTTTCATGAGTTTGGGTGTAATTTGTTATTGTCTATGTGTGTATCCATGGCACCCGCGACAAAGGGTTCCCTAGCGGGGCTATGTTGAGTGTGTGCGTTATTATTTTATTTTATTTATTTCAAGTACTCTACATCTACAACAAAAAATGTATAAAATAAAATTGCCATTTAAATTGAACTCTATTAATATTCAAAGAAATTATAATTTAAATAATTAATCACAACAAAACGTTTTCAACAAAGGTCATCATCCCCACAATGAAACATGTCCGCTATTAAAAAAAGGAATACCCAAAGTTTGTTTGCGTAGAGTGAACAATCAAAATGAAACTCGACCCAACCATCCAATTTAGCTGTTGCTTTGTGAATGTAAATTACAATCACGTGCATGGAGTAGAGTTGAACGATTATAGGAATCAGACAACTCAATAAATTTGTTGTTTTTATTGATACAAAGATCCAACAAACAATGAGAAATACCTTCGATTTGAGGCAGCGTCTTTTTCCGCCAAACCGAGGCTATCGTTATTCCAGCTGTGCAACGGAACGATTTTCTCTACCCTCTACACTCTTATTCGTAAGGTTGACGAATTGAATATAAGTGTAGTTGCATTTTTGTTTTTGATGTTTTTTTTTGCCATAGCGCCACCTGTCAGAAATATATGTATTTCTTCACTCAGTTACCTTTACAGCTACCAGCGGCTGACAAAAGTTGTCGTTTTATTAATTGTAAAATTTATTTTATTGAATATCATAATGTTTTTACTTCGTTTTCGTTCGTACTTCGTTTTGTTTCGGTTAAACACAGATGCGGTTTACGATCGGTCTTGCCCGATGTCATATCTTTATATTTATATGATAGTGGCAGAAAACCAGCCTGTTTGACTTCTCTCGGTCTACAGTATCAATGAACAAACTGTAGTCATAGGTACATTAAAATTTTATCAGTTCTTATAGTATTTGTTTGTGTTTCTCACAGTATACTATACTATACAGAAACTGCCTCCGTGGCCGAACGGGGTTACCATCGGAGTGCCACGCAGAGGTTCCAGGTTCGATTTCCGGGCCGGGAGAAATATTTGTACGGCCTACATTTATTTCTCTCGTGAGTTTGGGTGTAATTTGTGGTGGTTATCAAAGCAAAACAAATGAACTAGTTTTTCGATGGAAATAGCTTATTTTGCTAAATATAATTATAGTGATTGGATAGAATTCTTCACATCACAAGGATTATTAAGTTCGATGATCAAACCACTGTCACATCCCTATGTGAAGCCGTCTGTTTGCAATATATTCCAGACGATTGTGTACCCGCATGATGTGATTACTTGTGTACTGTGATTCTGTGTATGACTGGACAATGTTCAAGCGTTCAATTATCTTGATTGGAACCCTAAACATTTTTGTAATATTAATTTGATTGGGTATCATGATGTTGAGTGGCTTCGGTATTCATGGTGTCGTCAGCTCTGAGGTCCCTGGTTCGATCACTGGCCGGATCAATGTGGAAAAGTAAAACGTCTATGTATTATATTGTCTCGAGTCTGGTTGTTTTGTGGTACCGACGTTGTTTCCAATTTCCATAACACAAGTGCGTTAGTTACTTAATTCGGGATCACAGCACGGTCTCAACCCAGACGATTGAGACTTCAGTAACACTGCGGTTAGCACTATAGATATTTGATGAGGATGTCCCGGTTTTGATTTCAGGAGGACCAAACAGGAAATCAACTTTTCTAAATGAATTTTGATCTGGAAGTACTGAGTAGTGCCCTGGAGCTAACTTGCCTGGTCCATTTGTTCGGTGGCGCAGTCAAGAACATCAGCGACAAACTGCAAAATGGTCATCATAAAAAAGTCGAGATTTTTAATTTTTTATTGAATATCAGGATGTTTTACCACCATGATATTCAATTATTTTTTTGTGAAACTACTAGTTTACTACTACCACTAGTTTGTTATATTTATTAATACAAAGATCGATTATTTAGAAAACATTTCTTCGATCCGACCGGATTCGAACCGACGTCTCCTAGCAAATCTTGCCAGACGTTATGCCTACGGCTAAAAAAGTCGTTGAATAATCAAATATAATGATCCGACAACAAGCACATAGAAAAATTCGTGAGGTCCGTTGGTACGTTCCGTGGCTTAGTTGGCACAGTTCGCTAGGAGACATCGGTTCGAATCCGGCCGGATCTAAGGAATTTTTTCTAAGTGTTCGATTTTTGTGTTTTTTTCGGAAGAAGTTGCAGTAGACCACCTTGTGAAAGAGCTCGTTCAGGGTACTGCCACTTTACCTATTTCTACCGCCAAGCAGTAATGGTAACATTAATGTGTTCCGGTTGTGAATGGTAAGGGTTGTGGTGAAATTACAGGTACATGAGACTTGATAACTTACGTGTGTGGGTGACGGGCACAGTGGCGATGCCCCCAGATCTTTATGATTCAAAGCAACTGTTATGGACAGACGTGTGGCTTATTACCAGGCGCATGACTAGTTCGTCCCGTTACATGATATTATAAAAAAAAGTTTCAATAAATAGTGATTAGCGATGAGTTGGTGTCGCACTTAATGTAATACCCAGTACACTCAGGAACATCTGCGTACATACCAAGTCACTTTTGTCTAGCAGCTTGTAGCTTGAATGGCACAAATAAATAAGAGAAAACCGAAATTGGAAGTTAACTCAATAACACTCGTAAGTATGAACAATTAAGTCTTAATAATGCTCCAAAGCGGAAGACGCACTTAACCTGCCATTAATTGCTGAAAACTTGGCCCATTTGCCACGATGCACGGCTTGACAGGAATTTACAAACTTACGTCAACCATCGCCAACTTTTGCCCAACTTTTGCCAACTTCAGCCAAATGCAGAATTCACGGAGCGGTCCAACCATAGCTTTCTATATGACGAGCTATTGGAACGAAAACGAGGCGTATTAAATTAATTTTAAGTCAGGAATGTAATTAAAAATGCGTTGACAGTGTTAAATGTTTTAGAGTTGTTTACTTTTCCGCGTAGTTCAGAAAGTCGTTACATTAGGCAAAAACATCTCGTTGCGAGGTGAACGGTAGAGTTGACAATTTTCTGTTTTGACGACAGAGAAAAACACGACATTCACGAGGGTCTACGACTATTTGTTAGGACTAAAATAACAATATAAAAGCTTACATTACATTACGCTTTGCATATGAAGAGGCTACGAACTCTCAATGCTTTATAAACTTTTCCAATAAATACTATTGAAATAGTAGCAGTAGACTTGCTTGTTTTCACAAGTTCGTCCAGTAAAGTACTTTATCTGTTTTTGACGCCACCACTATGTGGTCTGTGGACGCCACTGATATAAGCCTTACTGCGTTCTGGTTTTAGTAGATGTTTTTTTTATAACACCAAGTAAGGGGACGTACCAATTGTGTGCCCGGTGGTGAGCGACACACCTATCCATAACAGTTGCAGTGCCACTCAGAACTTTAAGTCACAAAGATCTAAGGGCCACTGCCACTGAGCCCATAATCGTGAGACATAAGTTGACAAGTCCCGTGTGTCTGTAATTTCATCAACACCCTTACCTTCAAAACGGGAACGCAGTAATGCTCACAATACCGCTTAGCGGCAGAAATAGGCAAGGTGGTAATGCTTCCCTGGACGAACTCTATCACAAGTAGCTTTACGGCTACAAAAACTCTTATATACAACTCGTTTATTAGTTGAAGCATAGTACATTATAAACAAGCTTATGATATAGGTACAATGGTAATGATAAAGAAAAAGGCTAGTTTAGGGTTGCCGGTTTGGTCTGGAGTGTTATATTGTGTAGGGGCGTAGAGTTGGGAGTAATTCAGTTTAAGTGAGCCGGGTAAAAAAGAAGTAATTCAGAATAAAGAATAAACACGGTGTCAGAATGCAAGGTGTGAAGTTATAATATTAAATGAATTAGATGAATAAGCAATTACATAAGCTATATTGCTCTTGGAACGAAAAAGAGCACAACTAAAATTTGTATTAAAAATGAGTTACATACATGTTCGGAATCAGGAAAAAATACCAATCTAGTTCTTTTTGTAGAAATATATCTCAATGATTGTTCAATATACTGCAAGTTCAAAGGACATAATTGACATCAATAATCAGATTTTTTACTTAAAAAAGGCATATTTAACGAAAAACAAAACTACAACATCAAAATTTTAGTAATAATAAATTAAAAACACAAACATCAAAGAACTTTACTTAGTTCCTAGTGAGGCCAGCGGACTCTGGAGCCTGCATTACACGACCTCACTCGTCTGGGGAGTCGGAGGACAACCGACCTGCCCCTGCGTTGGCGCGGGAGCCCTGGCGCAATCCAGGGCGGCCGGGCGGCGTCGTGGTGAATGGCCCTACGGCGCCGACTCAACCGGCGGGAGGTAAATCCGGGGGGGTTTTAGTGGGGTAGGCTCTCCAGTCTGGAGGGAGAGTCCCCACATAACCCCTGAGTCCAACCATAAAGATTTCCCCCCGTAAAAAAAGGACTTTACTTAGTAATATTCGTAACTGTGTTCTTATTATATAGTTAAACTTTAAACAAAAAAATGGCACAAATGATTACAATTGTGCCTTAAAAGTCTATTCATGAGCCAAGTATTAAAACATTTAAATTAGTTATGCTCTATACATGCAGCAATATTTTTTTTCTATTAATTTAAAAGAGACAATTAAGGTATTTTTAAAAACGGTAATTTAAAATACAATGGTCGTTTCTGTATAAAACATGTGGTATGCATTTATAACATTAGTAAACTACTTAATATCAAACGTATAATAAAACTAATATTTTTACTTAACAAATATTTAAACACGTCTGTCTCCGAATTTAGAATTTGCTACTTGTACCTTTCTTTCTTCCGAAGGCAATATCAAACGTCGACAAGGTAATTGGAAAGAAAAAAAAAAGGCGAAAGACGTCTGTGTGTGATTATAAGGAGTTGTGTGGTTGTATATTTGTAGATGAATGGGTATTTTGCTTAAGCTGTTAACAGATTGACTGCATGTTGACAGTAGTAATGAACTTTACGTAGTCGAGACCACGACTGCATGAAGTTGATAACGACTTTACGCATTAACTGCATGCAGTCGATCTCACATGTTACGTATTTACATGGACCTTGTCAACTGTATACCTCGGAGTGACGAGAATAGTGGCAATGCCCTTGTAACTTAGCGATTTAAAGCTCTGAGTGGCACTGCAAACTGCTATAGACAGGTGTGTCGTTTACCACCATACAACGTAGCTTGACTTTAAAACAAATACATTGTAGTGAATTGCGTTTACAAACATTTTTCATATTAAATATCACATTCTGCAGATCAATTTTTTATCTCAATGGACATTTCGAACGAAACGAACTTCGTTTGCAGATTTCAGTTTGAATCGTCCAACTTTTTTCCACGAACAGCTGTCAAAACCCCTTTAGCGTTTGCGAAGCCGCTTTCTGCCTCAACTTTTTGGATTATTCGCTAGCAGAACGATATTAAAAAGTCAACGATGTCCACATACCCGCGGAAACTAAATATTATGCTGACTAGGTCGATAACCGTGGTTATATTACGTTAGTTCTGTTTCTCTCCTATTGTCTAAGTTTTGGTCCTATATAGTTAGTTGTTCAGGAGGCCACGTCTGCTAATTCTAAGTCTACTAGAGTAGTGCTAAGTCCAGTAACAGTAGAGCTCCATTAGTAGCATAAGAGTTCATCCAGGTAAATACTGCCACCTTACCTATTTCTGCCGCCAAGCAGTAAATGGTGCTGGTGAAATTACAAGGGACTTGTCAACTTATGTCTCAGAGTGACGGGCACAGTGGAAGTGCCCTAAGATATTTGCGATTAAAAGCTCTGAGTGGCACTGTAATTATTACGCACGGGCGTGTTGGTATTACGAAAAAATAAAATAAAAAGCTCCTTGAGAAAGAGTTCGTCCAGGGAAGTAAGTACTCCCACCTTACTCATTTCTGCCGCCAAGCAATAATGAGAGCATTACTGCGTTCCGGTGTTGAAGGGTAAGGGTGCTGGTGAAATTCAGGCACATGAGACTTGACAATATATGTCTCTGAGTGACGGACGCATTCGCGGTGCCTCTCAGATGTTTGCGATTTAAAGCTCTGAGTGGCACTGCAACTGTTATGGACAGGCATGTAGCTTACCATCAGGCGCATGACTTGTTCGTCCCGTTACTTGATATCATAAAAAGACCTTCTTTGATTTTATTTTTAACCGACTTCAAAAAAAGAGGAGGTTCTCAATTCGACTGTATGTTCTTTTTTTTGTATGTATGTTACGCGATAACTCCGGTATTTGTGAACCGATTTTCATGATTCTATTTTGTTGGAAAGGGGGTACTTCCATAGTGGTCCCATTTCATTTTGAAGAAAATCATCCACCTCGAAGGGTGGCTGTTCACGCATGAAGATGCATTTTCATAAATAGCGCCTAACATTAATTTAGGAGCAGTTACTTTAATGGTTGATTTTGCTATTTCTCCAATTCAAGGCGTTTTTCTGTCAATATACTTTGAGTAGTGAGAACCGATTTTTATTATCTCCAGTGTCAAGTCTTGTATAGTGGCGAACTAACTTAGCAAATATTTTTAGCAAAAATTCCACGTACTTTTGAGGTCGGTTTTTTAGTACTCTGTACTGTGATTATTTGACCACACATTCAGCCAAGCAGAAGTACTTAAGAACTTAAGAAGTTAAGTTGATTGGTTGAAGACTGTAAATGTTCGCAGTAAGATTACTATTAAAGTTCTCGGTATCTTCCCAAAAAACCAGCGTACTATGTACGGGTCTGTCCAATTCCAATTTGAGAGTGGATGATAGGGAAATAAGTCACACGAAACCTTCCCAACATGGTGGATCAATCTAAAAAGTTGCGACAGGCAGTTACACTTGAGCGAACAGTAAAAGAATTGGAATAAAGTTTTGAGTTTCGTGGAGTAAAATGACTCTGTTTATGCTATATATGTATAACAAGATGACAACTGACGATTGATGGTGTTTTTATATATTCTTTCCCTTTTTTCATTTTTCCTCAATTGAACAGACACAGCGGTAATGTAAATGGTTGTGCTTATATTCAAACGGTAATGGCTATCGATTGATTTTGTCACATCACTGGGGACGACCGAAAATTTCGATTGGAATGTACTGACGTATTTTATTATTTCTTCAAAAATATCCATCGTAACTGGTGATATGCCGAGGGCATATTCGTTTCTATAAGGCATTATTATTATAGTACCGGCACGCTATGATGCCCGTTTTGACGTTTGTGTGGTCATCAAGTTTCGTATTAATTCATAACTACTTTGAAGGAGCTAATTGCTGCATATTGTTGTCATTAGTGACGTGCAGTAAAATTTATGGATGTATAATTTTACGACACAACTAGCCATTTGGTTTTCGAAATTCGAAAATTAAAAAAATTAAATCTAATACGATCATCACTTTGGGATCGCTTGCCAGCACAATTTCTCGTCAAAGCTCAATGCAAAACAAAGCAGTTTCGTATTGACGATATATTAAGTACCTAAACATGTTTATTTTCGTTTTATTAAAACTTTTTAATCAGCTATCTCTTAATGCTTGTTATAAATCTAAAAACGTATACATGCGACTTACATTTGATTTAATTTTTTTCGATAATGAATTGAGATTTGACGTTACCATTGTAATCTGTCAAAACGACCATCACAGTACGCTGTGATGGCTGTTTTGACCACTAGGCTGAAAAAAAATGTAAATTATAACTAGTGTAAAACTCCAACAATGTTAAAAACACTTTAATCGCGGAAATATTGAAGTTGTTACACGAATTTTATTGCTACATGTCAGTCTATGATAAAAAAATAGCACAGTGCGTGGGACGCGAATGGGGTCTCCGCCATCTTGCGTTACAAAGCGCGGGAGGCGAGGAAGCGGTGGTGTATGGATAGAAACCGAGCGCGGCAAAATTTTGCTCGCTTCGTGTGCGGGTTATTACGGCGTTATACTAGTAATTAGTGTTTTATTGTACTATTATATTTGTGACCTTATAATAAATAAATAATTTAAATAAAAGGAATGCGTAAACATTTCATTTGATATTAATTTTATCAAATGAAATATAATTAAATTAATTAACTGGAAGGTTCAATTATAATTAAATAAGCGACTACAGTATCGGTACGCTGTGATGGCCGTTTTGACAGATTACAATGGTAATGTCAAACCACAATTCATTATCGAAAAAATTAAATCAAATGTGAGTCGCATGTATAAGTTTTTAGATTTATAAAAAGTATTAAGAGGTGGCTGATTAAATTTTAACAAAAAATAAACGCTATTGGCTATCTAAATTAGATCTGATTGAGACAGCCAATAGCCCGTGCTTATTTCAATTTTATCGCGCGAGTCGCGATTATCATGCGTAGGCATGCTACGGGGGCAGGATACATAATTCGCGTCACTTTAAGCGCCCAATTACACTAGAAGAAAGTTTTCGCGCGAACGGCGCGCGGCGACCGCCCAGTTACCACGCCTTCATGTACATTAATGGCGAATCTGAATTCTATTTATTATGCAACAACATTTAAATTCCTCTCAATAAAATTACCGCGCGGCCGCCGCGTAGACCAAATTCAAGCCAGGCTAGTCCGCGTTCCCGGAACGCTCAGTTAAATTAAAACGTAAAAGCTAAACAAATAGAGCGTATTTTGCCATGACAGACGCACGCGGTCGCTGCGCGGCGGCAACGCGGACTCCGCGCGGCGGCCGATTATAAAGAACGTAAAAAATAGGACATTCTTTACTTATATGCTTTAGTCCGCCGACTCCATTAATGTCAATTTATTCTATGATTATATGTTAACGCGTACACAATCATAGCTCCGCTAGGGAAACCTTGAATCGCGGCACCATGGATACCACACATAGACAACCAAACTTACGAGATAGAAATAAATGTAGCAGTCATTTATACATCATACATATATTTAAATCCCTCATATTTTATACACATTGCAAAGGGTTACACCACTTTAGCGCTGATAGCCTCAATTATGAAGAAATAATTCTTGAAATAATATTTTTATTGCACTGAATTTATTTCCAAAAGTGCTATAAATTGAGCTTGAGACTGTAAAAGTGACAATAGATCGTATAAGAAGCAGTTTAAACTTTTTCCCAGCAGCACCAAACCATTTTGTGTTTTGGCATCGAAGTGTAAAAGCCAAGTAGCGTGGCGTAAACAAAAGTTGGTTTGGCCACTTATCCTTAAAATATCAATCGTAGCATTGAGAGCCAAGTTTTCCCATTAAAACTTGTCGGCACGTGCAAATTATTTGATTTTAACTTCTCTCAAAGAGGTTCTTGTGTGAAAAGTTTAAATACCCTTCCTTTGGTCGATGGTTTACGGTTTAAAGTAACGAAGTTTTTTGATGAGATGCTGGTTTCTTGCATAGATTAATCACATTTTGAGATGGTTTGGACTAACAAATGTGTCCGATAAGAGAATAGATTAGAAATCAGAGATATTTGGCTGCTACAGAAGAGCTGCTAAATAAGCTTGAACGGCTGCAAAACCTATGTATCAGGTTTATCTTTGGCCTTCGTAAATTTTACCGAATCTCACACTATCGCAGTCAACTCAAGCGGCTTCCCATTCGTCTCCGCAGGAATGTGCATATTGTCTCTGTTCTTTACAATATTCTTCATAACCCTGTGTCTCCCGAGTATCTGAAAGAGCGTTTCAGCTTTCTCAGGTCTGAGGATTAACCCTGTTGCTTTCTCGTTCGGTTCCAGTTATCTTTTCCTTCCTTCAATTCCGCTTTTTATTTTCACTCCTTCATTGTTCATGCGGTCAGACTTTGGAAAGCACTTCCTATTAGTGTTCACGAAAGTACATCGTTAGCGACTTGTAAATTGAGAGTTAAGGAGCATTATTTATCCATCAATTTTATAGGTATTATATTATGAAATATGTATTTATCTAGTTTAATGTTATTAATATTGTATTACATCATTTTCTTTTTTGTTCCCGTAAGCACGTTATTGTAGTTATTTTGCTCTGTATTTAGGTCTGCAGGAAGAAATTTCTTATAGAAATAATCAGCAAACAATACGTTTTGTTTGTGTTTTCCTTTTATTAGATGTAATTTGTGTTCTTTTTCCTGTGCAATAAATAGTAAAATAAATAAAAGTAAAGAGATTTTAGCAGAAGGAGCGCTCCTTGTCAAAGAGTTTATCCAGGGAGCTTCTGCCAACTTAAGTATTTCTGCCGCCAAGCGTGGCAAGGGTGCTGGTGAAATTACAGGCACTTGAGACTTATGTACTTATGTCTCAGGGTGACGGGCGTAATGGTAGTGAAGTAGTAAAGTTTGGCAATTCGTTTTTATGCCGAACCATCAAATTGTGGAACCAACTCCCAGCGCATGTATTCCCTCCCCTCTGTAACATCGGGTCCTTCAAACGTAGTGTGAAGAAGCATTTGGCCAGACCGGCAAAATGATAGTGACGGAGTGAAGATATTTGTGTTTTCCATCCGTTACTCTCATCTCTGGACTGTATTCGCACTTTCCATCAGGCGCGGTGGAGTCATTTTGCCGAGTCACAATAAAAAAAAAAAAAACCTTCAAATTTTTGCGGTCTAAAGCTATTAGCGGCACTGCAACTGTTATAGACAGGCGTGTCGCTACCCACCTGGCGCACGACTTAAAAATAAATAAATGGTGCAGTGCCCCTCAGATCTTTGCAATTTAAAACACTTATTATTATTATTATTTACTTTATTCTTCTCAGCTTGTTAGCTGGTTTGAATGTGGAATCCTCCTTCGGCCTCTTCCATCTACATGAACTTTCTGACGATGCGGCATGTGTTTAAAATTATAGCTTTTTGCAAGGTTATGTAGAGGCTTTCTTTACACCCTAATAATTAAAGACTATGGAGAAGATGATTAGGAATAATGCCTCTTGTGAGACAGGAGTGTCTCTTACCACCAGGCGCACGACTTATTCGTCCCGTCACTTAGTATCATAAAAAAAAGCCTTCACATAAAAACTGTTTATTCAGTCCACTCATTATAGACCTACAAAGACAGACAAAGGCTTCTAATCTTATAACTCCTCTCTTTTTGCGTCAGGCGTTGAAAAGAGATACGAGTAAGTATCCTACTTCTTTCCATCTTCTAAGCCTATTTCACATAACTGTCAGCATATACAACGTATAATATACGTGCTCAAAGAGATTACATAATCTATATCCAGAATCGTTCGTCATCGTATATATTATCTATGAAATGAAACTATTTTTCCGGATTTAAATCGCCTATATTTGTTTTTTCAAACAAACCGATGTTTCGGGCCCTTTACAGTTCCCGTGATCACAGTCAATATACAGAATCGTTTGAAGCTGCGATTATTTGTTGTCACATTTTTATCGTGATGTCTTATTTATCACCGGACGACTGTCGTTCTAGCTCTTCCCATTGTCACGACAGTCTGTTGTTGTACCGTCAAAAAAGTTGTGAACGACTATTAATCGTCTTGTGCTATATGTAAACAACTTCATTAAAATATACAACCACGACACTTTACACTGCACAACTGTCTGTCGTTACGATATAATGGGAACGCGCACTAAGAGAAAATTGTTTACTCGATATTTATTTATTATGAGACAATTATACAAATTGATATAGCTATACACAGATAAAAAAGGTGCATCGGTCTTTTGCTAGGTTTAACTGCTTCTCAGGAAACTTAAATATGCCGTACGTATTAATATGTACATATTTAATTAATTTAGTTTGTTACAAAATTAATTTGTTTCATTAAGAATTATGTTTTATTGAAATAAGTATAATGATTTTTTTATAATAATAAGAGTACTAAAAAAACCTCAAAAGTACGTGGAATTACATGTATTTGCCAAGTTTCATTGAAATCGGTTACCGGAAAGTGTGCAAACCCGGATTCATCCCCTAAGTCTATTGAGAGAGAAAAACGCCTTGAATTGGAGAATAGCAAAGTCAAGCATTAAAATAATCGCTCCTTATAATAAAATTTAAGCGCTATTTATAAAAATAAATCTTCATGCGTGAACAGCCACTCTTAGAGGTGGATGATTTTCTTCAAAATTAAATGGGACCACTATGGAGGTACCCTCTTTTCAACAAAAAAAAGAATCATCAAAATTGGTTAACAAATACCAGAGTTATCGCGTAACATACACACATATATAAATAGAAAATACAGTCGAATAAACAACCTCCCGTTTTTTCAAAGTCGGTTAAAAAAGGTATTGACGGAACGCTGACGGCGGGCGCCATTACGAAAAACATTTGTAACGAGAAAGGACGTGGTTTTATTTTGTTTGGATTTATAGTTAAAAGAAGTACTTGCAACAGTCACTGGACTCATTTGTATGTCTGCTAGGAAAATTTCATACTATGTCAATAAGTATATTTAATTAATTTGTAACGCACACACTCAACATAGCCCCGCACTCGGGAAACCCTGTGTCGCGGGTGCCATGGACAAACACGTAGGCAACCACAAATCGCACCCAAACTTACGAGAGAAATAAATGTAGGCCATACAAATATTTCTCCCGGCCCGGGAATCGATTCTGGGGCCTATGCGTGATAACCGTTCGGCCACGGAGGCAGTTAATCAGTAAAGTTTTTTGAAAATATAATAATTAAAGTTTTTCTTTTGATTTCTTTACATTATTATATTGATCATTAACCGATTAAACGTCGCACTGCTGGACACTGGCGTCCACTACGGAGAGTCTTTACGCCATTGTCCACCATTGCTTATTGAGGCATTTTCTACTGGTTTTCTAAAGATTACATAGATCAATTTAATACTATACCAATTGATCAGACATGTCCTTTCTGCAATATAGATATTACGTATTACCCGAATAAGAAAGGATCGGTTAACGTGAAAAACTAAAAGCATAAAGTTAAAAAAAAAAAAAGCTGTACGTGACATCAAGTGGCTTTATTTCAGTCGTTGAGTTTCAGCGTTGTCAATTTTAAGTTCGTTTCTTACAGTTTTAGGTTTTTTGAATATAATTTTACGGCATCGGAATAAATCAATCAAGCCAATCAATCTTCAACATTTTCATATATTTTTTAATATATATACTCAAAGAAGAAAGTCTCTTATACGTAATATTAGGTTTAAAATAACAGGATATAAATTACATTTATTTAAAAACATTTATTTAATTATTCATACAAAGTTCGGACACAAAGAATATGTCTTCGACCTGACAAGACTCGCATCTGCGAATGTGTCAAACCAGAATTTTATCAAACTAGTGCAGTTATTTCACTAAAAACAAATGAATCTCATACGATATTCATTTTCTTTCAGACGACCTTCATTTTCGTGTGGCTTGTACAACAGTTTTAATGGTGTTGCCATCTCTGAGATCCTCGGTTCGATCCCCGGCTGGATCAACATAGAAAACTTTTCTATATTGTCTCGGGTCTGCGGTGTTTGCAGTAGCGTCGTTGTTTCCGTATTCCATAGCACAAGTGGTAAGTGGCACTGCAACTGTTATGGACAGGCGTGTCGCTTACCATCAGGTGCACTACTTGTTTTGTTTGTCTCGTGGTATCATAAAAAAAAGCAACCGTTATCTCAGGCAAGCACCCAAGAAAGAAAGAACATACATTTACTTGCGATACATTGACATCGTAATCGCTTTACTGGTCCAAACTTATTTATCACAAAAACAAAAGAAATATTAGTTTAGCGAACTCAATCTAGGTTTATAATACAGTTTATTATTAATTCAGATCACGTTGTACTGTTATAAAGCATAGACCTCCGTCAATGGAGAGGCAATTAGAGGGAGGGACGTGAGGTTGGCTAAATTGCCTCCAATCGCATGCCCTCTTTAGGCAATTTAGGAATTGGTAGTGTATTGCTGTAGATGTTATATGATACATATCTAACAACGTATTAAACAATACGTATGTATATATTAGATAGAGAATCTTCTGTACGACTGGTGAATACTAATAAACCGAAATCAATTTTGAAGGTACTCTACACAGAGCTACGAACTTGGGAAATTTGTTTTCTAAATTATCTCTGTATGGGTAACGTGTTTGGGCAGTAAACGTAATCACGACTTTATAAAAGGAGAATATATTGTTCCATAAACTCTACGCACGCGGCGATCTAGTTTAGCCACGTGCCGCACTTTTATTTAAGTCGCAATGCACACTCTATTGTCACGTAATACGTTACCAACTCTGACACGGTTTAGTGACAAATGGTCAAATATCCGTTTTAAATAGCAAAGGATAGAGTACAAAATTCTATTTTAAAAACAGTTAAAATTAGTTAATGTGTTCGACTTATCGGAACTTACCCTAACGATGCATAACTGAAATATCATTAAACAATTTAAATTTTCTCAAACTGGGTTATGGTTTTTTATGATATCTCAAAAAAATATTTTGTCACTTAACCGCATTTCAGTTAACGGACGGCAGAACTGTCCACAAATACGCGACATCAAGGAACAAGTTTCCACCATAATATCGCTATATCTCCCACGTAAGTTATTGTAAGTCAAAATACCATTTTTTGCTTCTTAAATGAAATATATCCTATTTTTACGTATATTATAGGTTCCATGCTTGAAAGTAAACATAACTCTAAGTAATTTCATTACTTTTAAATATGGAACCTGTAATTTAAATAAAAAATGATATAATTTAAGCTGAAAAGCAAAAAAATGGTTATTTTGACTTACAACAACATACGTCTGAGGGAGGGTACGGAGGGTACTTTTACCATTTCTTTTCAAATCTTTCTCTTCGTACTATTATAATTCATCTATGGAGTAAGGTGACCCATACATAGAAGGAAAAGAAGGAGATGATAACCGAGAAGCTTGCTCGTAGTAGCTTTCAGTGAGAAAAAAATGATAAGGTGGATTGTAAGGGATATCGAAGGCAAGAAGAATTTCTTGTGAAAAAGTTTGTCCAAGGAAGTGCCGCCTTACCTATTTCTACTGCTAAGCAGTAATGCGATTATTACAGTATTCCGGTTTTTAAGGGTAAGGGTGCTGCGGAAATTACAGGCACATGGGACTTGTCACTGTCAGGGTGTCGGGCACAGAGGCAGTGCCTCTCAGGTTTTTGTGGTTTAAAGCTCTGCGTAATACTGCAACTGTTATGGGCAGGCGCATCGTTTACCGTGATTCGTATGTCTGGTTCGTACCGTCACTTAGTATTATTAAAAAAAAAAAATGTTGTACATGTCTAAAGTGATGATTAGAATTATCCGTAATAATCGAAAAAAACCACATAACATCATAAAAATATCCGTTTTTCCGCGTATTGAGGAAAATGGATAATTTTATTAATTCTACAGAAAGCTATTTTAAGAGATAATACTCCCTACTCGTATGCGAACATACTTCAATATAGTTTTACACTAGATTATATTTATTTTGTTGATGGAAATTTTATAGCCTCTAGAATTTACAACTGTTCTGGTTTCTGATGTAATAATAGTTCCTTAATACGACCTACATATAATTCGTACGTATTATGATATGGTGTGTTCTGTTAAAGAAGGTTAAAGTAGTTAAAAACCAGAAACAAGGATCTGCAACAAGCACATAGAAAAATTAGTAAGGTCCGCTAGTTCGCTCCGTGGCTTATTTGGCAAAGCGTCTGCCACGGTTTGCTGGAACCTTTGTTCGAAACCAGCCGGATCAAAGGAATTTTTTCTTAGTGTTCGATCTTTTTATTAATAATTATAAAAAAACCAGTGGAGTAATTTCACAAAAATAATTAAATATCGTGGTAGTCAAACATCATGACATTTAATAAACTTAAAAATTAAAAGGCTATTTTTTTACAGCCCCACTAGGAAAACCCTTTATCGCGGGTGCCATGGACACACACATAGAAACGACAAGACACCACGAGAGAAATGAATGTAGGCCATACAAATATTTCTCTCGACCCGGAAATTGAACCTCTGCGTGGCAATCCAGCATTTTTTTTTATAATATCAAGTGACGGGACGAACAAGTCGTGCGCCTGATGGTAAGCTTCACGCCTATATATAACAGCTGCAGTGCCACTCAGAGCTTTAAATCGCAAAGATCTGAGGGGCACTGCCACTTATAAACCAGGACGCAGTAATGCTAACATTACTGCTTGGCGGCAGAAATAACATTACTGCAGCTAAAAACCGCATGGCAGCATGGTACCCATTCGGCCACGGAGGTAGCTTTTGAAACAAATAGCTACGTATGTATAAGAGAAATTACTTGTAAATTGTTATCACGCTAGAAGAATATAAAAATATAATAATAATATAGAACTTAACTTACCACCACATCAAAAAAAAGATAAAATAGAAATAGATGGCATATTACATTGAATAGTGTGGGAAGAAAAGGGTCCTGACCCTTTGTACATTTTGGATTTTCTGCCATCTTGAACTACACATATAAATGTTAGGATAAGTAAGGTTTGCAGTAAGACACCTAAGTTAATAAATTTGTAATATATAACTCTAACAATACATATTTTTTATCAGGGTTCTTAAATATTATTATTGATAAACTTATCTGACAAATATTCACGCTGATTTATAGTTTAATATCTTTAATTTTTGACTAAAAATAACAAACAGTGAAAAAACTAAATTAACACGAAAAATAATGTTTGAGAAAACAATTTAGTTTGTAACTTTTTTTAGAAAATGATACGATTTTTCCGGATTCAAATCGCGTGTATTTGTTTTTTCCAACGAACCAACGTTTCGGGCCCTTTACAGGTCCCACGAGTCAGCCGTGACCATGGATGGGACCTGTAAAGGGCCCGAAACGTTGGTTTGTTTGAAAACAAATATACGCGATTTAAATCCGAAAAAATAGTTTCATTTCCTATGTGTAACAATTTAGAATTTTTTTAGTTTTTAAGCTAATTGAATGTCACGGTGTTGCCCACCATGATATTCAATTATATTTGTGAAATTACTTCACTAATAGTTTGTAATAATTACTAATACAAAGATCGAACACTGAGAAAACATCTTTCGATGGATTGGAGCAACGTCCTCTCAGCAAACCGTGTTAGACGCTATGCCAACTAAACAACGGAACGAACTAGTGGACCTTACAATTTTTTCTATGTGCTTGTTGCAGGTCTTCCTTTTGGTTTTTAACTTAAAACTTTTTAATTTATAACTTTTTTTTAGATTTACGCTTCACGCCTTTGGGTTCGTCTATATTACGGCACTTGGCACCACACTGCTAGCGGAAGCAATTTGTTATTCCAATTAATGTATAAACACTGAGATAATTGTCTAGGTATAGTTATCAAATTAATTATGGCAATAATTATCACTCCGAACCCCATTTTTATACGTACCAGGAATATAACTCCACTCCACCTTATGTTACATTAATTATTGTAACTATTTCATTGAAAAAAAAAACCAGACCACAAAAGTTTGCTAATCGGTGTTTTACGATTTTCATGGGATCAGATTCTGGCTTCTTGGTGACAATGGTCCACAATTGACAGAGAAATTGGTGAGTACACTGACATGCCTATAAAATTTGAAGATTTTCCTCGATTTCCATGGGCCCCTCATCAAATTCTGACTTGGTAACAATAAGACCACGAGGGTGCGCCCTTTCAAACAAAAAAAGAATTTTCAAAATCGGTCTACAATTGACGGAAAAATCTAAGAACCTAGATAATATTGGTATTGGTATTGGTATTGGTGCAACGGGCTAGTTTCCGCAACTCGACGTCGAGGCGCCTATTTTGCGTGTGATAATAATAATAATGTATTTATTCTCTTCCCTAGTGAAACTTATATCCAGTACATAAATCTATCTATCTATCTATCTATATACATAAAACATACATACTGCCGAATGTATAAACTCCACCTTTTTTTGAAGTCGTTTAATAAAAATAGAATCTAAACGTGAAAGAACTTAGTGCGGTGTTGATAGAACCACTGCCATAGCTTCTCCACCATCTGCCGTATATAGGCATATAAGAAGATATAATTTTGCGACAATTTAAAAATGAAATCGCGATAAAAGTAAATAGCTATTAGATAAAGTCGAACTGACACTTCATAATATAGAAGTTCATCTATAAAAATGTCAAATAAATAACGATCGATATTGAAGGCACCACACGATAACTGGATTTACGCCAAAGTTAGGGAGTGATAAAAGTTGGCGGTTACTTTATGGATCGACTCGGGAATATAACAGAGCTGTTGTTGCTGATTTCCCTTTTTTAAGAATTTCATGTCTAGTTGGAAGACGTTATGTGGGTTGGTACTGATTGATTTTCCATCTTTTTTTAACTAACATGTGATGGGAGGACCAAACTTTTAAGGTGCAAAGAACTCAGAGACATTTCCATTCTGATATATTTTAATTCGTTTGTGGTGAGAATGCGACCGAACATCTGTAGATCTTGATGATAGAGGAGGTTTGGCCGAAGGGTGTTCCGAGGCAGGTCACCAAATTGCACCACACGACGCCAAAACGGGCACTTCGTGTAGATTAGTTGTTTAGTTTTTTTAATATTAGATATACTATATGTATGTTAGTCCTTAAGGTATATAATTAAAGTGGTGAAATTACAGACAAATGGGACTTCACAACTTATGTCTCAGGGTGACTAAAATCTTTGCGATTTAAAGCTCTGAGTGGCACTGCAACTGTTCGGAAATTCTGAGATTAAGAATAATACGTCTTTTTTTAATAAAATATGGCTAATTAATAAAACTATTACCTAATTAATAAGTTAATGTACTTAATTAAACATTAGCCAAATGAGAATGATATTATGATATGGATGGTATTTTAATATTGTTTTCGTCATCCACTGTCGGACATTAGTCTCTCATAAAAGTTATACAATAATAGACACTGTTAGCGTGTTGACAAATGCGGTAACTTTACGAGATAAAATGCCACCAGAAATATTTCGTTTTTATTTTTCCACAGTTGCTAGCAAATATTTCGAAGCTTTTCCCCGGTAATTGGATAGAAAAGCTAGTCTCAAAAGCATTTTAAACTGTGGCCAAGGCTCTTAAATCGGCAATCATCGAACAGTCAAACGTTGCCGAACCGAGAGCAATCGAGTAGAATTGATTACCGGCGACTCGTCGCGGTAACACTGTCCGATGCAATCGCGACGGGATTTATGACGTCGTAATTGAATTGATAGCCGAATGAATGAATGAAATATTCTTTATTGCACATTAAAAATTACAATGACAAAACCGAACAGTAATGTAAGTATCACAGAGTAAGATAATGTACAACAGGCGACCTTATAGCTAAGTAGCAATTACCTCCAGGCAACCTTAGGATAGACATTTAGCACTTGGAATGGGGGGTGCAACCAAAGAATATCTTGCAATGAAAGTGGTTATAAATAAATACACTACTCATCTTTAAAGTAAATCTATAAACAATAATATCAAATATATACATTATAAGAATAAATACACAAATAGTAATAATAATATTATACTCGTATATATATAATAAGAATACTTAAATACTTTTGTAGGAAAATAAGATAAATAGCAATAATAATACGATAAATGTAAAAAGGAGATTATAACACTATGCAAAAGAAAATAAAATGAAGGAATGGACATTAAAAAAAGAAATAAAATAAAAGACTTAGAAGTTAAGGAAATGATCCTTAACAAGACGTTTGAAGCAATCAAGAGAAGGGGATCGACGAACAGGTCCTGGGAGAGAATTCCATAGACGGATAGCAGATACAGTAAACGAGTTGGAGTAAAAATCAGATCCATAAGCATCACAGATTAAATGATAAGATATTTCATTGATTGTCCAAATCAAAAGTTAACCCACTGATCTGGCAACTGTTGACAAACAGCAACAATTGAAACTATGGCTTTGAATAGTTTTCTGATGTGTAACTTTCTGATGAGTTGTTTGGTTTCTCCAGGGTGTTTTTTTATAATACTAAGTGACGCGATGAACAAGTCATGCGCCTGGTGCTATGCGATGCACCTGTCCATAGCAGTTACGTTTATAAAAAAGCTGAGGGGCACTGCCACTGCGCCCGCCACCCTGAGACATAAGTTGACAAGTCCCATGTGCCTGTAATTTCACCAGCACCCTTACCCTTCTAAACCGGAACGCATGCTCACATTTCTGCTAGGTGGCAGTACTTCCCTGGACAAACTCTTAAACAGTTAATAAAGGGTAACAGCCTTAACGATGATTCAAATTTAATTTGCTGGCTTATAATATACTTGATTGATTGATTGACTGATTGGTTCCTGAGTCTATACAGCTCGCGCATTACAGCTTCTTTCGATGTTCACTAGGTTGTCCAGTCATGCGGAGCTGAATGCTTATAAATGAAAGATTTGTATGAGGGGTTGTGCCGACGTCGGTACACTCAGCGGTAGGCACTCGTCGCGTAACCTTGAGCGAGGGACGGAGCCCTGACCATATCACCAGTAAAAGTAAATAATAACATTATATAATACAAACGTAATCCGAAAAGTTTTATCGATCCATTATCATTATTTGTTAATTCAACGACCACGATTCGCTAATTCGAGGGCCTATTACATTCAATGTTTAGGTCGCATTAAATACAGTTGGGAACTCCCTTTTGTGAGAGATCGTATTTTACCCAAGCCAAGGTTTCAGTACAAGTTTGGACATTATTGCCATCCGTTACTGTCCAATTCCTTCAATATTCGCTATTGAGAATGTTCAGATGAAACTCTGCCTTTTGTTACAATAGATACGCGAAGAGAAACAACTAATATGAAGGCTGAAAACTTCGTTACTCACAACATGTTGCGGAGTTTTAAAGAAATAATTGCTTTTATAAACTACACGAAAACCGTTATACGTCCAAAACGAACATAAAAGAGTTGTGTGACAACAATTTAACACAAATTAGTCATTGGCAGCATTTGTTGCAATTAGCGCGAAAGCGTTTGTTGTAAATAAAAGTTGTGAGATTGAATTTGCGGTCCACTCTAGCACGGAAGAAAAAAACAATGGAAGTGCCTTATGCCTCGATTACTATCAGGACCGACGTCGCCAAAACTCACACCTTCTTAATTTGAAACACTACAAAATCTTGATATTAATCGTAGTTACAAATTTAAAAAGAAATAACCAATTCCGGATCGTTGTTACAATTTAAACTTTATCCTGATGGCATATCGTTGAAAGTGCAATTCCATCAATACCTATTATTGCAAGTTACGACGTTTTGATATTGTCATAGATCGAAATTTCAATCAGTGTGTTCTCCAAATAAGAAGCAACCATATTAATTTTACTTTCTTTTCTTGTAAAAAAATATTTCGATAAACAGAAAATTGAAAATTTATTAAAATAAGACTTTCCGATGATTAAAAGGCCTCCGTGGCCGAACGGTTACCATGCCGGACTGCCACGCAGAGGTCCCAGGTTCGATTCCCGGCCGAGAAATGTTTGTATGGCTTACATTTATTTCTTTCGTGAGTTTGGGTGTAATTTGTGGTTGTCTATGTGTGTGTCCATGGCACCCGTGACACAGGGTTTCCCTAGTGCGGGGCTATGTTGAGTGTGTGCGTTATTTATTTATTATATGAAACCACAGGTAATATTTTTGGCGCGACTATAATTTTTGCTCTCCAAAACATGTGCTGTTTTGGAGAGCAAAAATTATATATAAGGCATTTTTCTAGGATTTTAGAGAATTTGCACGAAAGATTGACACAAGCATACCATAAAAAGCATAAATGGCGGACTTAGCTCGAATAGGTGTTTCGAGACCCATCACGCGTCAGACGCCAACTAACCACTTCTATTGTATTTATTGTTCTATGCTTCTGACGAAACAGCTTATGGGCGCAGGGCCGTACCGGGACCGGTTTGGTTAATAAGTGATTCAGATTTAGTATTGAAGTGGAATGAAGAAACATGTGCTTCATAAACTTATTCTACTCTATGAGATATCGTGGAGAGTGCGATGGAATTCCACGATTTAACTCCACATTCCCTTTTCAACATCGGGGGACTAGACATGGGCTGCGGTTCCCCACCCCTATGTTGTGAACATTCCAAAGATTCACACGAAGCGTTACGATTCCTAATTTATATGGAGAGAGCGCATAGGCATTATTTATGTGTACATGCTCACTCGTCGACCTTATTGCCTTCGGTGGGAAGTTTGATGGGAGTCAAATGTGCACTTATTTCATCATAAAAAAAACATTATTTGAAATAAAAAATGATGTCGGATGTTAAAATATAGGTTTTCACATCGCTTTGATTGGTTACGGATCTTAAATGTGGTCGACTGGTAACTATGCCCTTGAAATAGTCTCTAAGTAACTTCGTAGTGTCGGTTCCTTCACTATGAAATAAAAATAAAAACATGTAGTATTAAATTTAATCATTTATTCGAGTTTTATTGTCGACACAGGAACCAACTTTCCTTTCAATTATTCAAAGGTTAGCTGGAAGAAATCCCTTTATGGGATAAGCCCGCCTTTGTACAATAACGTTCTATTTCTTTGTTAAAAATTTGTAATTTGTTTGTGTTGTACAAGAAAGTGTATACATACATACATACTTACAGTTGAATGGGTTGTATAAAAATGGCCGAGAGAAAGGCTCTACAACGAAAAGAGCATTATTCATAATTTGTATACTGTAATGTAGTTGTTTCAAAAAATGAAATTCAAATAATAAAACAAATAATCCTCTGAACAGCATATACGAGCTTTTAGATTTAGTCCATATTTTTCAGCGCGACAACGGAAAAGGTTCTTTTACGTTATAATTCTGTAACGCATTAATCATTGAATAACTTATTCAGCGCGTCAGTTTGCAAAATACATTTTTAAATAACCTAAAGGTTGGTTTCATGCGGCGTTTCTCCCGCGACCTGTCAATTTGGGGCACATGGGAAATCACTCATTCATGACCCTGGGCCTCTGCATACATATGTTTTATTATGTTTGTTACTTACTGCTTAAGAGACATAATTTGTGTGTATATTTTGGCAATTGTGCTCAACCTTGACGGTGATTTTTTATGCTATGTTGATCAAGCCTAATTCATAAGGCCAATTAATAAACACATGATTTGTATTTGCACACGACTATCCAATCTACAGTGCTTTTCTATTGTACGTTGACCAATAATAATAATTATTAATATATGTGTTAATGTATTATACGTGCTTCATTACACCACAAAGTTTGCGGATATTGTGGAGTATATACGGGTGAAAGCCAATGCTTCCCTGAGGGTCGAGCAGTTGGGGTCCGGTGACTGTGGTGGGAGTACCAATTCAACATCCGTCGACCTTCACGAACGAGGAGTTTTGGCCGAAGGGTGTCATAAGCCGGCGTCTCCGAAGCCGGTACCGGATACTCACGTTGCGTTACACGTCGCAGACGGTACGTGTAAATGAAATTTTACTTTAAATTAAGTTTTGTTCACGTGATTAACGTTTGATTACATTGTTACGTATATTAGTCTATAAGGTATGTATTTATGGGTCTTTGTAACTTGAATATGAATAAATAAACAAATAAAAAGACAATGTATTATAAACCATTTTTAATGGCCACTTTAAAAAATAAAATGTCACTTTATATTAGTGATATTTTCAATAAAAATACTCAACAATCACCTTAAAAGCGTCCTAAATTTTCAATATTCTCCTTCATCTCCTTTGAAAGTTACGGTACAAGAATTTTAAGCTTTCGTAATCCGATTTTGTTAAAATCCTACTCAAAGATTTGCCAAGACCGATGTTTGGAAAGTCCCTTGTCTTTGTAGTTACTTTTTTCATTAACGAATTTACATTTCGATTTATAACTGTACAGATGTCTTTTACTAGTATAAGTAAAGATAGTATATCTCTACCTATTATAATTCTAAAGAAATTAATTTCTTTCCCCGTTATACAGATAGATAAAACGCTTATTCAGCATAAGTACAAGCAGAAACAAATATTTACAATCACACGTAAAACATAAATTAGTACTTTTTTATATTTTTTATAATATCAAGTAACGGGACGAACAAGTCGTGCTCCTGATGGTAAGCTAGACGCCTGTCCATAACAGTGTTACTCGAAGTGCTACCCTTCAAAACTGGAACGCAGTAAAGCTAACATTACAGCTTGGCGATAGATATAGGTCAGGTGGCAGTCACAAGGAGCTCTAAAACCGCTACTAAAACTACTGATTGTACCTATCTGCAACATTTTATGCTGAAATGGCCCTGACTCGGCTAAATACTGCGTGAAAGACTGTTTATCTGCCAGTATCATACCCGCTCACGCGATTAATGCGTCTCTGGAAGCATACCACACCTAGAGGTGCCGGTGATGATTTTATACCGATTTATCGGATATCGAAGTTATAACAGGTAAAAGAACTAATACTAATTGCTATTTCGGTAACTACTCTAGCAAACTATAAAGTTTTTAACGCCTGGGTCTGTCATTTAAAAAAATAAACAACTTCAAAAATACGTCACGACAATCGTGTGTGTTATTGTTTGGGCTGGTGATGTCGGTGTTTATTTATTGAAAACATACCGTAAGTTGCGTTTTTTAAGTTTACCCTGAATATAAATGTTTACAAACTATACTTTAAGGAGTAATTTCATGGTAAACGTTAGAACCACTCAAACGGAATATTATCATATTTACCCAAGTACACCAAAAATTTCATTAGTGCTTTTTAAGTGCAGGATTCGCGGTGTATTACTGCATTTTATTTGAGATTATTTTGTTGTAGTACGGAGGGTATTTATTTAGCAATGCAGAATAATACTTTTTATTTTTAAAAACTTGTATTTAAACTGAATCCTTTTCTAATTTGCGAAACCAAATAACCGCCATTTTGCGGTAGGATGAGCGCATCGCGTGAGCGGCTAAGGTGATATATCATCCCAATAAGGCCTGCCCTCGAAGTGCATCAAATACACAACGGGTTAGAGTGCATATTAAATCGCTGTAATGTGAAAATTACAACAGAATTTGAAAATTTAAAAACAATGCAGGATGAATATTATTGTGAATCATTTATACTTAATTGTCCATTTATAAACGAGAATATACTGTATGTTGGTTTCGTTCAGTTTTTTAATTTAGATTGGAATCGTGTCCTTTCAATTCCACAATTTGAGTTACGACAGTAGTCGGTTTCGGTGACTTATATACTCGTATATGGGACAAATGATTTTCACATGGGATTTAGCTATGTCTCAGAGGGACCGGCACAGTGGTAGTGTTCCTCAGATTTTACTGTTTAAAGTTATGAGTGGCATTGCAACTGCTTTGGACAGGCGTGTCGCTTACCACGAGGCGCACGACTTGTTTATCCCGCCACTCCCGCGACATCGTGTCAACTTTTCTTTCGCGTCCTCCTTCTACATACAAGAATGTTTATCGTCCGTCATTCTATCTGCTTTATTATTACCAGCTGTGGCCGTATCAAGCAGTGTCGGCGTGGACACAACAAATTACAAAAGTTTCGTTTTAGTAGGATGAATATTAACCATTATATGGCCTTAAATCACACCGTAGAGGGGGACCCGTGCCCAGAAATAGTTTCTAAAACTTCTGAATCTTTTGCCGACGTGGGTATAACAACTCACGAAAATTTTATAGCAACTGCGTAATGAGTTTGGATGTAATTTGTGGTTGTTTGTCTATGTCCATGACACATGGCACTCGCGATACAAGGTTACCCTAAAAAAATAGAAAAAAGAAAAAAAAAATTTTTGGGGACTGATACGCAGACATTCATTATTATACATGCATATCGATATACGTCAGAGGGAAGAAAAGGCATAAAAGTAAATTCTTACAAAAATTTGCTATTTTTGTACCTGGGTTCAATTTTCATGTCATTTCGATCTGTCTAGGTAAACATTTGTTATTCGCCAAATGCCTTTTTCACAAACTAGATATCAAAGTAAAATTAATTTCGGCTCGTCGAGGCGTTCTGGTCCCAACCCTATTGTACAATAGTGAATGTTGGGTGTGGCAATGAGATGTAGAAATGAGAGCTTTATAATATGTTATTTATAATATGTTCGGTCTTAAAGTGTAGTAAGAGCGCGTTGTGGTGTGAAAGATGATGTAGTGATCAGGGTACAGAGGCGTACATATCTCAATCAGATTGGGCATGTCTTTTACTCGTAAAAAGGCCGGGTTAAAAGTGCCAAGAATAAACGGGCATGTATGAAGAGATTGATGGGAGTGGAGGAGGTGAATGAGGTTTGTCAAAAGCGTAGCAAGTGGAAGTACATAATCTCTGCCTACCCCGGTGGGACAGAGGCGTGATGATATGTATAAATGTATCAAAATAAAAGTCTTGTCAACACAGTTTTTACTCCTAATCTCAAATATCTCACACTTGCTAAACAGATAAATTATCAACGTGGTAAATTATTCAATTTAAAAACAGCACAATAGTGATTTCAACATTAAAGAGTCTGCGTCGCTCGCAATCATGGCAATAGTGGTGTAACGCTCATTCAATGTTTTTCTATAATATTACTTTCAACGATACTAAAGTTCATGATTATTTTATATTTGGATGCTATTTTCTTGTTTTTAGCTGGAGTAGAGCCCCTTGTGAAAGAATTCGTCCTGGGAAATATAGAAATCATTAATTACAACAAAGAACACATGCATTTTATTATAAGAATAATACTAATAGCGACAATAATAATAACTTAAGTATTTGGATTTAGTTCCAAACATATATATTAGTGTATTTGTATATGTAATTACTTAATTACATGATATTTATCGTTAATTATTTAAGTTTTAAAATTTTCTTATTTTTTATAATATTCTTCTTCTTCTTTTTTGCTTGTGATGTTGTTTCGCTGTTATCTATCTGTTTATGACTATTTGTTACCTAAAATAACTAAATAAAAATTATAGAGTACAAAGCGTGTGTGTTGTGCTGCCAAAGAAACCGTGAATCACTCAGCATGTAGTCGTCTCACTTAAAGTGCTAAGACCCTAATTTTCAGCGGATCCGGCAACAGAACACACGTGAATTACTGTCCCTTACCTACCTTACCTATTTCTGCCGCCAAGCAGTAATGGTAACATTTACTGTGTCCCAGTTTTGAAGAGTAAGAATACTGGCAAAATTACAGGTACATGGAACTTGTCAACTTATGTCTCAGGGTGACATGCAGTCTCAGTGTCCCCAAATCCTTACGATTTAAAGCTCTGAGTGGCATTGCAACTGTTATGGACAGGCATGTAATTTACCATCAGGCGCACGACTTGTTCGTCCCTTCACTAGATATTATAATAAAAAAGTTTACTAATTCAATATATTTTATACTGAATAATAAAATTTCCAATCACTGGGGAAAATATAACTACAAATTGATTCCATTCTGATCGCGTGACTTCTAGAGGGCGCCAGGGTATTTATTGTACTCGGGCGCCATGTGGGCTAGAGCTGGAGTTGACATTTTTGTTATAGGCAAAGAGCATGTTACAACGTACCAAGTTATAATGATCACCTAAACAAGATCTCATTTATTTCAATTCCATTTTTTTTTATCGCACACACTCAACATAGCCCCGCACTAGGGAAACCCTGTGTCGCGGGTGCCATGGACACACACATAGACAACCACAAATTACACCCAAACTCACAGTTTGTACAGTACATAGGTATTGAATCTTGATAGAGGTTTCATCATCAAATCGATGGCTTTCTTATTCGAATGAAATTGTGTTAGAGCTCACATAAAAGCGATTTCTTAAGTAATCTCTTAAAATCCAAAGAGATCACTTAAATACTTGCAAGTCAGGGATCGGGGGATTCAAAGACACGAATTGGATTGTACAAGAGGGACCGCATATAGATTACAATCTTTTTACTCTGGGACACTGATAAAAGGTCTTAAGGAGAAATATTCATTATTAGGTTACGTTTATTTTGGTTTACAAATCTTATGTAATGGATGTAATCTAAAAATGGAAGCAGTTTATTCCCTACGGGACAAGAGAGCGCATCTCGGTATTTTGTTACTTACACCGCTTTGTAAAGACCCATCACAAGATTTAAAGTGCGTGCCCATGGCCCGTGATGTCAAACGCGCCAATTTGTACGGGCGTCCTCGCGAAACAGACGAGTCCGTGCGGAATCGGGCCAACGCGCGTGGCGATGGCGGCGCGTATTCGCCTTTGCAGTTACCGAACCGCGGTGGATTCGAACAGGCCGCCACATACGAGCACGGGCGGTTCCAGCGGCCCTCTTCCCACGGCGCAGCTGCGCCAAATGCGCACGTCGCGAAACAAGTCACGGGTCGTGGCAAGCTTCCTTTAGAATTACGCCTTTTTGCCTTGTACGATTTTTAAAATTAGCAATTATTATTTTGATAATTGCAAATTTTAACTTTTGCCTTTTACCTTTTTTTATAACTTATACCGAATCAACGGACAAGTCAAAACTGATGTTAACAGTAAATCTAAGAGTAAACGGAAACGGAAGCGGATGCCAAAATGTAAGTACTGTAACCTAGGGACGTAGCTTAGGTTGCGTAGCGAGAGGTACTTTATAAATATAAACTGGGATAATCTACAAAATTAGATATTTATTGTATTTTTTTTACATGTTGACTTACTGAGGCTACATCTAAATCTGCCAAGATGTTCTTTTTCTATCCTATTTTTTTAAACACATTCTAATTACAAAACTATATTCACTCAGCCAATAGTTCTACTCATAGAGTAGAGCCTAGACTACAGTACTATAAACATCTCAACGAATTAGATTCAAATAGAACTTGTTTTTGGTTCCATGATTGCACTTAACATAATAAAAAACACGTGCCCCACCGGCAAACAATTCGCTGTGACGCCTCATCCGTCGCGAACGTTGTAAACTTCCGTAATTATGTTTTATTACAAAATCAATGTAAATTAAACAAATAATAACATTTAAATCGATTCTTTTTTAAATTCTATTTAAATCAAAATCTTGGTCTTCTTTTTAAAATTAAAACTCCAATTGAAATACAATGGTATATTTTTTATATAAAAAAAATAATAAGAAGACCATTGATTCAAGTTACAGACGGGCAAATTAACAACTAACACTTGCTCCACAATAACATAATTCATTATAGTGAGTTGTACGTTAATTCATTATAATAAGTTGCATAAACAAGATACCTAGAGTACAGGTACTAATTTGCTTAGGCGTCGCAATTACGCCATTAGATAGTTTTTTTAATGTAATATCAAGTGACGGGACGAACACGTCGTGTGCTTGATGGTAAGCTAACGCCTGTCCGTAACAATGACACTCAGAGATCTAAATCTCAAAGATCTAAGGGGCACAGCCACTGCGCCCGACATCCTGAGACATAAGTTGATAATCCCATGTGCCAGTAAATTCACCAGCACCCTTCCCCTTCAAAATCGGAACACAGTAATGCTGACACTGCATTACTGCTTGGCGACAGAAATAGGTAAGAGAGTTCTAAGATTTTTGTATAGCTAGCCAGCTATACTTTTGTAATGTTTGTGTAATAATTAAGGCTTTTTCATAGCTTCCTTCACATTTCTTTTACTTGTATTTAGATTACGTTTGAAATGAAATATTTATTGTTTATCTTATTGCAATATACCTACATAGTATAATATATACCTAAGGTGAAATAGAGACATACATACGGCCTCACTTTCGAACTTTTTCTTTATCAAACTAAGTAAAAGAAACCATGATAGCAACACGGGAATCTTATTGAGTTGTCGTCGTGTGATGCGGCTTAATCGATGTAAAATTAGATTGGAATTCCGTACACGCTAATTGGGAACGTTGTGCGAATAAGCTTTGTTAAAATGAGAACAATACATGTTATATAATATATAGTAAGCTTTAGCTCCATGGACAACTTAAATTGTAGCACAACTGTATTTACCAAATAGACAGAAGTTCGATCTGGCGCCCAGGTACATTTGTAGTGATACAATAGCGTCAGATCTTTGGGAGTTTGAAGTTAGAAATTGACTTCAAATTGCGCTGTACATCGTAGGCGAAGACGCGCTTTGAATCACTGAGCGAACAGAGTAAGTAAACAGGATAATATAACATAATAATATATAGTAACGGTCCCTGTGAACGAGTTCGTCCAGGTAACTTGTCTCGGTTTGGCGGGCGCAGTAGCAGTGCCCCTCAGATATTTGCGGTTTAAAGCTCTGAGAGCCACTGCAACTGTTATGGACAGGCGTGTCGCTTATCACCAGAAACATAACAAGTTCGTCCCGTCACTTGGGATTGTGTCATCAGAAGCATTTTAAGATAAGAACAGAAAATACTTTTAAGGCGATAATAAATTTATTTTCCAGTACCAAAAACGAATTTTTAATTCAGCCCAAACAATAGTAACAATAAACTGTGTAGGTAGTAAGAAAAAAGATTGTATTTATACATTGACATTCTAATTAATTTTAACCTTCGACTATGGAAAATTTTGTACTTTTTGGCAAAGGCACCCTTTTTATGGGACATACGTATAGAAAAATCTTGTAATAGTGTATCTTACAGTTACATAACCTTCTTATCGCCGTAGTCGAATAAGATAAGTTGTGTAGTAAACCTGCTCGCGGAGGTCCTATTAACGAGATCGAATTCCATTCTTAAATGTAACATATGTAGTACACCTGTATCTCAATTATTGTATGTTATATTGAAATATAAAATTGTTACATCTTTATTAGAAAACCCTATATTTACATTTTTTTTTCAAATTATAGTTTTTTTATTTATTAATTTATTTTTATGTACATATATACAAACTCGCATTTCATGACCATTTCATGATTATACTTCCATAATGGAGATACTAACCCGAGATGCTGGTATAAAAATAACAATATGTGTGTACTGCAATCGACAAAGGTTATACACCGAAAACTTGGTTATGAACGCCTTAATTTCTTTAAATTATTTTTACAACTGAAATTATAATGTGACAACCCTACGCTCCGCGCGAACAGGCGGGAGTTGGACTACTGTCTTATTTTATGTTACTGCGTTAGACAACGAAGTTTCACAACGTAATTAAATAATATATTACACACATTACGTTTAAGTTCTTCTCATAATGAAAACAACAACATTGCAGCTTTCTCATATCCATATATTGGTATATAGTGCGCGCACGGGAAGTTGGTTTGCTAATATCAGTATCATAAAGGGGCTATTCAAGTTTACTACCACTGAAAACAATGCAGCATTCTACTATGTTCAAAACTTCGGTTGAATAAAAACACAGTAGGCGCACTTTTTAGTTGCTGTACTGTATCTAGTTAGTAGATTATGAGATGTCTCACACGCACAAATGTAATAAAATAGTAGCAGTAGAGCTCCTTGAGAAAGAGTTCGTCCAGAGAAGTACTCCCACCTTACCTATTTCTGCCGAGCTCTGCTCCTGCTAAAACTAAGTAACTTCACAAAAAAAGAATAATATCAAGGTAGTAAAATATCATAATATTCATTGCAATCAATGGTATATATCTAGTTTGAATACCAAAACTAGAATTTTCGATTACTGTTCACAAATGGAGTATTCATTTAATAAAGCAGTCTCCACACGTTCGCGAGGGAAGTTAATTGGTGCAACCGCCGGCCGTGTCTATGATTTGAAGAGTCGTTTGAGATACGTGTCGGGAATAGTATAGTTTCCCTTATTGTGCTTGCTCGGATTGGGAAGAAATTTGCCGACGGCAGAATTGGGTTTCGGAATTGGAACTATTTTAGTACAGGAGCAGAAAAACTATTTTTTCGGAACTGAATCGCGTACATTTGTTTTTTAAAATAAACCATGTTGATTGTTTTACCATCTCCGCCTACTTTGACCATGAAAACTGTAAAGAATCCGAAATGTTGAAAAAAAACAAATATAAGCAATATTTATTTTATTATATTGTCTGTGCTCAATGGTGTTATATACAAAAAAAAAGATAGCGAAGCGATTCGAAAGTCAGTCAAATGACCAACCTTACAACCAATCAGCATTCAGCAAATTGAAGAACCTGACATTCATCACGTACGATTTTTAAAAAAGGTTCTATAGGTAGATCAGATTTCAAATGTCGATTTCTATGAACGTAACATATCTTGGGTATATAAGATCATTGTCTGTACTCCGTATGTTATAACCTGCAACATACGATATATTCAGTAATACGAGAATTTCATAAGACATGACGGCACTAGACACACACGCAAATACGGCTCGGCTAGCGGAAATCCCACCACAATTAATCGCTGCAGCCGCTATTTGCCGCGGTCGCAAAACACTCGATCCCAAATTGCAGATCGGAGCACCGGGATGCTAACCAATTTGGTTTCCACCAATCAAATGTCGCTTTACTGATGTCAGTGTAGTGCAAGGCTATTTCTAAAATGCTAACAACCTCACTAAGACTATATTTCTAACATCAGAAACAACAACTTATGTTCCATGAACGTTTGAACGTTTCAATATTTGTTCTGCGAGGTCGTTTTGAAAAAGAAAAATCATAAAGAAAGAAGCAGTGACCATAAACTTTTTTTCTTCACACAACAAATTATAATAATGGAACACATCATGAGAATTGATAATATAACAATAATAATTACGTCACAGCCCCGCAGTAAGGAAACACTGTATCGTGAGTGCTATGGACACTCACGATACACTTACGAGAGAAATAAATACGGCCCGGGAATGGAGTCCGGGACCTCTGCTTGACAGTCCAGTATGGTAACCGTTCGGCCACGGAGCCAGTTAAATGATGATTAAATGAAGGATGACGCATTACATTTATAAACGAAACAATAATAGGTTATTTAAAAAAAATCCGTAAAATGTTCGTAACCTCTGTTTCTTGAAGTTTTTTATAGAGCTAATTTTTGAAATAGATTATTTATATTATATAACGATAGAATACTGCGTAAAGGCAGAAAGTGTTTATTTAATCTTTAGTGAATGCTATGAGTAAAAGTAACGTTATAATTAGATAAGTTGAGTAAATATGTTTGAGAAATCCGTGTCACGGTATTTAAACTCCTTTGCTTACAAAATCCCAAAATGAAATGGCTCCTGGTTCACGTCAGACAACGTAGGAGCTGCATTGACGAGGTCACTCTATAATCCAAATTGACCCTAGCTCACGTAGCCAACACCTGCCTGACACGCTTTGTCATATTACATGCATTTCCCTCTTAGCTGACTGATGAAATTTGTGAAATTCAAGTCTCTTACGCCAGTCTTTTAAACCTCGCATCCTTGTGTTCCTAAAACGACTGAGTCGAGATACATTTTGTATAAAACCTAGCGTTTGTACTATGGTACATCCAGCTTCAGAAAAGAAAGTTTGTAATAATTATTAAAAATCAGATAAACGAAACAAATTTCAGAGCATGGTATAATAGAAAAAGCTAAAAGAAAAAATGGCAACAATTGAAGAAGTGGTCCTGCAAGCATTAGGGTTTGAAGAATATGTTCACAATTTAGGAGATTCTCTCAAATCTCCATCGCCTGTAAATTCGCGTGATATAGTAACCACGCTCTGCACCAAGCAAGCCAAGATGAACGAAAGGCCTAAGCAAGGCAAGGAGTTGGCGTGCTCAACGGGAGACTTATGTCCAGCAGTGGATGCGTGTAAGCCGATGATTATGGTGATGAGCAAGCACACCGCGCTTCCAGCGCGCTATTAAAAAACCACATAAAATATTCGTAAGGACACATCCGCCAACCAGCTACTTCTAGGAACTCGACAAATACTAACCCCTTTGACGAAGGTTCGAATTCCTGTGCTTGTCCAGAGCTTAATAGATTTCTTTTGATACATCTGAATTATTATATTTTGCTACATTTGCTTTATTTTTGTTGATACAAGCGCTATTTCAGATTTTTTTATAGAATTTTTTTTTTATATTTGATTAAGTGCTATTGATTAACAATTACAGTACAAGGAAAGTGTAATAATAATTTACATTTTGATTATTTCTGTCGGTGAAAAACGTTTAAAATAAAAAAAAAATTTTAAATGTTTTTCTTCGGTGTAATTATGTAGAAAATCGAAATTAAATTTATCTTTATGTTGTTAGTTGTTCTTTTTAATTTTTGTTTTTGTGATTTCTTAAAAATATTTAAACTTTCGAATTACCGCAACCATGGAAAATAACAATATCTAATTACCTTTTGTATAAAATATTTGTGTCTAAATAATCCAGAATGTACTTTGTTTATTCTAATACTATGTAGACATTCTAATAGTATAGCTTAAAGTAAATAATTCAATGTTATCGAGGTCCTAGATTTCCGCGATTACACATAGGAAATGAAACTATTATTCCGGATTAAAATCGCGTACATTTGTTTTTTCAAACAAACCGACGTTTCGGGCCCTTTACAGGTTATGCGCGATTTAAATTCGGAAAAATAGTTTCATTTCCTATTTCAATGCTATTAGGCATAATAAGTGAGAAGAATGACTACGGTAATTAGGCTGAGAACACCGAATTTTGTAAATGGCTGATATTGGTCGTATCGGGAATCGAACGCAGTACCTCGACCAGTACCCATGGCGCCGCCACCATTGGGTCGACCTTTTTACCTCAATTCTAGGTATAATAGAGAACTTTCTGTGAATTGGCAAATACGTCACTTAAGAAGGACCATCAATAAAAATTGTTCCTATATGTTTGGTTCGGAATACAGTCAATCATCGAACTTTCTACCCGTAGATCTGAAAACGACGAAATGGTTTATACCCGACTGTAACTCATTTTATTGGATAATAAATTCTATATTGTTGACGAATTTCTTTCGAAGGAATTGTAATTTCATTTTTTTATTGGACGTCCCAGTATTTTGACAATATTTCGTGTCTACATTGTTTTGTTGTACTACTTTTATTTATTAAACTCGGATACAAAAAGAGGGAAGTTGTAAATGTGTCTGTTATGTGATCTTAAATAGTGTTTTTATTTCAAGGATAATTTAATCAAGATTCATTTTCTTATGATACCAAGTGACTGGACGAACAAGTCGTGCGCCTGGTTGTAAGCGACACACCTGTCATTGCAGCTGCAATGCCACTCAGAGTTTTGAACCGCAAATATCTGAGGAGCCCTGCCTCTGCACCCGTCACCCTGAGTTACAAAGTTGACAAGTCCCACGTGTTAGCGAATCGTGAAACAAAAACTTTATTAAACAACTTCTGCTTACTGGGATTACAAACATTCGTGGTAGTAACCCGTTTAGTTTTTATAAGTAGTCTCGATCTATGATGTTTGAAAACAAAAATTGTTAATGATGAATGTGTACGAATGTTTTTTTACAAAGAGCAACCCCTAGAGTTTCATGCTCATTTTTTTCAGGCGAATCTGCCTTACGAATGAGCGGTAGAGTTTGACCAATGTGATGATTTCAAGTGTAATGTGCTTACCTATGAAATGAGGATTATTTTAATTTGATTTGAAATTAATTATGTTTTGCCCAAATTTTTTTTTTAAAGTGTATTAAAGGGAACGCTGACGGGCGGCCGCCATTACGAAAAACATCTTTGACTAGAAGAGACGTGGTTCTGTTTTGTTTGGATCTATAGTTAAAAGATTACTGTGAAAATTTCATGCTATGTCAATATGTATATTTAATTAATTTATTAACATTACTATACACACAACACACAAATTAAAAGTTTTCTTTTGATTTCTTGACATTTAAATTTGTTTTATCAAATTACATCATCATCAACCGACTAAACGCCGCACTGCTGGACATTGACCTCCACGACGGAGAGGCTTTATGCCTTTGTACACCATTGCTTATTGAGGCGTTTTCCACGGGTCTTCTAAAGATTAAATACATCAATTTATACTATACCATTTGTTTAGGCAGGTCCTTTCTGTAGTATATATACAAATGTATTACCTGAAAAAGAAAGAATCGGTTAACGTGGAAAACTACAAGCATAAAGTTTTAAAAGAAAATAAAAGAAGAGTGGCTTTATTTCCTTCGTTGAGTTTCAGCGTCGTCAATTTTAAGAATGATCAGAAATAACTGTTACAATAATAATAGCTCTTTTTTTATTTTATCAAGCCAATGTTCAACAATTAGTGAAAATATCTTATAATATAATTTATAGCAGTCACTCGAGTCTCATTTCTATGTCTACTTTTAGAGCCGGAACGCGTAATGCTGAAATTACTGCTTGGCGGTGGGACTAGGTAAAGTGTCAATACTTCCCTGGACGAACTGTTTCACAAGGAGCTCTACTGCGGCTAAAATTCAGTATAGCTGTTGCTATAAATATCCTCCGAGCTGGCAGCTTCCAGCCAATTTAAAAGCGGTTCCGTATCTTCTCCAGTGGGAGCCCTGACGGACGTTTCCCAATTGCATTTCGATTGGGTAATTGGCACTGTATCGAATGAACAGCAACAATAGGCGACCAATACATTGTGAACTCCATTCAAAATCGGTATTAAGGTACTTTGATTTAAACTTTCACGATTTTCACACATTATTTGATTTTAAATTCTGGACTTAATCGTGTATAAAAACACATTTTATTATTTTAATACCAATAAAGCTCCTTGTGAAAGAGTTCTTCCAGAGACGTACTGCACCTTATCTATTTTTGCCGCCAAGCGGTAGTGTCAGCATTACTGTGTTTTGAAGGATAAGGGTGCTGGTGACATTGCAGCCTCATAGGACTTGTCAACTTATGTATCAGGATGACGGGCGCAATGGCAGTGCCCCTCACGATTTAAAAGTCTGAGTGGCACAGTTTTGAAGGGTACCACCCCGAGTAGCACTGTTATGGACAGGCGTCTAGCTTACCATCAGGCGCACGACTTGTTCGTCCCGTCACTTGATATTATAAAAAAAAATACCTTGACTTTTCAGACGTATTGCAACATCCATGGTCTCGAAAGGACTTAAGACGGGTGTTAACATGTTCAAGCCTTGCGAGTTTTTCTACTTACCCGCACTTGGTGTTCATTATTTGTTTGTGCAGTAGGGTTCTCACTAGACCGATACGGAACACTCACGATATCCGGCGACTTGTCGGGCGATACTTAATGTCCCTTCCTTGTTTGTTGATACCCACCTCTTCACTTCAGTCCCTTCAAGACCATGGAAGTTGTAATACGTCCGAGACGTCCAGGTAAATAAAATATGTTTTTATGCACGGTTAAGTCCCGAATTTAAAATCAAATAGTCGATATTGAAATAAAAACGAAATACCGCTAACTTTAGAATTGTGAACCGGAATACTTTAGAAAGTAAAAGTATTTTTTCAGATCTAAATCGTGTATTTGTTTTCTCAAACAAACCAACATGTCGGGCTCTTTACAGGCCCCATGGTCATGGCTGACTGAGATGCTTATCCCTAGTGTACAGGGAGCGTGGCAACTCTATAGGTATACTGTATATGGTCACTCACAGAATGGACTGTCGATATATTGGCCACTGTAGCGCTATTACGTTTCAACAAGAACCTTATACAAAACGTTTATTGTTGAATGAAAATTAATGTGAGTAAGACGAAAGTAATAGTTTTTTAAAGAGAGAAAGATATGATGGATTGCACGATAAGACTGCCTCCGTGGCCGAGCGGTTACCATGCCGGACTGCCACGCAGAGGTCCCAGGTTCGCTTCCCGGGCCGGGAGAAATGTTTGTATGGCTTACATTTATTTCTCTCGTGAGTTTGGGTGTAATTTGTGGTTGTCTATGTGTGTGTCCATGGCACCCGCCAAACAGGGTTTCCCTAATGCGGGGCTATGTTGAGTGTGTGCGTTATTATTATTATTATTATTATTACGATATTGATTGAAGGAGAGAAAGTGGAACAAGTGAAAGAGTTTGTGTATTTGGGTTCTATGTTTACGTGTGATGGAAGATATGAAAGTGACATTGAAAAGAGAGTGAATGCAGGGAATCAGGTGAATGGCGCATTGCATGCCTTCATGGGCAGCTGGAAAGTGTCTAAAAGGCAAAACCGGCTGTGCATGGTGCTGGTTCCAACACTTATATATAGTAGTAGTAGTAGTAGTATATTGGGTTTGGCAGAATAAGCACGAAAGTAGAATTAATGAAGTAGAAATGAGAACTTTGAGATGTATGGCTGGAGTGACTCTCATGGATAAATTACGGAACAGTGTGATAAGAGAGCGTTGCGGCGTGGAAGAAGATGTAGTGACAAAGAAAGAGAAAGGGATGCTTAGATGGTTTGAGCATCTAGAGAGAATGAATGAAAGAAGATTAACGAAACAGATTTATAAGGCAAGTGTGAGCGGGCAAGTTGGTAAAGGCGAACTTACCATGACCAAGTTGAGGCCATCGTAAAGAGGGGCCAGGTCAAGAGTATCCTTAATCGACGAGCGTGTATGAAAGCACTGATGAGTGTTGATAAGGCGAAAGATGTGTGTCAGGACCGTAGCAAGTGGAAGACTGCTACCTCTGCCTAGCGCGATGGGAAAAAGGCGTGAAGTGTATGTATGTACCTAAGGAAAGCAACCTCTAGAGTGCTTTACTTATATTTTCAGGGAAATCTGACGATTTCAAGAGTTTGCTTAATATCTATGAAATAAATATAATTTAGATTTAGTTTAATTTTGTATATCACAGGAAGATCATAGCATACCAAAGTCAGCCGTCGTGAGTTTACTAAAATATACAGAGTGTACACAAAAATAACTATCGTATCTCAATATCAAACCATTTATACGTCTCACTGCTGGAAATAGCCCAATGCGGGTTGGGGACTTCACACATCTTCACGCGTTTTTTTGTACAGTTTCAACACGATGTTTTCCTTCAATGTAAATTTCAAATTAAATTTCTCACAAATTCCGAAAACTTCAGAGGTGCAGGCCCAGAATCGAACCCGCAGCCTCTGCTTGAGAGGCGATTGGTCAAGCATTAGGTTACCATGACTTTTTATGTTTTCGGACTATAATATCTTTCGACATGTATATTCTATAAATGTTTCATTCATTCAAATATACCGCAAAACAGAATACCCGATGTATCAACATAAATTTCAATTCATTTCGGTTTTCGATTTCCAATTTCGTTCAACTGAATATTACATGTGCGTAATACGCACTGTTCGAGAGATAATGATATGCTGTATTATGGGCAATCATCTGTATAAAAAATATCAACATCTAATAGAAATTGGAATCGTTTATAAACATTTGAAATTCGAATGAAAAATCATATTTTCACGAGTAGCCAACATGAAAATTATAATAATTGTAACTTTTTCATTGAAAACAAAACCGACTTCAAAAGTTTGCTTACCGGCTTTTTTCGATTTCCATGGGATCCCCTCATCAGATTCTGACTATGGTGACAATGGGATTTGTACGAACTCCTTTGTACACTTTTTTTTCTGATAGTCATGGTGACGGTGATTTGTTGATTACATGTATTGTGTCAAGTGACAAGTCGACTGTTATTTGCGTAAAATATTTTTTTTAATTTGTGACAACCGAGACGTATCCGGAACAGCATCGTCGGCATCAGAGACCACCACGAGAGTATACCCTTTCAAATAAAAAAAAGAATTTTCAAAATCGATCCACAACTTACAGAGAAATTGGTGAATACACTGGCTTGCCTATAAAATTTGAGGATTTTCCTCAATTTCCATGGGATCCCCTCATCAAATTCTGACTTGGTGACTCATTGTCACATTGATCACCACAAGAGTGCACCCTTTCAAACAAAAAAAAATATTTTCAAAATCGATCCACAATTGACGGAGAAATCGGAAAACATACATAAATCATATACATAACGTATAACCTTCTCCTTTTGTTTTGAAGTTGGTTAAAAAAAGAATTCGCATTTTTATTTCGAATTTACTTTAAAAAGATTTTAATTGGACACTAAAAATCAGCGATAATGAATAGTTTTCTCGTATAATTATACTGACCATTAAGTAATGATTGACGGCCTCTCTTGAAAGAATAATTCAAGACGCATAATAATGTCTATTTTAGAAATTCCCTTGAATAAAGAGGGGTGTTATAACTTTGACGTCGTTGTCTGCCAGTTTATATGAGTGTTTATTTATTTCCAGGTGGTATTATTGGATAAGCCGTATTTTTTATTCAAAAGCTTGGCTAATGGAGGTGTTTCGTTGATGTCTATGATCTGTTTGATGTTCTATGTTTGGCGGTAAGCGGTGCAACCGTTCTCGCAATGTTTTGCAGTCAGTCAAGTATGTAAAGAAATCTAGTTTTGTCGACATTTGCTACTACAGCAGTCACGAGGGCCTGATAGACGGTACTACTACATATTAGAAACAAAATTAGCATACCGGAGAATGTACGTACATAAGATTTTTTTTGGCCAGACCACTACATCAATCAATTAGCTGGTCTCAAATTAGGGAATTCCATGTATTATAAGTACCAGAGCAACGGAATTCACTCCGAGGTACAAATTAGAACACCCAGACCAAAACCAGTTTAGAAAAAAATATTTTCCCAATTGCTTCTGCCTGTAGTCGAACTCGGAAACTCCTCATCCAGTGCCGACAGCGCAAACTGTTGAGTAAAAAATATCGTCAAGGTAAATCTTTAACGCTATATAATAAACATAGATACATAACCTTTAAGAATCGAATTATGACTCCTCCATTAACTAATATAAAGCACTGGTCAGCTTTTCATAAAATATATTGAATTGAATTGAATGAATTGAAGGATCGAAATAAAAATAGAAAAAAAAACAAATCTCAGTTCCCGATATTTTCATCTATTATTTGTGAAATATATAACAGTGAATAAATATAAATATTATAAATAAATATTGGACAACATTACATATGTAGCTCTGATTCAAATTAAGTACCTAAAGCATTTGCGTTATGGAAATAGGAAACAATGACAGTACCACAAACACACAGACCCGAGACTGTATACAAAATCAGAGATAGCGACATCATGAAAACCGGTGTGTAAGTCACTTGACCACAGAGGCAGTCTTATAAAGTTTTCAGTAACATAGTATTTTGAAATTTCTAATTTAACTTTTTTTATGATATCATGTGACAAATCGAGCGACACAACAGTGATAACGTTTCACTTACTGTATTGTATCAATGTAACTTATAATTTTTACCAACTGTACAAAGTCGAACTGAACCATGGACATGAGTTGGTCGCTTTAACAAGGTTACTATAGCTTGTTAACGCAATTACAACACATTCGAAACAGTCCATATCGCCTGCAACATGAATATTCATCATCGTTGATTTTTAGTGCCCAATCGGAATAATTTTATGGGCGTGGAACGAGCAAAAGGATTTTTAATTCGTTTAAGGATTTTCGATATTAACGATTACGAATTTTTATGTTTCAATGTTGGCTATTTATGTAAACATGATTACATGTTCCAATTTTTAATGTTTATAATGTTGGCTGCATGCGTATAAATGATTTCACGTTCGAATTTTTAATGTTCATAATGTTGGCTACATGTGTACGATATTAATGTCGCAGTTGGTATTATATCATCTGGAATGGTATATACTATATAGTGGTGGCAATTTCGTAGAGGCAAAGAATGACAAGTTACCTCTGGACTTTAGATGTTAATGTTTGCTCAGAAGAAATTTATACGTAACATAGCCGGAGTAAAAATTAACTTATGACCCATTACTTTTTGTAGAGCAATGAGTTGGTGTACGTGGAACAAAACAATTGGTTTTAGAGCGGTTACACACGGGGACTTATAGCAGCGATGCTAATGCGAATCAGTAGCGATGCAATCGTTAATCGTCTACCTTTACTGTATCGATACAAACGTGCGATTGCATCGATACAAACGCGTGATTTCATCGATGCAATCGTCTATAAATCTCAAGTGTAGCGATGCAATCACGCATTTCACAATCATTTCAAAGTCGCCGTATGTAACTACTCTTAAAAATAGAAAAAAAAAACGTAAACAAAGAAGCAGTGGTCACAAACCTTTTTCTTCAAGCAACAAATTACGGTGAAGGAAATAATCGTGAAAATTGATGAAATGTGACATTTATAAACGATACGATAATACGATATTATTTTGTAAAAAGTTTCCGTTAAATATTGGTAACCTCTGTTTCTTTAAGTTTTTTATAGTGCAAATTGTTGAAATAGGTTTTTCGTTTCTATAAAATACAAGTGCGCATTTGACCATATGGAAAATGACGATGAGGTCGACGATGGAGCATGCACACTAAATAATGCCTATTCACTCTCGCCTTGAACAGGCCCAAGTCATAACGTACAGGATTGATTATATAAATCGTCAGCTAAATTCGTAAACCTCGTACCCGCATATTGACGAGAATATTTTAGTAAGCATAAAAAACAGAATTACTAGAAATTATTGTACGACAATCTGCGATTATACCTTTATTTTATAATTAAAAACGGGTCTTAAATTATATTTTAAGGTTTAATTGCCCGATATTGCGCTTCAACAGTAAAAAAAGGGATTTCGTCCAAAAACGGAGTTCCGCGTTTTCAAATTTAGCCAACGATAAATATAGAAAAAAATGTAAAGTTTCATTATACTTTGGTGATTAATAAGAGTAAAAGAAACGTAATAATTGCATACATTTAGTGAATGTATTTGAGAATATCGTTTTACTTCAGTGTAATTCTTAAATAATTATAACTTAGGTTTTCGCGATTGTTATACATAGGAAATGAAACTATTTTTCCGGATTTAAATCGCGTATATTTGTTTTTTCAAATAAACCAACGTCTCAGGCCCTTTACAGGTCCCATGGTCACGGTTGACTCATCACATCATAGTCTGTAGTCTGTTAAAAAACGTAGTTGTACACGTCAAAATACATTTACTAATAATGGTTTAAAACAAACTTGTGACGTGTCCAGAGTATATCATAGATTAAGTAGTAAAACAAACGCGCTTTATTATGTTCAGAGGTGACCGACGGTAGATGCGAAGTTTGGATATACCATTAAAACTTTACCTACACAAAGTCAAAAGTAACAAATGCATAAGTCTACAAATGCCGATAGAGAGGTGGTGTGACGTTTGTTTACATGAAAAATAACTACTTTGACTGGTTGTATGGATCTTTGTGCAGAAGTCATCTTACCTAATTAGAGGATGAATAATAAAGTGACAGTTCTTCACAAGGTTTATTATAGTATTTTATGCAATCGTTGCATAATGAGGGTTCTTAACGTCGAGTACCGTATTCACGCCACGAAGCTTTGCCGAGTAAATAGGTACGACATTTTAAGACCTAATTGTGAAATGATCGCGTACAATACTTTTTGTATGAGTAAATAAAATAATGAAACACGAATAAAATATATAATGTATATTTTGTTAACCATCAATGACAACAAACTCAAATGAAATCCAAATCAGCGCGCGCTTGGCCACTTCTATTCTTTCTCTTTGGTTTTTTTGTTTTATCTTCTACGCCATTAAGGAAATAGAATAGAATACAAAACACCAAAGAGATAGAATAGGAGTGGCCAAGTACCGTTTATATTTTGACCAATATTTTTTTATAAAAGTTTATGGCCCGGATACAAGACCTTTAAGACAATTTAATCAGTCAAGAGGCAATCATAGGTAAACACGGGAAGAAATAATTGCCCATAGTCCTCGCAGGTGAATCAGCCAGGTGATCCACGGGCACTAAGCGAATTTTTTCAGTTCAGTTGCAAATACCATAGACAACAGAGTTTTGATTCAGAACTAAAAAGAGCGCCTTTGTGATATCGTTTATTAAATTATAATTGAACATTAAAGTACAGGAGTAGAAAGAACAATTTTCCCGTAAAAATAAAAACTATTGCTACACATATAAATGATACGAACGCGCGGTGTATTTCTAACTATTACATGTGATAGAAGACTTTTGATGGAGTATCACCTGATAAACTGACACTGGCCCAAGCCTAGTGGCTGCCGTAAAGGAAATATAATAACTATTACCTAAATGTTGTTAAATGTGTGTAAAAAAATCATTCTTCCCAGGTGAAAATCATTCTTCCCAGGACCTACGAATGAGTGAGTAATGGTTTTAATTAATGTGATGATTTCAAGTGTAATTTGATTACCTAAGAAATAGATACACTTGACTTTTTCATACCTCGTTGCGTCATTTGTTTTATAGTCAAAGTCATTTCGGTAGATTCTGAAGTGTTTTTGACGTTTCTGGATAAGTTTTGATGAATTAGAGGTGGTTTGTGACAAAATGATATGCGTTACCCTTTTAATATCCTCAACATAAACGCTGGTGCCTTAGTTTAGCTAGTGCCTGCCTTGTCACTATAATAATAATAACGGACACACTCAACATAGCCCCGCACTAGGGAAACCCTGTGTCGCGGGTGCCATGGACACACACATAGACAACCACAAATTACACCCAAACTCACGAGAGAAATAATTGTAGGCCATACAACTATTTCTCCCGGCCCGGGAATCGAACCTGGGACCTCTGCGTGGCAGTCCGGCATGGTAACCGTTCGGCCACGGAGGCAGGAGGCACTAAAATAGAGTCAATACTTACGTTTTTTATTGTCGCGTAAGGCTCCGATGGTAAGTCCGCACGTTTCCGTCCAGATTGGAAATTACTCTGGGGTTTCATTTATTTGATTTGATTTCACATGTCAGTCGGCGGCACATTCTTCAGGTGTATGAGTTTAGCGATTTTGACGCTGTATAAGAAATTAAATCGCACAGTTCGCGCTAGTTAACCAGATCACAAAATATTCCCGCTCCACACTAAATTACTACTCTAGCTGGCGCGGACGAAGAGCCCGCCCAGTTCAGCGTGTACAAATGCAAATTCTATCCCATAGCAAACCCTCCTCGCGGCAGCATATTAAGTTAAACATAGAAGGATCATGGTATGTTGATCTGGAGGCGTTTTGGAACAAAAATGCATAAATAATAATATTAATATGATGTGTTGTAGACAATAGCGTCATGAACCGTGGACCGTTTCTTCGTGAGCGCCCTCAGTTCCGCCACTTAAATCATTACACGGGTTAAATGCCTTTACCTTGCCCTTTAGTCCTGTGGCATAATTAAGATCATCAACAACAAAATACCTATCTTTATTTCATTTTAAAATGGGATTCAAACGAGTATAAAAGTACTTAACCTCGACGTTCCGGACGTGTTATAATGTCCACGGTCTCAAAAGGACTGAAGAGGTGGGTGTTAACATCTTCTAGCCATGCGAGGTTTTCTAACTACCGGCAATCAGTCTTCATTATTTATTTATGCACTTTGGTTGTCACTGGACCGACACACGACACTCATGATATCTGGCGAATTTTCGGACGATGCTTGATGTCACTTACATGTCCATTATTACCGATTTTTATGTTGTCATTCATTGACTAACAAATACATTCCTAATTAATAACCTCACGTATTTGAATCCTTATACCAAACAGGTTTTGTTCTATACGTTCCCATTTAACTTCAGTAATACTTAATACAACTTAATTTGATACATTGCGAATGCCAAAAGTAATTCTGTCACCTAAATTTGTCTTGGTGAATTACTAATTTCAAATTACCCTTTATTGTATTTCAAGTTTATTTTGCCTGCTCTTCCCCATTTCCCATTTATCTGATTATTTGAACTTTAATCACACTAAGATAGATAAAACGATAAATTCTTCCTTAAATGTAGTGTATAAGATTTGATCTTGCATATATAACTTATGATAGATGATGCGGAGTCTATGGAGTGACGTCACACGTCGAGAGAGCACTTACTGTGATGTACGAGGTCTAGAGCTGGGGAATTACTTGTTCGGTGCAGGTGTTCTTGACAAGTTTTGCATTAGTGTTTTTACATTATAAGTGAATGATTCTTTTAACATTTCACCTGTGTACTGTTGGCGAGATTCGACCTGAACGTGGAGAACTCAATTCGAGAGAACCCAAAAAGAAAAATCACTCGCTCTACATAATTTGATGAGGAAAGGTTAAAAGTTACCCCAATATTCATTCGAGCAAATACTCTTGACTTGTTGAGTTTTATTACTTGGCCAAGTTCTTATAAATTGGCATTTCGTCTTGCGAGGGGAAAATTATCAGGTTTTAGAGATTTTTCGGGCCTTTGAATCAGATTGAAATAGGTCGTGCAGAAAGCGCTGTTGTTGGAAATGGAAAAATATTAAATATCACCTTCACTTTTCAGTTTATTTTCACTATGTTAGTAATGAATACATTTCAGGAAGGTGACTGCCGTTCAATGGGTATAGCCTGGAGGGGTACACCGAGGAAAACCTAAAAGAAATATGAACAGGTAGCCGGAGAGATTCGGCTGGTATGGTAGCAGGGAGAAACGTATGTGGTGCTCTTCACTTTGTCCACTACTGACGTTGTTCCAAGGAACCAGTCGGAGTGCTTATCAAAGATGGACCTTCCGGCAACCCTAGGTATAAAATTCAGTAACCCTTGATAATCATCACTCACTACACCAATCACCTTTTCTCAAGAACAACGGAATTCACTCTTCACATTCACAAAACTGGGATAAGTACATTTCCAAAATTAGTCTCACCAGGAATCGAACTCGGGACCTTCTCATCCAGTGCCTACAGAGTAAACCATTGGACCACCGAGTATTTATAGGAGATTTAAGTATTTATATAGTTACTGAAAAAGATGTATTTACTGTACTACATAGATATATAAGTAATGGCTGGTTAGTCTGCTAGCACTAATGCATGCATGGGGAGTGATGGATCGCCGTCGAGATGCTGACAATGCAGAGCGCGTCGTAGATAACATATAAGGGGAACTTTAGAAACTTTAAAGCACTTTTTTATAATCTTTGGTATGAAAGGACTTTCGTCTTTTTATTAATATAAAACCGGAACGTGGCAATGCCCACTTACTGCTTGGTGGCAGAAATAGATAAGCTGGCAAGACTTCCCTGGATGAACTCTGTCAGTAAAAGCTCTACTGCTATTATAATTTTGATATCTAGTTCATCATCATCAACCCATTTATACGTCCCACTGCTGGGCACAGATCTTTCAGATAAGGCTTTTAGCCCATAGTCCGCCACGTTGGGGACTTCCCACGTTTTATGAGGGTTGTAAATTTTTCTTCGACTTGCAGGTTCCATCACGATGTTTTCCTTTGTATCTAGTTACATGTTACAAAATAATTATGATTAAAATTGACCCATGGTGACCCATCACCACGTTTAAATTACTGACGGACTTGTTAAGCCCATGTAGGCACCCATGTGATATTATTAAGTAAAAAGCTTGCAAGTAATAGTAGTTTATGTGATTATTACATAATGAAAGGCTTTAAAATACGAAAACACATAACACAAGTGTTTTAATGCCAAATTATGTACAGTTATATACACTGATTTATCGACACACATATTATGAGCTCTCTATGATGTGTTCAGGAACCGCAATGGTTACAACTGGCGAAATGGCGGCAAATAAAAACTTTTCTCACGCATGTCACACAACCGTAGTTTTTATTTAATTCATAGACAAACTAGAGTCGGCTCCAAGTACAAAAGATGGAAAAAAAATAAAGGAGCTATCATATCGTTCGATATCAAGTAACTGTCAAAATTGTTTGCTATTGACATTTCATTTCGAATAAAACTTGATCTCGACTGATATTAGAATTGCAGTCCAAATAAATTGTTTTGTTTTTCAGAGATGTTCGAAATTTGAACGTAATAATAAATTCGAATTCGATGTTATTATGAAACAATAATAACATTTTCACAGATAAGAAGTTTGTTATAACAAAACAGTTTATCTTGATGCTGGTCGTAATTTGGATTGGATGGGATTGTTGTCTGATAATATACACTAATTATAATAATAATAATGTTTATTGTTACAAAATAATCTCAGTACAGAGTACTAAAAATACCGACCTCAAAAGTACGTAGAATTAGATATAATTACGAAGTTTTATTGAAATCGGTTACCGGAAAGTGCGCAAACCCGGGTCCATCCCCTAGTTCGCCACTATACGGGACTTGACACAGAAGAATCGGTTCTCACTACTCGAAGTATATTGAGAGAGAAAAACGCCTTGAATTAAAGAATAGCAAAATCAATCATTAAAATAATTGCCCCTTATACTAAAATTTAAGCGCTATTTATAAAAATGAATCTTCATGCATGAACAGAATTTCCTTTCTTTCCAACAAAGAAAGGATCATGAAAATCGGTTCACAAATACCGAAGTTATCGCGTAACATACATACAAAAAAAAACATACAGTCGAATTGAGAACCTCCTCCTTTTTCGAAGTTGGTGATTAAGAATAAGAAGTCCCTGACACCTGAGCTAGGTATAACCTGTGTTACAGGACTCAGTGTCCTCTCTCAAACATTTGACACTGAATATAAATTATTAAATATAAATTATATACTATATGTGCGCGGGTGCGAGTGTGTGTGTGTGTGTGTGTTTGTGTCTCTGTGTTTGTGTGACAATATACATTCGCGCGTTAGTAGTATAGGGTTTATTTTATTGTTATTACCTGCAAATATTTTATTTTTTTATTTTCAGTTGCTACGATAACGCTTCAGTTTTATGGTAGTCTAAGGTTAATAGCAAGTTCTTAGTTTTGAGTTTAGCTTCACGAGCAGATAATGGATACACGTTTAAAGTTTTATTAATTTTAATATACAGGTACGGAGCCATAAATAGTAATTGACGTCTAGCCCAAGCTGTGCGAAATTTAATAGATAAACTCACATTAGTGCGGGTGCGCTTTTTGATGTAACTGTCTTTGTAGTACGGAGTGACTCTGTGCTTGAATTTGCCGTTCTTTAACACATTATAGAGGGTTTATGATATGTGTGTAGATAAATGTATAATATATCTTCAATACATTTGTATGCCTAATATTTGGCCGGATACAGTGAACCTATACTTATTTTGTACCTATCAACTTCTATAGGACATAATTTTTTTTTAAGATTATATGTCGGAGTCAGTTATCAGTCAAATCGTTCTATAACAGAAGTCGGTTTATTGTTTACGTAATGTGCTAAATTTACTACGTGTTATTGTCTAATTATTAAAGAAACGATTTACGAAGCTATCTACGAATCACATTAACTAATGTCTTGATCATGTTTCTTTGTTTACAAATGTCACGTCAGTTCGAGAGCTCAAGTTGGATGAGGTTCTAGAGGGATGATGCTGGTGTTTATTATCTATTGTTGATGTTGACCAAGAAAATCTTCCAATATATTTTCATCGATTTTGTTTCATTTACTTGATACGTAATTCAGAGGACTACGAAAGGCGTTCTCAGATTTAATCGAGAATATCTTTAAAAACATTTACATTTAGTGAGAACAATGGGAGTGCTTGTGTGAATATATTGAGCAAATAGATTTGCCAGTACAGTGCGAAGTGGTTAGTCTCTGCCTATCCCGATAGGAATTATTGAGCGAGGGAATATGACTGTACAAGTAAGAATATGACATTTTTTAAGAAGAGTCAGCATCAATATTACTAATACTAATATTATTATAAAACCAAGTGACGAGGTGGACCGGACGGACAAGTCGTGCACCTGGTGATAAGCGACACTTACTTAGAGATTTACATCGCAAAGATCTTAGGGGCACTGCCACTGCGCCTATCATCCTCAGACATAAGTTGACAAGTCCCATGTGCCTGTAATTTCAAACTTGCCCTTCCAAGCCGGAACGCAGTAATGCTCACATTAGAAATGTGTAAGGTGGAAGTTCTTCCCTGGACGAACCCTTTTACAAGGAGCTCTACTGCTACGATTATATCTGCATGTATCACGTAGTAAATAATACAGTTTAAAGTAAAGTGAACCCCAAAGTAGACATTAGTTTTTCGACATTAAAAAATACGGATTCAACTTTATTTGTTAGTCGATAATGAAAACTTTGCTCTTTTAAAAAAAAAGACCCTAAGTTTCAGCAGTTTCAGTCGATTGCTATTAGAGATAATTCAAGGAAATATTCCCTCCCGTGTTCCGTAATAAATACGTCAGAAGACTATGTGCTTATTTTACAGTAAGAGAGCATATTTCATTTCTAAAAGGCAAATGTTTAAATATCGTGCAATAAATTTCTCCGCGTCTACTTCACACGCTTCGAAGCCTACGCAACCACGATACCATTTGGCGCTGAAGTTCTTATTTCTGAATTCATAATGAGGATATAGCTTGCTTAAATTGCTTGTAGATTAAGCAACCTGAAGTGAGCATATCGTATCTGCCGAAGAACCAAGGAGAACTAAGACTAAGACATGACTGCGGCATCACAAGTACATTTACTCAAATATTTTGTATATCCGTAAAAATAGTTTCATTTCCTATGTGTAACAATCGCGAAAACCTAAGAACTCGATATATATGTACATAATTTCATTAAGAAAGAATATATCCATAATATTGACCTTAGAATTTAGTTCAAATTCATGACACCACGATTTCGTTTAACTATGATAAGTGATTCTGTTGATGGGGAATGTTTTTGCAATAAGATTCCGGAGCATATTTTAAAATTATCATTTCCGTTTAAAACCTAAATTAAAAATATTTTAATTGAAAAGTCGTGTTACAAAATTGAAGACTATATACGTGTTATATAAAGATGTATAAAAATACAACATGACTCTATATTCCACACAACTTTGATTCAAAGTGTATTCCATAGCGTTTAAGTTTATTTGAAAAGAGCAATCCCTAAAGTTTCAGGGAAGTTACTCTAGTGAACGAGCTCGAACGAGCGACGTTTTTGACGCAAACGTAAGTAGTGTCCCACCATGCGGCCCGATGAAGCGACGAAAGGCGTACGGCTGCTGAGCTGCTGGTAGAAAATAAATGCGACAAGCAGAGGACCAGAAAGCTGATGATCGAAGTCAACTAATCGGACGAAGAAGTTGACCCTGACTATAGTTATAATTCCCCCATACGTGAAACACTTCAGTAAAATAATGCAGAGCATATTATAGAACTTTCAGAGAATAAAATCTCTTTCACCCGTCAGAAGTTCTTTAATGTCAAAAATGAAATAAAAACTACACGTAATAAATACATATATGTATACGTCATTTGTGTTTAGAGGAATTCGAAGTAAAAATTGAAGTGAATGAAAAATCTATATGTTTACCCAAACATTTATAGATAACAAGTATTAAACCCACGTTAATTAACAGAAAAATGTCGATTCTTATACCGGATAGCAATGAAGTGGCGCGCTGCTCTTACTGTCTGCGACTTAGGAGAATATTCCTCTTGATAGCCATGTCGTCTGTGCTTCCAATGATATTTTTCACTGCACTTCTTCTAACAGTTGCAGTTGGCAATGTCAACAAGCCGGTAAATTCATCTATTCCTTGGGTTATAGAGTTTGTCTTCGCAATTTTGTACTTACAGCTGACTTTAGCTATATCTGTATTGATCTTCAGTTTCGTGAAACGCAAGAGCCCACTTGTGAAATATCATATTTGGTATTTGTATTTTCACGTTCTAATTATGCTTCTGTTTATTTGTGCGTCTTTGGCGTTAACAGCTTTTAATAATAACTATTGGCTGGGTTTTATTGTTTTTTGTTGCGGTATCGGATACTTTTATGCAATCTACCGTTATCTGAAGTTAGACAGTACAACGTGGATGATTTTAAGGAGAACGCATTAGTACTATGTCATCGCTTATTGATTTTTTATATCTTGTTAGAAGATACTTTATACTTTATGACAATTAAAATTAGTTTCTGAAATGTATTGTATATTTTTCTAATTATTCCTGTAATTCGTCCACTAATAGCACTTCCGTATTTAGCATGATCCTGACTAATAAAAATCTCTCGCTTCACTTACATTCATCAATTTATTAATAGAAACCCTTTTTAATCGACTTCAAAAAAAGGAGGATCTCAATTCGACGATGTTTTTTTGTATGTATGTTACGCGATAACTCCGGTATTTGTGAACCGATTTTCATGATTCTTTTTTGTTGGAAAGAGGGTACCTTTTAATTTTGACGAAAATCATCCACCTCTAATAGCGGCTGTTCACGCATAAAGATTCATTTTTATAAATAGTGCCTAAATCTTATTATATGGAGCAATTATTTTAATGGTTGATTTTGCTATTCTCTAATTCAAGGCGTTTTTCTCTCTCAATATACTTTGAGCAGTGAGAACTGATTTTTAATTGTCTCCTGTGTCAAGTCCCGTATAGTGGCGAACTAGGGGATGAATCCGGGTTTGCGCACTTTCCGGTAACCGATTTCAAAAAAACTTGGTAATTATATGTAATTCCACGAACTTTTGAGGTCGGTTTTTTTCTGAGATTATATTCTCCTCATTGCGCACACCTGCTTTTTAAGAATACCAGTTTTTAATGACCGTCCTGTTCCAATGTTACTTTCCACATTAGGTAGTTCTATATATTTACCAATAACACCAATATAATGTAAACTCTAGACACTTTAAACACACATTTTTATTGGTAATAAAAATTAATTACTTGACTGCGATAACACCTGTCAAATATATCATGCAATAGCGATTATTAATTGTTATACTAATATGCTGATTCAAATGTCTTGAACTTCTCAGCTTTCAAGTTAATTCAGATTTTTGGCAGACGTTCCATTTTGGAGGTATTACTTGGCAGTGTCACTCTATCCACGGTATAGACATTGCCATAGATGCATATGCCTTTCGTCTATTGGGGTAAGGAGTAAACATGAACCTCCACTTGCTAAGCTCTTACTTTCATCTCCTCCAGTCCCTTCATATATGCCTTCAATTTAAGACTAACATCGCGCATACTGCGTTAACCTTCTATATCTACAGCTTTTTCGATCACAGCTCAACATTCACTATCGTATCTCATATTATAGAGTGACCACACTTCAACGCTGACGTAGGTTGAGCCATCAAAAAAGCTTGATACTTACACAATTAGTGTCTTTAATTGTTTTGTCTCTCTGATCTGAGAAAGCACGAATGGCCCGGACGGAATGCTGTGTTGGTTCCAACGCTAATGCATGTGAGTTGGTACTGTGTATGGCAGAAGAAGCACGAGAGTATATGAAAAAATATAATGTGCGGTAATGTGACAGATGAAGAATACTGTGATCCATGAACGATGTGGTTTGAAAATAGATGCAGTGACAAAAATATATAAGGGTATGTTGGAAATGGTTTGGATACATGGAGCGGATGAATGAATGTAGATTAACGAAAGAAATTTATAAAGCTAACGTGGAAGGCATCATTGGAAGTGGACGGCCTCAGATCAAAATGGAGTGGAAGAATTCTTAAAAATACTTGAGTGCGCAGTGAGAAGAATAGAAAGGACAGTATGAAAATATGATGAATGTAAATTAAGCAAAATAGCCTAAGAAAAACCTAAGAACTCGATAAGCAAAATAGATTTGTCACGATCGAAGAATGCTAAGTGCCTGTCGATAGTCTCTGCCCAACCCAATAGGATAAGGCCGTGAGTATAAATAAACATTCCTTTTGTTCTGTTTAGTTTTTTCGTCTACGCCTCACCTTTTGATCGGACGGCATCGGCTGCCGTCGCCGGCGCAGTGGATGTTACGGAGCAGGGGAGCACGAAGCGCTCGACCTCGCTGGTCAAGCGAACGTATTTAATATTAATTTTAACAAACTGTGAACTTGCGAAGATTATACGATATTCGTGCATGTAGTTTTTATGGACTTGGAGTGTCATTGGTCATTACTCACCACATAACCCTTTCAAGTGTACACATATTTTAATAAAATCCAAAAACACGTTTGTACGTTTCTCGTTGAATCGATGCAAAACGTAGGTCTTTTTCACTCTTAATTAAATGGACGTAAACTTTTCTCTGACCGGCTTAAGCCGATTCCGTGTCCATAAGTGCGGTGACCTCCGAAAGATGTCCACACACAATGTTAAAAAATGTTTACTCTATTACATTCGAAGTTTGTTGTCTCTAATAGTGGCACTTCACATGGCTATTTGTATTTTCGTATTGATATATTTGGCAAAAAATCACATGTGTAGATAGGATGTGTGACAAAGTGTTTGCCTTGTTTGCCAATTCGACAAATATACGCATATCCAAGGAGTCAAACAGGCAAATACGCAAGTAAACCTAGATATGTAACACTATGGTAATTAACTCCATATTTGGCTACATCTGTACACGGTCATATTTGTCAGTGTTTGCATATTTGTATGTACGGCAAATATTTTTCCAAGTAATAACAAATACCCAATAGCGAATAGAAATAGCCATGCGAAGTGCCATCATAACATGTGTAAAAGATCTTCGACCTTGTTACTGTATATAATATTCACACCAAGACTGAGCTTGGTAATCGGATTTACGCGCAGCCCCTCACATAAACTTTATAAATTTGCATAACTTGGAGATAACTATCAACACTGGTGTATACGTGGAGGGAGGCTAATATCTATATTATATATAGGCTAATAGCTAATATAGACGGTTTTATAGCGGCGCAAGTAGAATATAGGCGAGGTAAAGAAAGAGGATTTGTTACATAGGTAGCTCACATAAAAAGTAAGGTAAATGTGACGTCGTATAAAATCCAGAGAAGAGCTTGGTACTACACTTTACTAAGTGTAGTACTATATAATTTTTTTCTGCCTGCGTAAGTAATTCCCAAAAGGTAAAAGAATATTGCGACTGCCCACAGTCAGTGATACTCTTTGACAAAATTGTTTCTTTATTTTTCCATCCTCTAAGCAAAATTCTAATAGTAGTGTTTTGTTTGGAACATATTATAGGTAGTTTCTGTGCATATTCTATAGTAGATTGAAGTCTGTGGTGTATTTAGTATAAATTATAATTCGTTTTTATAGATAGAATAAACGTAAACAAAGAAACAGCGATCGTAAACCTTTTTCCTCCGTTAAAAAATTACAGTTACAGAAAACATTTTGAGAATCGATGACAAACGACATTTGTAAATGAGAAAATAATGTTATTATTTTAACATACAAAGTGTCTGTTTAATGTTTGGAAGCTCTGTTTTCTGTAAGGTTTTTAAAATACAAGTCTTTAAAATGGATTAAATGTATAAAGATTTAGATCAAGAATTTGTCATTTAATAAAATACAGTCATAATTACATAAATAGTAAATGTTTGACATTTTTTTTCACTATGTTAATTTAATTGCTTTGCTTACAAAATGACTGAATTAAATGGTGCCAGATAAAAGACATGAAATTTCAATTGTCTGCGCCTGGTGGTAAGCGCACGCCTATCCATAACAGTTGCAGTGCCATTCAGAGTTTTAAATCGCAAAGATCTTACAATACTACCTTACCTTAACCTGTACGCAGTAATGCTCACATTACTGCTTAGCGGGGAAGAATAGGTAAGGCAGTAAGTAGTACAACCTTAGACGAACTCTTTTACAAAGAATTATACTAAAAGTACAGTATAAAAATACATAAGTTTATAAATACACTATACACCTATGTAACACCTATATACCCATTAGAATGTATCGAGACCGTTTACAATGTTTACATTTTTATAAAAACTGGAGAAATTGTATCCGGTAGAAACGCAATTAGCCATTCTAGCTAACACAATTCTTGGGTTCAAATATAATTTCGTAACCTTATCAATGCAATCGCAATTCAAACTATAATAGTTCTCGTAGGTAGGACATTAGTAACACGTTTGAAGACGAATAGCCCCATCAATATCTAACAAGGGCTAGATTAGTCCACCTGTCCTATGTTACATTTAGGTGAAACATGACAGTGTAAATCTAGCCTTATAATACATATAATATCGTGTTCGGGATTGTTACACATTGAAAATAAAATTATTTGATTATTGATGCAAAGATTCGAATCAGCACCTGTTTGTTGGACCGGGGCTAACCGCTGTCCCAACAGGGCTACGGAACGATTGAGCAGAGCTCATGAATTTTTCTACGTACTTAATGTCGATCTTTCTTTTTTATTTAAACGACTTTTTTGCCATCTAATAATAATAATAAAATCGTTTATTTATCTCAACACATTAATAAGTAAAAATAACTATAAGCATACAGTGTTTAGTAACAGTAGTGCTGTGAGATGAAAAGGTCTGTAGGAATTGACGATATATTAAGTAAACTTTTTATTTTCATTTTATTAAAACATTTTAATCAGCTACCCCTTGCAATACTAGTTATAAATCTAAAAACTTATAGATGCTACTCGCATTTGATTATACATACTTTTGAACCGACTTCAAAAAAAGAGGATGTTCCCAATTCAACTGTATGTTTTCTTTTGTATGTATGTTACGCGATAACTCCGGTATTTGTGAACCGATTTTGATGATCCTTTTTTTTTGTTGGAAAGAGGGTACCTCCATAGCAGTCCCATTTAATTTTGAAGGAAATCATCCACCTCTAAGGGTTAGAGCTGGCTGGTTCCGCATGAAGATTCATTTTTAGGAAAAGCGCCTAAATTTTATTATAAGGAGCAATTATTTTAATGGTTGATTTTACTATTCTCCAATTCTAGGCGTTCTTCTCTCTCAATATACTTTGAGTAGTGAGAACCGATTTTTATTATCTCCTGTGTCTAGTTCCGTACGAAAAGTGGCGAACTAGTCTCTAGTAGTCTCACTTTCCGGTAATCGATTTTATTAAAACTTGGCAAATAAATTAATTTCACGTACTTTTGAGGTCGGGTTTTTTAGTACTCTGTACTGAGATTATTCGAAAATGAATTGAGATTTGGCGTCGCTATTGTTATCTGTCAAAACGGTCATCATAGCGTGCCGGTACTATAGCATTAAGCTCTTGATTTCCTGGAATTCAAAATTTAGAACACGCCTTCCTATGTTATATACAATTAAGTGGCAACATAAAAGTATTTTAATACAATCGTTGCATAATGAAGATTTTTAAAGTCGAGTACCGTGTTTAGGCCACGAGACTTGGTGCCACGAGTGGTCCAAGTAATATGTACGAGATTTTAAGACCTAATGTTGTAATGATTGTAGACAAAAAATACTTTTTCTACGAGTAAATAAAATTATGAAACACAACCAATATTTAATATATATTTTGCTATCAATCTGTGACAACAAACGCAATTTTTTTTAAAATAAATTTTAACCCATCTATTAAGTGTAGGCAAACGGTACAACCATACAGCCTCTTATATATAAACGAAAGTCAAACATGCGTTACGAAACAAAATACCAAAGAGATAGAATAGAATTGGCCAAGTACTGGTACAGTATACATTTTAACCAGTTTTTTTTTAAGATTAATTGCCCGGTTTCAAAACCTTAGGCCAATTTAACCAATTAGGAGGCAGTATAGCGTTTGAGTAGCGCAGGCATCCTAATTTATATTTTAATTACCAAAAATACTACGTTCTTTTTTGAAACTCATTATAGTTCTGTGTACAGTACTGCATTACCTGTTTTTTGTTCCAAATAATATAAATAAATTTCGCTTTTATGGCAATGACCCTATTCTGAGCTGTAATTACAAAAATAACTGATTCAAACCACATTATTTTTTATTTCACGCTACCCACGTGCCATTTGCAAATTATTTTAACAATATTCATTATAATTATATTCCTGAAAGTTTAAAGTGAAATGCCTGGAAAAGGCTTTAATAAATTATTTTATCGCATGATCGTTAATTTTCATCACTTGTTATTAATATCTTGAAGATGTTAATCGAGAACTTACGTTTTCGCGATGGTTATACTTTAGAAGTGAAATATTTTTTTTTGTGTTAATCGCGTATATTTGTTTTATCAAACAAACCGACATTTCGGGTTATTTACAGAACCCATGGTCCCGGCACTCGTCAGTCGTGAATAAATAGAAATGGAAAAATAAAAACAAAGGTAGGCGATGAAGACCCGTCAAAATAATTTCATTTCCAATCTTTTTTTAATTTTTTGATAACATCAAGTGACGGGACAAACAGGTCGTGCGCCTGATGGTAAGCCACACGCCTGTCCATAACAGTTGCAGTGCCACAAAGAGCTTTAAATTGAAAAGATTTGAGGGGCACTGCCACTGCGCCCGTCACCCTGAGACATAAGTTGACAAGTCCCGTGTGCCTGTAATTTCACCAGCACCTTTACCCTTCAAAATCGGAACACAGTAATGCTGATATTACTGCTTGGCGGCAGAAATAGGTAAGGTGGCAGTACTATCCTGAACGAACTCTTTTACAAGGAGCTCTACTGCTAATCTTGACGGTATTGTTTAAGTGACTGTCACTCAATAGGCATTTTGCCTATGATTTTTGTTGTGTAACAAATAAACCATTTTCCATTTTGAACTTGATGACAGGTTATTTGACTTAGCTGTAGGACCATGTTATATGACGTCACATGAGCTGTAACCTATCTCAGATGGCGTTGAACAAAATGATTTATTATTATATATATATTGCTAAACATTTTAAATGAAACTATGTTTTTTCGGATTTAAATCACAAGTGTTTCGATCCATTTACAGGTATTATGGTCACTTTTGACTGAGATGATAAAGTTATCAACGATTTATATCTAATTTTGGTTTGTTGCAAAAAGCAAAATATACGCGATATGAATATAAAAAATATTTTTTCATTTGAAATTCTATTTTATTTTTAATAAGAAAATAATTTCAGTGTAATAGAAAAATTAACGAATCGAGCCTTCTATTAATCTCGCTTAATATCGCTTTTTAGACTTAAAACCGTTATAACGGAAGAAATACGCGTGCTTTTGACTGAATGTCTTGTGCTGTCCCAACTTAATTATTGTAGTTCCGTTTTCGGTCCCCGGTTAAATAGTAGCAAGGAGCGATCTGTTCAGCGAGTCCAGAATGCTTGCGCCAGATTCTGCTTTAATATACCAAAAATAGAACGATAATAGATAGGGTGGGGTGGAGTGGAGTGGAGTGGAGTGGAGTGGAGTAGAGTAGAGTAGAGTAGAGGAGAATAGAATAGACATTTATTGCAACGGCACAACACATAGATACAGAAAAATATTGATACCACTTACACAAGCAAAACAAAATGAAAAGACGTAATTAACAAATTAAAATATAAAAAAAACTAAAACAAACAAAAAGCAAAAAAAGAAACAAAATATAACGCCTACAAATCTTGTACTGTCATGTGTGAGGTTGTGGCGTACGCAAAAGGACTTCATTCAGCATAAGCCACAGCCATAACTGACCGTGGAGCTGATTTTCAATGAGCCCTGAGTCGAGATGAGTGACGAACGTGTGTGTCGCAAAATAAAATAAACTGCCTAAATACTTGTGTATGTGTTCTTTGTACGTTGCGTTTCTGCTGTGTCTTATATTATGGATCGCAAAAGTACTTAAATATAGCAAAAAATATACATAAATATACCTACTGTGTCCGTTTATACGTGAGGCGAAATATAAGTTTCCGGAATGAATAAGAAAAAAATACTATAAATGGTTAGAAATGAATTGATTGTTTCTCAAAATATTCTCCGTTAGCGTTAATGCACTTTTTCATACATGACAAACTCTGAAACATATTTTTCATACTCTTCGACAGCCTCTTCATAAAAATCGTTGACCGTGTAACTGGTTTTTCAAAATTTATTTATAATTTTTAGTTTTTAGAAATAAATAAAAGTCAAGAGGTGCGAAGTCGGGACTGTGCGCATGATGGCTCATAATGTCAACGTTGTTCACCTTCAAAAGTCTATTTTTGGCTGTCTGGCCGTGTGAGAACTGGCATTATCGTGGTGCAAGATGATACGTCGTTTATGGTTATTTTTACGGAGTTCGTCAATAACTTCCGGCAAACAAATGGTCGTGTACCAATCACTATTCACGGTATAACGATTCTCCAAAGCAACAGTAACCACGTGTCGAGTTTTATTAAAAAAAGAAGCAATCATCCGCTTAGAGGCACTTTGCACGCGCGCCACTTTGGTTGGTTTCGGCTCATCTCGAAACACCCATACGCTTGATTGCTGCTTTGTTTTGGGATCGTAACTATAAATCCATGTTTCGTCACCTATTACTGTGTTCCACACCAAATTGTAAGCATGGCATTGCACCAAGTGACGCGATCCGTTTTTTGAGCCTCAGTCAAATTGTGTGGGATTCACCGAGAGCACAGCTTTTTCACACCCAAATGTTTGTGTAGTATTGATTGTAATTGACTCATGCCTATGCCTAAAGATGCCCGAATTTCATGGTACGTCACATGCCTGTCTATTTTGATCATACGGCGCACAGCATCGATATTTTTGTTGTTCACAGCATTGGACCGACGACCATCACGAAATTCGTCACTAAGATTCACACAACCGCGTTTGAATTCTGCAAAGTAGCTATAAATAGTCGTCTTGCATGGAGCTTCATCACCAAAAGCAGTTGGAACCCCGAGCGAAGCTCCGCTGAGCTGTTAGGTTACACTTAAAGTCATAGAAAATCATACTACGAAAATTTTCACGAGTAAAATCACATCAAAATCACATGGTGATTTCTAAAATGACGCCACAATGTAAAAACAAGTGACAGTCAGATGAAACAAACTGTATTCTACAGCCAAAGAGTTGCATTTTCAAATGTTGTAATTAGTTTTTAAATATTGTAATTAGTTTTTAAATATTGTTTATGTATGTGGCCAGTTTCGGAAACTCTAAGTGCTCCCTATGTAGTGTGGTGACGTAATTACGTAACAAATAAAATTATACAACTCTATTACTTTACTGAATAAATGCTTTTGAGATCGGATTCTAGAAAAGTATGTTACTTAAAAGTAATTAAACCTCATAATTAAAGCTAAAGCCTTTGTGTTATGGAAATCGGAAACAACGACGGTACCACAAACACCCAGACCTGAGACAATATAGAAAAGTTACTTTTCTACACTAACCCAACCGGGACTCGAACCCGGGACATCAGAGATGGCGACTCATCACAGTGCGTATGCGGCACACATCTACCGACGAAGTCATATTATATAGTAAATTGTATAATAATTCACATTCTTGATGAGCACCTTGAAGATACTGAACGTATATTTTTTTTCATATTTGGTCGGTTCTATTCCTAAATGAGGCAAGCAACTTTTTGAAATCTCTGAATGGATTATTACTCACATTTAAAACTAAACGTCTCCGTAAAGCAAAATATCCTATTTTCAATATTTAAAGTACTTTCCCTTCATATCTCGTAGCCATGCAACACCCTGAGTATTATAGGGTGATATTTATACAATATTATACGCACACATACATCTTTAGCACTGTATAACATAGGTCGTAGGTAAAAAATTGTCAATGGAAAAATATATTAAGGCAATTTTTTTAATCTAAGAGAAATTATGCCGGGGTCGTGGCGCTAAATGGAGGGGCTCAAAAGAGCTTATCGCGTGTCCCAGTTTATTGCGCAATAAACAAGTATTTTATGGGCAGACGAAAATAAAATATCCGCGATATCAATATTGATGACTTTATGCAGGTAAATCGACTCTAGGAATATGTTTAGGTAACTTTTAGTGTATGTAGAAAAAAAGTCCTGTTTATAAAGTTGGTATTAATTAGTTAGTACTGAAATTAGTACCTTTCTCTTTGTAGTAAATGCATGCACTTCTGAATTTTACGGAATGTATTAGCGAAATTTACCATGAGCGCTGAAGTGTGTCCGAAAACGAGTGAAGTCTCCAATTACATAGCGTAAATCATCGCCTAAGAAGAGACCCATGACAGGCAGTGGGACGTATAAGTCGGTTGATGATGAAGACATTATTAAAAATCACATTAATATTATATTTTTTTTAAATTTATGTATTTGTCTAAATTTATGAATATTTGTTTTTCAAACAAATTAACGTTTCGGGACTTTTACAGGTCTCATAATCAAGGTTGTAAAGTTTCCGAAACGTTAGTTTGTTTGGAAAAATAAATATTCGCGATTTCAAATCGGAAAAATAGTTTCATTTCCAATCTGTTAAATACTATCTGTGTATGCATACAAAAACGGAAGATATTTCCAAAGATTCTGGGACCAATCAGAGGAGAATTTGGGAATTGGAGGACCAGATTCATTAGGGTGATAGAAGAACTTGTGTCTTAGCCGAACATAATCGGGGAAATAAAATCTGCTCGACTTCACTGGCTAGGACATGTTGAAAGAATGGGAGACGATCGAGCTACCAAAAGAGCGAATTTGGGGCAACCTAGGGGTCATCGTCCAGTGGGCCGTTCAAGATACCGCTGGAAGGATGAAGTCGCCAAAGACCGAAAGGAGCTGAATGTGTCCGAAGGGTCGGTATCGGCACAAGACCGACAGGCAGGGCGTACATTGATATCGGAGCCTAAGATCCACTTCAAGTCGATGAGCCAGCGAAATAAGTAAGTATGCATACAAAGGTAATTAAAAATTTTATTATACTTAAATATGAAACTACAGGTCCCTATTGGAGAAGACTAGTTCTTGATAGAACTTACTAGAAAGATCTGGAGAAGGCCTAATGCCAAAAGGCACGATGAGTGACATATACTCTATAAAGGGAAGTAAAAGACTTCAACTGAAAAGGTTTACTAAATAAATAAAATATGCATAAATAAAGACAGCACAAATTAAAATATTGAAGTCAATGAAAACAGAAGTCCTTGTGATAGTCACTATGCCTAATCTTCTTTAAAGACCAAGAAGGGCCGAAGTTCATTTTACACTGGCCTTGTGAGATTCTACTATCGGCGAAATGGTTGGCTATTATCATCCATGTTCCATACAAATTACTTTACTTGTATCTTTGAAGGGTATAGAGTTTGGTCGTAACATTGAATGTCTGCACTTGATTTAAATGTACTTTCTTGTAAAGGGTTATGTACACATGAGACCATGTGTTATTGTAATATTATAAATAGTCGAGTAGGGTAACTTTTGAACACTTTTCTCAGAATTTTACTGAAAAAATGTATTTTGGTAGTATTGGTCAAAATAGGTTTTATGGACCAATGAGTGTTCTTTCATTCCCAATTTTTTAATAATTTAATTTTAATGATGAATTTAGAAAAACTGTTTAAGAAAATTGAGTTCAAAGGGCGGTTCAAAGTTACACGATTTAAAGTTCTGAGTGGCACAGGAACTGATATAGACAAGCGTGTCACTTGTGTGTGTTTGTGTTATATAATCGTATATAGGGGCTTATTATACTCATTTTGAATATACTATACTGTATTACTTATCAGCAATATGAGCGAAAACAAGAACACACCGCCTCATTTCTCAGGGTACCGCCGATTTTGGTTCATCAGTTTCGAAATGACTGAAGAAAAGTCAAGCGCAGTTATCCCAGACGGTAATAGCGCAACTTGACAAGTTTGTCATCGTCGACGTCGAGCAAATATCTGACTTACTGTACAACCCACCATCCGAAAGTCAGTACACTATTCGGAAAGAACGAACGTCTTTGGATTTCTCCAAGCGAAGGGCGTCAGTTTCAAAAACTATATATAATAAAACTAATATTTCGTTTTATCTAATATAAAATCGAATCTTGACATCACTAAAGTCACGTGGCTCGTTGAATTCAAAACAATTTCCCAAAGGCCACTTTTGAAATAAGTCGTTATTACTGAGTGATTAGTATGTGGGTTTAAATACCATAAAAATATACAGCTGTTACATGGCTGTAACCAACCGAAACCAAAGTTCAAAATAAAAACTGTCGAGAGTGAGTAATGAGGGCGTTCAGTAACATCGACATTTTGCGAACAGCCCGCAAGATGTAGCGAGTCATTTGTTAAATGTTCACTTGACACTGGAGCACACAGCCTTGCTGGGATTGAATGAAAAATGTTGCCAAAAACATTTAAGAGATTAGGTATAAGACAATTTAACATTTTTGGGTTATTCGTAAAATATTAACATCGTCGCGGATCTATTACTAACACAATTTTAGTAGCTGTAGAGCTTTATGTGAAAGAGTTCGTCCAGGGAAGTAGGTACTGCCACCTTACCTATTTCTGCCGCCAAGCAGTAATGTGAGCGTTACTGCGTTCCGGTTTAGAAGGGTAAGGGTGAAATGAGACTTGTCAAGTTATGTCTCATCATTGCGATTTAAAGCTCTGAATGGCAATGCAACTGTTATGGATAGGCGTGTCGCTTACTACTAACTTACTACTACTAAAATACTAACTAAAACTTAATAAGTCGACCCCTCCTACGTAAAGTATCGTATGTCGAAATTGTCAAGTTTACAGGGGAGCGTTTTAAACTTCTGAATTCACTGAAATAAGCATGATACGTGATTTTAGCATTTCTCACTTTCATTCGGCAAAGCTTGTTACTCACATAGAGTATTATAAAATTCTAGATATCGGTTAGATGATCTATTAGATGATCACTCTATGTGAGTAACGAGTGAATTCAGAACTCTCAAATACTCCCCTGTAAACTTGGCAATTTCGACATACGATCCTTTACGTAGGAGGGGTCGAAATGTATCAAAAATAATCTTTTTAGTTCTTAGGTTTTCGCGAGTGTTACTCATAGGAAATGAAACTTCTTTTTTATCTAAGTAGATTCTGACACGAGGCGGACGAAACTCCTGTGTATCTCCTGACCCAATGCTGCCCCCTGATGGGCGTACGAAGTTCCATACTGGAAAGGCACAGGCCACACAACCAGAGGACATAAAAACTGTCGGAGCCAAGAAAGTCCTTCAGTCCTTTAATGCTGTAAAGGCTTTGGCTGCGAACTGTAATTAGTGGTGATCACAATAAATCAGTCAATGAAGAACAATTTCATTTCATTTGACAAATTTTCAACAATTTGCCAAATTAAAATTCAATTGTTACAAGGACATACTTTTAAATTATAATTGACAAAATGGCTTTTGACATATTGCTTCTATAGTAATAAAGTATACTTGGAATTTTCAAATACAAATTTACATTATTTTGTAGTGCAATTAACAGTATAAAACACGAACATAAATACATAAAAAACATTTGCACATCTGCTTGCAGGTTGAATACAATGTACCTAATTTTACTTACGACCTTTATCATTACTGTATTATGGCAAATAAACGTATTCTATTGTAATGATTGCAGTCATAAGGGGCTGCATGGGCCCTGAACGAAACTACCCTAATAATAATAATATGAGTCACTTAGGCATATTGTTTCCGGTTGTGCCGCTCTTGCTAACACTGAATACTCATAGACACAACCTGGCAGCCAAAATATTACACCAAGAGCTCGCTCTGAAGTACGGACTCGTACGACAGAGGATGCCATATTACAAGTATTCACCGGAGCCAATACTTGAAGATGATCGCACGTAAATCTATTGGGATCCATCCGTTATCACAGACAGTTATCACTACTCTTGCGAATAAGCCTGATATTGTGATATTGAATCGATTGAGCTCGTTACCATCCCGTATGACGGGGGTCTCGTGAAAGCCGAAACCGAGAAACGCCGGAAGTATTTCGACCTGGCGCACGAGATCACCGTCATGTGGGATGTGGCCTCCACTGAAATAATCCCAATAGTTTCGTCCGCACATGGGTTAATTCCAGTCAGCCTCGCTAGCGTGTTGCTTCCAGCACAAAGGCTGAAGGTGGTTCTGCTCGATACGGCACGTATTGTTCGCCGGTTCTAGAACCTGAGTCCCTCATCCTGGCCGATTGTGCCATTGCCGGGGAATCTCTGATTTAAATATTCAAAATTAATATTTTAGGCCTTGGGAGAGGCGAGATAGTCTAAAATAATAATTGTTAAAATATTTGTGTAATAGATAGATAAATAGATAGATAACGCGTTTATTCAGCACAAATACAAACAGAAAAATAACATTTACAATCACTTCATAGAGTAAAACATAAAAGCACATAGAATATACATTATTAATTTTATACACATTTATATACAACAAATACTGCGAAAAAAACAAATACTGTGAGAAAAACAAGCAGATACTATTAGAACCGATAAAACTTTAATGTACCTATGACTATAGTTTCTGCTGAAATGGCCCTGACTCAGCATAAATACTGTAGACCGAGAGAAGCCGAACAGTGCTCGTTTTCTGCCAGTACCATACGGTGAGCGATCGCAGCCCAGTAAGCCATGCCACCAAAGTGCATCCCACGCAAATAACTTTAATACACTGAAGTAACTTTGCAAAATATCCCAGTTGCCCCACAAAAACATCTAGTAGACGCAAAGATATTTATGTACGTGAGTAGACGTAAATAATGTGAAACATAATGGAGTAGGATGAATCTGTAGGCCCTTAATTATTGTGAACTCAACGGGAACAGTTGGGGAGTTCCACCCGGGAATTTATGGACTCGCATTAAATACAAATTCTGGGCAGGTCACTTAGCACAATAGGTGACGAGTAACATTTGCAGCAACACAGGCCATTACAGTTGGGCCCTAATAATACATTGGGGCATGAAAGGGTTAGTCATGGCACCGAACATCTTTAGTACGAAAAAATATATACGAAAAAATATTTTTTGTTATTGTGTTGTACCGACGATGTTCAGTATTATTAAGTATTAAGTAACATCTTATTTTTAATACGTTATAATTAAGGGGCAACATAATAGTATATTATGCAATCGTTGCATAATGAGGGTTCTTAAAGTCGAGTACCGCGTTTAGGCCACGAGGCTTTGCCGGGTGGTCAAAGTATTAGGTACGAGATTTTAAGACCTAATTATGTTATGATTGCGTACAATATTTTTTCTACGAGTAAATAAAATTCTTAATTCAAAAAACCAATGAGAGAATAGAGTTGGCCAAGTACCGCATATATTTTAACCAATCTTTTTTTATATAAAGATTTGTGGCCCGGTTGCAAGATTTTTAGGCCAATTTAACCAATCAGGAGGCAGTATAGCGTTTGAGTAGCGTCCTAATTGATATTTTAATTAGTAAAAATACGATGTTCTTTTTTTGAAACTCATTATAGTTCTGTGTACAGAACATTACGAAATTTTTAAGCTCAGTGGCGTGTACCAAGGACAATAGAATTTTCATTCAGAGTTAAAGAGAGCGCCTTTACGATATGGTTTATGAAATAGTAATTGACATATCAAAGTACAAGAGTAGAAAAAAATACAGGTAGAAAACCTTCTATAAGTTTCTATAGTGAAAATGTAAACTCGATGTGCAAAAAAAAAATTATTGAAGTGGTCAAAAATGTTGGCTCCGAGGTATAATTGATGTTCTTGTATAAATATTTAAACACTTAAGCTTTAAAGACGCCAAACGTTATCTTAAAAAAAAAAAACAAAAAGCGAACCGTATCAAAAGCGAACTTTGTCATCAAACTTGGACTCTACGATTTTTGAAAACAAAAGAAATCCATTACGAGCTCTCTTTATCAGTGGGGGATTCCTTAAAAACCCGATAACCCACTTCTAACTCTAAATTGAAAGCTCAAACGGGTAGTGATGTAATCATTACTGTTATTTTTTATACGTATTAACTGGTATGTAAACTAATACAAAACGATATTTCCGATTAAATACTACAATGAGATGCAAGTAAACCTGTGCCTTGTTAGATAACTCATAACTAAATTTTTTTATTGACAGCTATTAATCTGTGCCAGAGAAACAGTTATAGTAATTCATTTTAGCAGCAGTAGAGCTCCAGAGCAGTAGTCGTCCAGGGAAGTTTTGCCACCTTATATATTTCTGCCGTCAGGCAGTAATGGTAGCTTTGCTGCGTTCCTGTTTTGGAAAGGTAAGGGTGCTGGTGAAATTACAGCAACATGGGAGTTGTCAACTTGTGTCTCGGGGTGAAGTGGCAGTGCCCCTCAGATCTTTGCGATTTAAAGCTCTCAATGACATTGCAACTGATATGGACAGGCGTGTAGCTTACCATCAGGCGCACGACTTGTTCGTCTCATCACTTGATATTATATATAAAAAAAATATTAATTACTCACACGGTCAAAGCCCCTCATTAGTGAAACCCTGTATTGCGAGTGCCATGGATACACACATAGACAACTACAAATTACACACGAGAGACATACATACATGTAGGCCATACAAATGTTTCTCCCAGCCCGGGGATCGAACTCGGCAACCCAGCATGGTAATCGATCGGCCACTGAGGCAGTTTATAGTAGTTAATAATTGATTGCTGGCCAGTCAGGTAATATCCAAACAACACAAAAGTATTTAACTAAACTAAAATAAAACATTTTTCGGATCTAAAATCGCGAATATAATTTTTCAAACTAACCAACGTTTTGAGATCCTATGGCACGACTGATTCTGTAAACTTAGGGTCGTATTCTAGAACTCTACTTAATGCTCAAGTCAGGATTTGAGCAGACTTGAGTATGATTTCAAGTACTGGAAATACGACCCTAATGGCACGGACTTGAGTATGATTTTGAGTGCTCACTGCAATACTCAAGTCCTGACTTCAGTATTGAGTACAGTTCTGGAATACGACTCTTAGATCCGACAAAATAAACCGTTGCCGGGTAATAGGTATATTTTGTCGGAATTGTCGGAATGTCGGAGAATAAACTATTCTACGAACATGTACCCACAAACCTGAAAAGTGTTACAAACGACGAAACGTTTAATACCCGACTAAAACTCATTTTATTGGATGAATTCTACAGTGGCATAAGTTTGTTTTGAAACAATTGTAATATTGTTCTGACATCGTAGTATCTAGACAAGCAGTAGTTATATTACTTTATTTTATATTAAATATTATTGTTTGCGTTAGTGACGATCATAATCCCTTGCCATTGTATTTTTAATTGTAATATTGTGACATTGATAATATGAAATGAATGATTTCATTCTATTCTATTCTAATAGTTTTATTTTCAATGTATAACAATCGCTTAAACTTCAATTCGATATTTGTCTGTGTTAGCGGGTAGTATAGTTGCTGCCACTGCCACGGCGCCCAAGTATTTTCTAGCATATTTCAAACGGGCATACAAAAAGGGCCAACAATACAACTGTTTATTTGGGATATAGAAAATCATAAGAACTAAAAAGAGTTTAGTGCATTTAAAGGAAATTTAATACTACGTTATCTTAGTAATTTAAGAGTAAATGTAAAATCGATGCCTTGCTTTTCAAACTAATGACTTAGAAAGAGTAATTATTCAGGAGATGGCAAAACTTTATATTTATTTTAAATTTCTTATCAAGGGTGTTAATTTAGACGCATTACTATAAAAGCCAGATAGATATGAGCTTGAGAAAGTAAGGCGACGAAATGTCAAATTGTTGTAAATTTTGAAGATTTAGATACAACAAATCGCAGAAACTAATGGTCCTAGTTTTGGAAGGTGGCAAATCAAATCGTTCTACTATTGATATCTACGATAAAATGTACAACGGAAGAGACTGACTAACGAGTAAGAACTTGTCGTGATAAGAATCATGTAGCTGAAGCTAGTATAATAATAGCTCACTAACGCTTGCCACAAGATAGTAATTAATTGTCACTGTTACCAGAACAACACTAAAATCGTTTCTTTTTGTGAAAGCAGGGCGTGTCGAGAGGCGCGCCTGGCAAGGCGTGACTCTATCTAGCTACACGGACATCGTAGCATCAACTATTTTCCTTTGTAATTACCGGGAAAGCTTTGAAATCCTATAAAAGATTTATTGTCTACGTGTTGACACGGAGAGTGTTTTGATGTCGTAAATGCAATAATCGATTTGACATTTAGGTAAGTAGTTGTAGCAGGTGAAAAAAAAAATCTGTTTATATGTTGATAACAGTTGATATTGGATTATACTGTAAACGTGTGACAAAAAGCTTAAATTGAAATTTACGTCGAATAACAATCAAAATACGCATCGAGAGAGGAAGAGAGGGAGACTGCATTCGTTGTAATAATAATAATAAATAGTAAAGTGGGTAATAGTAAGTGTATTACACAACACGATATTTTATTACCATGATATAAAATTTTTATTTCTAAAACTACTTGTGAAGTCATTTGACTGAGTGGCAGTGTGAAGGAAAACCTTTCATAGATATCTGACAGATGGCGCTACGACAAAAAGAAAAAGTATTTAAACAACGCAAAACAAAGATCTGCTACAAGCGCACAGGAAAACTAGTAAGGTCTACTGGTTCATTCTTTAGCTCAATTGGGAGAGCGTCAGCCACGGTATGCTGAAGGTGCTAATTTGAATCCAGCAATTCGATCTGTGTATTAAGTATATTGAGTGTATGTTCGTATGTTTCTACCGTATGCGTTTCATTATTATTCATTCGACTGCGGTAAAACTTTCGTAAGTTGATATGCTCATGCCCACAAAAGTTTGTGAAGTATTTGACCCATTTTAAAATGTCAGGTGTGCAAGAAAATTTAATTAAAGTTGGCTGAGGTATTGCAGCTTTTGCTGGGTACAGCTAGTGCCTTAAGAAAAATTATCGGTTATTTAGAATGTGATGGAGAAACGGAAAATCACGGAGAGTTTTGATTCTAGATAGTTCTGGACTTAACGAAGTGACATTCCAATTTAGATAAATATCCGCCTAATGACGATGAATGGCTATTATCAACCTACACTTACCCGACGAACCATCAGTCGGAAATTTTTGGCTTGTCATGTCTTTCAATCAGAGGTCGCTATTTTGTTATAGAGATCTACTGTTTTAAGAAATTATAAAAGCTATTAAAATTTATAACAAAATTCTCGAGAACAATTTATCCTTAACATCGTAAATCTTGGAAATGAAATAATTTTTTCGATTCTGTCAGCCGGGACAATGGGACCTGTAAAGACATTCGAAGGTTGGTTCGTTTGAAACAAGAAATATACGCGATTCAAATCCGAAAGAAATTGTGTAATGCAATTTATATTAATTTATTAAAATGTTGAGAAAAAAAAACATTATTAGTTATTATTATATAGTAATAACTACATACAAGAAACGAAAGAAATGTTAAATGAAACACAATTAATTCCAACTGCCTCCGTGGCCGAATTGTTACTATACTGGACTGCCACACAGATTCCCGGGCCGGGAGGAATATTTGTATAGCTTACATTTATTTCGCTCGTGAGTTTGGGTGCAATTTGTGGTTGTCTATATGTGTAAGTTCATGGCACCCGCGATATAGGATTTCCCTACGGGTCTATGAGTATGTGCGTTAAAAAAATTGGGCTCATGGTACATTCATCAAGTGACGTGGACAAAGTGTTCATACTGCAAAAAAATCGTATTAGGATAATAACGAATAAAGATCGAATGGAATCTTATAGACCTTATTTTGTTAAGTTTTGTTTACATTATCGAGTCATGTAAATTTGTTAGGAAGCACCCACAGTTTTATTCACGTCTAACGAACGATAAACGAAATAACAGAAACTTAAACAAATTTAAACTACCTTTCTCCAAACTGAAATTAGTTACGTCTGACCAGCACACCATGTTAATTAGAATTAATAACCACATACTAAATTATATTAAAAACCTGGAAAGACTTACACAATTTAGTAAAGAACTAAAGGCATTTCTTGTTAATAAATGTTATTTGACGTTATTTGTTATTTGACAAATAAAAATACTTCGACATCTCTCGTTAATTATTTAAAATTAATGTATTGTATGTATAAAGTTTTCCATTACTAATTAAGAATAATGCAATGTAATAATGCGATATAATAATTTAATGTTATGATATTATATTGTAATGTATTAATTTAATATAATTAAATAGTGTGATTTATAAATTTAGCCCTGAGATGTTGCTGTGCCCTTGCAAGGGCGTCTCATGAATACCATCAATTAATAAACAACAGAAATTGAAATTGAAATCATAACGTTGGATTGTTTGAAAAAACAAACAAACACGATTTCGATACAGGCAACGCACTTATTTGGGCTCTAAATGAAGCTAAGTGTAATCTAATGTAGGAACGCAAGCAAAATTAATTTATGAGATATTTATATTTAAGGCTATACGGGATATGTCCGTTTTATCCTTTGAAGTATCCTAACCTATTTGTATTGGGAATTGTGGGGTACAATGAAGTAGGGGTACGGAGGGAATTGGCATTGGCATTGTATGTGTTCAAATTATTGAGAGGCGAGATACAATACACAGGTATTGAGTCGCGTTCCCGATAGGCATGTGGAGCGTCGGCGCCGGCCTCGTTGGTGATTCCTCGCGGGAAAACCAACCTACAGAATAGGGCACCACTGACAAGAGCGATGAGGACTATAAATGTTATTGACTAATATTATAAGAAATATTATATACAATAATAGTTTGTAATATGGTATAACCTATATCGAGTTCTTAGGTTTTCGCGATGGTTACACATAGGAAATAAAACTATCTTTCCGAATTTAAATCGCGTATATTTGTTTTTTCAATCAAACCAACGTTTCGGGCTCTTTACAACCTTGACCATGGGACCTATAAAGGACTCGAAACGTTGGTTTGATTGAAAAAACAAATATACGCGATGTAAATCCGGAAAAATAGTTTCATTTCCAAAGGCATAACATAGTTTAACGTAATTTAATATTATATAATGAAACATAATAATGTGTTACCAAAATTATTATTTGATAATTTAGTCGACAGGGCAGTGAGCGGCGCGGTGCGTATTATGCCTCTGGAATTTTCCAGAGTTTTTGTCAAGTTTTGGGATAAATGTGAATTTAATAACTATAGGGCTTCAGTTGAAAATTAAAATTTAGCAGGTTCAGGTTGGAGGGTTACAATAAGTGCCCACTTCGTCCTCTTCCATCGGCATGATTTAAAACAACAACTTTTTGCAATAGAACTGCCACCGTGGCCGAACGGTTAACATCTTGGTCTGCTACGTAGAGGTCTCGGGTTCGATTCCCGGACCGGGAGAAATATGTGTATAGTCCACGTTTGTTTCTTTCGTGAGTTTGGGTGTAATTTCTGGTTGTGTAAGTGCTTCCCTAGTGCAGGTCTATGCGTGTGTGCATTAGAAAAAAAACATTATTATTAGTTTAAATTTTGACATAAGGACTCAACTCCTTAAAAATAATCAATAGTACCGATATTTCTCATACAAAATCTAAATTCGGTCGATGTACTCACTATTTGAGAGAAAATCTTTTCCCTTCCCTTTATTATTCCTCTGTGCAGAATTTTGCATAAAACGGGTCCATGCCATCTAGCGGATATTTAAGGAACTTAAGGGAAAACAGGTTTGTTACTGTGGAAAATATTTAATAATTCATGCAAATATTTAGAATGAAAATCGAATTGTAATTTTGATTTCATATTTAAGACCCACGATTGCGGCTTCAAAGTTATTAAGACGCGAACTGCACTGTATTGACACGTATTAAGTGTAATTATTTCTTACTGAGATATTTAATACGATAACTTAATAATTTATTAATCACAGCATTAAACGGTTTTCATCTTGATAATCAGTTTTGAATATCAAAATGTTTGTTATTTGTAACACATTAAGGTGTACCTATCATATAATACCAGTTGATGGATGATGCTTGCGTACTTCAGTTATTACAGAATAGGAATAACGTCAGGTATAATCCCTTGTATTAGTTATATCTACATATAAAATCTGCGTATTAATTATTTGTTATTTGTTTAGATCGGCGATCTTTCTTGGGGTTCTGTAAATCAACGATGAAAATCGATTGGAAATTGTCGCAGTTCCAGAACTTTGCTGGCCGTAAATTTTTAGAATAATCTAACGCTAAAAAGATTTTTAATCGAAACAAAAAAGGCGTAGTTTTCAATTCGACTGTATGTTTTTTGTATATCTTACGCGATTGGTCCGACATTTGTGAACCGGTTTCGATTATCCTTTTTTTGCTGGCAAGAGGGTAGCTCAGTAGTAGTCCCATTTAAATTTGAAGAAAATATACCGCCTCTAAGGGTGGCAAATAGAGGGATGAATCCGCTTTATTTGATTTCACTCAGTGTGAAATAATTATGTAAAAAGTTATTGCGTATCATCTATCTTACACGAATTGAGTACAGAACCCTCAGAACTCGAGATTTACTCTCCAAAGGCGGCTTTTATTTGTTAACCGACTTCAAAAAAGGAGGAGGTTCTCAATTCGACTGTATGTTCTTTTTTTTGTATGTATGTTACGCGATAACTCCGGTATTTGTGAACCGATTTTCATGATTCTTTTTTGTTGGAAAGGGGGTACTTCCATAGTGGGCCCATTTCATTTTGAAGAAAATCATCCACCTCGTAGGGTGGCTGTTCACGCATGAAGATTCATTTTTATAAATAGCGCCTAACTTTAATTTAGGAGCAATTATTTTAATAGTTGATTTTGCTATTTCTCCAATTCAAGGCGTTTTTCTCTCGATATACTTTGAGTAGTGAGAACTTATTTTTATTATCTCCAGTGTCAAGTCCTGTATAGTGGCTTAAAACTTAGCAAATAGACGTAATTCCATGTACTTTTGAGGTCGGTTTTTTAGTACTCTGTACTGAGATTATTTAGGAAACAAATTATAATAGTGACAGGTGTTAAAGGTAAAAATAAATCCCTTAACAACACAATGCATTATAAAAATGATCACTTTTCGATCTTTTGTGTATTGAAAACCAATATACGTCTATAGTTTGTATTTTTTGAAGATGGAGTAAAATGACAGTTCATTGCACAAAAGTGTTGCCCGCTTGCAAGTAGCTAGTGTCTGCAGCCGATAAATATTCAATCGACTATCCACTGTATATTGGTTATGCAATAATTCATCATCGCCCCCAATATTCGTCCAACTCCTGGGCACATTATTCACAGGTTAATGTGAATTGTCAATTTTGCAAGTTCATGTATACATACGCTACATTTAGAACTATGTCTTTTAAAAACAAAGAAGAGACACATTTTAATTCAATATGGATAATAAACTGCTGGTATTTGTGACAGTCCATCAGTCGCGTCTTTCAAACACAAATTAAAAGAGCACTTCCTGCCGAACGCATTTTTTTTATAACATCAAGTGACGGGGCGAACAAGTCGTGCGCCTGATGGTAAGTTTACAGGCCTGTCCATAACAGTTACAGTGCCACTCAGAGCTTTAAATTGCAAAGATCTGAGGGGCACTACCACTGCGCTCGTAACCCTGAGACATAAGTTGATAAGTCCCATGTGCCTGTAATTTCACCAGCACCCTTACCCTTCAAAACCGGAACACAGTAATGCTGACAGCTATAGCTGACAGAAATAGGTAAGGTACTACCCTGGACGAACTCTCTCACAAAGATTTTCTACAGCATTAGTTAGTTAATCGGTAACATATACATATATAAACTAGTCATTTGTTATTATAATATAAGAAAGAAAGAAAGAAAGAAAAACGTTTATTCGCACATTTAAGTCACTTTACATCCCTAAATTATAAACATAACATTAAATTGATAGCTATTTATTAAATAATCTATAAATAAGAATGCAAAGTGACACAAAAGAGGAAAAGGAGACGACTCAGCAAAAAGTCTATCTCTGGCGAGAGAGACGCTGATTTTCAGTCGTTCCTGTTGCATCATCGACTGGATGTTGAGAGATATATATTGCGCTTATGTATGTATTTATGTACATAAAGTTTATGAATATTACCATCATTCATATATATTTAGTCACATTTAAATTTAAATTTTATTGTACAATAATTAGTATTGCAGACTTCACTTTTACACCATGGCTAGGATCGGCTGGAAGAGATCTCTTCTAGAGATAAGTTCACCTTTGTATATGGCCTTTGTAACGTGTGTTCTATGTGTTTTTTCTTTGTGCCATAAAGGATTATATAATAAAATCCGCCTGTCTTTATTAAAATGTATGTGTAAAAATTGATTTGGATACCACGCCAACCGGTTAAAATAAAAATAAAGAAGGCAATATCACAAAATATAGACCATTTTTATAGGTACTTAACTAAATGTAAACAATCTTGATACATCTTTTTGTTGAAACATATGCTTTACAAATCAATAGGTATAAAAATAGGCATGCAATTTCATATGAAGCCAAGTATTTGTATTTTGTATGTGAAGGTAAGTAAAAATCATTTTATAAACATATTAAATAGACATCGTAACAAGATTGTTTACATTTAGTTAAGTACCAAAACAAAAAGACTATACATGGACTATATAAAATTTTGTGAAAACTGGCAACCCTGCATGCAAATGTCAATTTACAACGTTTAAAAGTTTAAAAAGACAGATTAAAAGTATAGCTGTGGCCCACCATACAAATCAATTGTACTATACGTAACGATAACAAGAACGACGGAAAATATTCACAACCCCTTGAAGATTAGTACATTATTGCAGATAACAGGAAATTAACAATTACCTGACGAGTGGGTGCAGTGAATAAGAATGACTGAGATTAGAATCAAAGATTGTGATGAGAATGACTGTGAATATCGTTTTATCAAAGAATGCAATAAATAATTAATAAATTAAACCCTAATCAAAAAAAACACGCGCGCGATCTGCCGGTTCGCTCGCTTAGCGTATAGTCACATGCACTGCATTCAAACTAGGGATGCCACGTCTACATCCATAACCGCAACAACGAACCATTCCCATATTTTTAAATATCTTCTTCCTACTATTTACATTCCAAAGATATCCAAATCAATCGATGCAGAGTTTTTGCGGATACGAATGTTTTGCAAATCACTGCAAAATCGTCGGGAGCAGCCCCCAATCAATCCAATCAGGGATGGAGAATTCCGCAGCCTGTAGTGCCAACAGCGACAGCAGTGGGAAAACTGTATGCAGTCGGTGTGTTTGAATGAAATTTCACCGCATGTACGTTGCATTCAAGCTGATTCCCAACAGCATACCTACTTTACGCCCATTGGCAAATACATTCACTACGATAGCAAGCATTGTAGCTAATTGTAGCTAATAGTGTATGCATGGATGCGATAAGAAGAAGAAGCCTTGCGTTGCCTTCTTAAATATGTCCATGAGAATAGTATTCTGAAGTCAGCGCTTGTTCTTGATTGATGTTGTCACAGATCCTGTATAGCCCTACCTCGTTTTTGTTAACCGATTTTGATGATTCTTCTTTTGTTGGAAAAAGGACCCGTCAGTATTGGTCCCATTTAAATTTGAAGAAAATAATCCACCTCCAAGATCGTTAGTACCGAATCCGAGAAATGACGGTCCGAAATGTCTCAGGGATAATTTTATCTCTAGGTGTACAAGCGACATTTGTATTTTCTCGGATTCGGAGCGAACTTAGTACACAAGCGGCATTAGAAGTGGGTATGAGTTTTCTAGATTTGTATAGTCTCGGATGCGGAAGGAATACGAATCGGATGCAGTGCAGATAGCAAACGCGCTAAAGGTGGCAAACTACGGGATGAATCCGGTTTCTCACACTTTCCGGTAACCGATAGTAGCTGTAGAGCTCCTTGTGAAAGAGTTCGTCCAGGGAAGTACTGCCACCGTACCTATTTCTGCCGCTAAACAGTAGGTAATGTGAGCATTACTGCGTTTCGGCTTGGAAGGATAAGGGTGCTGGTGAAATTACAGGCACTTAGGACTTTTCAACTTATGTCTCAGGGTGACGGGTGCAGTGGCAGTGTCTATCAGATCTTTGCGCTTTACAGCTCTGAGTGGCAGTGCAACTGTTTAGACAGGCGTGTAGCTTTCTACCAGGCCCACGACTTGTTCGTCCCGTTACTTGATATCATAATTTCAATGAAACTTGGCAAATAGATGTAAATTCCACGAACTTTTGAAGTAACTTTTTTTTTATTAAAATGTTACTATGAATTGATGTTATTATGAATTGTCTGATTTCTCAAGATGGAAAACGCCTTATGATTTTATCTTTGTATTAAAATTTGTTGTGTTATTGAGTATCAATAATGTGTAGATAAGCTATGGTATAAAAGTCCATCGCGGTCTTAATTGATTTCATACACACATTTTCATGATTAAAAAAATATATCAATTTATAAATTAATTATTGAAGTGTGTGTCAATCATATTAACGAATAACCAATTTTAGTTTTGAGAATTGCCAAATATTAATTTTGTACTTTAGTGACATGGCCGTGATTCCATTTTTAACAGTATTTCTTCTGTGCGTGTTCACAGCTGGATCAAGTGTTTATGACACAGTAAGTTATTATCCATTTCATGATGTAAAAACAATAATTATTAATTAATAATGTTTTATGCAGAATTGACGACCTCGTTGATCAAGAGACTTACACACCGGTATTCATGGTGTCGCCATCTCTGAGGTCTCGGGTTCGACTCCCGAGTCGAGTCAATGAAGAAAAACTAACTATTTTGTACTAACTTTTTTTTAAATGTGCGCTTGATGGTAAGCTTACAGGCCTGCCCATAACAGTTATAGTGCCACTCAGAGCTTTAAATCGTAAAGATCTGAGGGGCACTGCCACTGCGCTCGTCACCCTGAAACCCAAGTTGACAGGGCTCATGTGCCTGTAATTACACCAGCACCCTTACCCTTCAAAACCGGAACACAGTAATGCTAACATTACTGCTTGGCGGCAGAAATAGGTTAGGTGGCAGTACTATCCTGGACGAACTCTTTCACAAGGAGCTCTACTGCTGCTGCTGGGTCTGGGTGTGTGTGGTACCGTCGTTGTTTTCCATTTCCATAACACATGTACTTTAGTTACTTTCTTTGGTGTCAGAGTAACGTATATTATTTATTTAGGAATACACACATAAAAAGTGTCTACGGATCAAGGTATTTCTTTAACATTTGACTTCCTTTATTAAAATTAAATAATAAGATGTATATAAATTTATTAAATTATTTATTTATTCATTAGATTATTAATATTAAATTAACCTAAAAAATCAATGGTGTTAAAAAAAATTAAAAAATCCTGATTTTCAGTAATTGGCAAAAAAGTGCCTGACACCTAAGACACTTTTCATGAGTATATTTAGGGAGATAAGACGACTAAATTCGTAATTTTTATTCGTCATTTATAGTTCTTGTATAAAGTGGCACTACGTAAGTGGTTGCCTTAAAATAATAATTTATTTATATTTTACATTGATTGTTTTTATTATGTTTTGTTTTTCTTCTGTTTTCTTTTTTTTCTTTTGTGATGTCATTACGGTAAACAAATGAATGTATTGTCTTCCTTTCTTTGTTTCTTTCTAAAATACTGTAACAATAATAATGATGTGCCAGACAACTACACCAATTTCCTGGTCTCAAACTAGGGAATTATTATATTATGAGTACCAGCACAACGGAACTCACACTTCACTCCCACAAATTTAGATAAGTTCAGTTCCCAAATTGGACTTACCGAGAATCGAACCCGGGACCTCCGCATCAAGCGCCTACAGTGCAAACCGTTAGGCCACCGAGGTCGTCAACGCACATCTCATGCAATTTTAACAGAAATTAGGCCTAAGCATTGACGACCATTATATTAATTAAATTATTCAATTGTTAATGGACTATTTGAAACATTGTATAATATTTGTAGCATCAACACATAGAACGAGCTGGGTACGTAGCTGAAACCCATCACGTGACTACGGAAGATGGATATATCCTAGAGATGCACCGGATCCCTTTCAGAAGGAACGAAACTTCAGGTTCAGCTGATCGACCCGTGGTATTCATTTTGCATGGACTCATGGGTGCTTCTCACAATTTTATAGTGCTTGGAAGACATAATGCTATTTGTAAGTATATATTAAAATTCAAAAAATAAAGCGACACGCCTGTCCACATCAGGTGCAGTGCTAATCAGAGCTTATTTAAGCACCTAGATACTTAAGTCGACAACTCCCATATGCCTGCAATTTCACCAGCAACTTTATCCCTCAAAATCGGAACTCCCGTTACTGCTGGGCGGCAGAAATAGGTAAGATAGCAGTACTTCCCTGGATAAACTCTTTCACAAGGAGCTCTCCTCCTAGACTTTCAAATGGAATGCCTTGCAATAATTATTGCCAAAATATGGCGTACAAAATTCATTAATAGAAATTATTTAGGATTGCATCCAATTCTCCCAAGTGAAAATGCTATCCGGACTGCCATATTACTTTCTCTTGTTTCCGATACACGTCTGCAATTGTGTGTTAATCGATCTTGTTTGCAATAACTTTTAATGTTTCCAAAGTATTGTTACGTAACGGACTATCAGACACCGCTTTCCGTCAGTTAGATCAACAGTCTATTTGCATTGACGTTACACATTCACAACGTAAAATATAAATTCCTTCCAGCTTACAACCTCGCCGATGCTGGTTTTGATGTTTGGATGGGCAACGCTCGTGGCAACAGAAACTCTAGACACCATGTCTCACTCGATCCTGACGCAAACGCACTACAGTTTTTCGACTTCACATGGCACGAAATTGGCACGTACGATGTCCCAGCAATGATCGACTACATTCTAGAAGAGACTGGAAATAAAAGACTGCATTATATAGGACATTCGCAGGGAGGAACTTCTTTCCTCGTAATGGGTAGTACGAGACCTGAATATAATGACAAGATAGCTTCAGCACATTTGTTGGCTCCTGCTGGATTTAAGACAAACTTTCCTAATAGTTTTCTGAGGGGTATGGCTGCGTACACTAATATTTTGTGGGTAAGTAATTCTGTCAGTTACTTGTTAATTAGTGTGTTCGTCCAGGGAACTACTGCCTTACCTTATGTATTTCTGCTGCCAAACAGTAATGTGAACATTACCGTTTCGGATTTGAAGGGTGCTGGAAAAATGACAGGCATGGGATTGACAACTTATGTCTCAAGGTGACGGGCACAGTGGCAATGCTCCTCAGATCTGTACAATTTAAAGCTACAGGCGTGTTAGTTACCAGCAGACGCTCTACTTGTTCGTCCCGTCACTTGATATCGTAAAAAAACTTTTTTCCCCTTAGGGCTCATTAAGTTTTGGAATTTATGCCAAGATTGCTTTCGTTACTGATTGACGTATTTCTTTACTTACATTTGCTTCTTTATTGAAAAAGTCTGTATTGGTAGCGACTCGTTGCAGTATTGTGTGTTGACTTTTGAATTAAAGATATTATAATTATTAATACAAAGATCGAACACTTAGAAAAAATTCCTTCGATCCGGCCGGATTCGCACCGACGTCTTCTAGCAAACCTTGCTAGACGCTATGCCAACTAAGCCACGGAACGAACCAGCGGACCTCACGAATTTTTGTATGTGCTCATTGTCGTAACTTTGTATTTGGTTTTTCAACGACTTTTTTTAAAGATATTATTTTATAAACCTAATTCTTTAACCTAAAATTTAACAATTTGTAAGCGTAACGGCGATGCAATTTTAATGACATAGGAAAATAAGAAACAAACTGCGTTTTTTTTTCCAGGCAATGGCGGTGAATATTGGTATAATAGAAGTGGTGCCTCCAAACCCGATACTCCCGTTTTCAGAAGATGCAAAATCTGAAGTATTGAAATACTGTGCTGGAGATATTAAACTCAAGGAATTTTGCATTATGACAGGAGTCAAAGAAATCATGGTGAGTATCATAATTTTAAAATTGCCTTTTTCCGGTGTAGCGATTTTCATTTAAAACTACAGTTTTTGTGCAAGTACAAAAAAGTCTTCGTTCAAAACTGGTATCGTACAAAACGTAATTGTTACTTTCGCAATTGGTTATGAACCACCGGTTTCGTATGCGGCCGAAGGGATTTTTATGCAGTTTGCTTTGATTTTGGACTTCCTTTTATCTGAGCCGGTAGTCGCTTTCCTTTCATTTCAGTTACTATATTATCTATATATTCAAATTTTTAAATGAATAGTGCAAAATTATTAAAATTTTAAAAAGTGTGCAATAAAAATACCTTTAGTAAGAAATGCTATTTTTCATAACATTATCATCATCTGTGTCATAAACCAATCTATCATTTTAATCCATTCTATCCATCCGAGATTTAATTCATTGATAACAAATTATAGAACGGGGGTCACAAAATCACAACAAAGAGATTGCGAGAGAGTACTTATAAATAGATAATAAAGTGATAGATATAATTGATAATTTGATAATAGATAACTTTTGAATAACAACCGGAGGAAGTAATTATTACGTATATCAGCTACGCGAAAATGGTCAGTTTGGGCTATCACAGTTGCTATACGGTTGCCATTTTGGACTGACATTTTTGAAGTTAAATTAAATAGGACTTTATTCATCAAACACACCAACACATATACATGAAACATCACACGATATTATGTACTAATAAATTATGAGCTATGAGTGATGAAAAGGACGTAGTCTCAGCATAGTGCTTATTTTCAGACTCCGCCTGTGTTCTCTGTCGTAAATTGTCGGAACATAACTTTATAACATAAGGACGACAACAAAACAAACATCAATAATCTAACTTTTTATTTACTGGTTATAAGTTATAATAATATATACATCAAGCAAAAACAAACAAATCTAATCAGGACGACAAAGCGTACAAATGACTGTTACCAGACTAGATACGAATTACTATTCCACAACCGACCAGGAACATGTCGACTTCTGTTACAAAATAAGCCATTCCTTGCAAGTTCTTTATCAACTGATACGGTTAGGGTAATATAGTACTTAGATTGTACGTTCTATTTTCTTTTATACGCGCATTTTCCACGAAACGGCTAGTTTACTGTTTCTTTTTATTCAAACAAGGCTTACTCGTGCCTAGAAAAATATTATGTTTATAAAATGAGCAGTAAGAGTTCAATCAGTTCATCTAGCTGCTTCCGTGGCCGAACGGTTACCATGCCGGACTGCCACGCAGAGGTCCTAGGTTCGATTTCCGGGCCGGGAGAAATATTTGTATGGCCTACATTTATTTCTCTCGTGAGTTTGGGTGTAATTTGTGTTTGTCTATGTATGTGTCCATGGCACCCGCGACACAGGGTTTCCCTAGTGCGGGGCTATGATGAGTGCGTGCGTTATTAATCAGTATCACGATTTCAAGTACAATTTGCTTACCTATTAAATGAAGATTATTTGACTTTGACGAACAGGCGGAGAAAATTTGACACATTCAACATGTCGTTAAGTCGCTGGGCAGTTTTCTAATATTTCAATAAATGTGAATTTTACTAAATTCACATTTTTTAGACAATATTCTCATGTGTATAGTATATTTTTGTGCGACTGTTATTTAATAATAAATACGTAAAATATTTGGTCTATCTCAAAATTTTCTCCGGTCACTCACTTAAAGGCTATTAGAGTAAACCAATAACAATAAGCTGATATATATAATAATTGCTTAACGCTTAGAATCTGGTTTTTGTTCCAGGACAACATTTTTACAGACGACGGCAGAGTACCCTTGAGATTCGGAGGCGCATCTTTAAAACAAATAGCCCACTATGGTCAGAATATCAAAGACGATAGTTTCCGACAGTGGGACTATGGTATCTTAGGAAACTTGGCAAATTACGGGACCCGAAACCCTCCTGTATACAACTTGGGTCTTATTACTGCAGAGGTTGAGCTACATTATACAGTGAGTGATACAATGGTGGGTGTAGGAGATGTGCATTCTATGGCTGATGAAATGCCTAATAGTAAAATAAGGAGGGTGGCAAGGGAAAGCTTCCGACATGTGGATTTCATTGCTGCAAGTGACGTGAGGGAATTTGTTACTCTGCATATCATTGACTCCATAAGGAATTATACGTGAGTATTAATATCTTTGTTCTTAATTGATCACCATAGAAATATATTGCACCGCAGAACGTTTATATGGTAACCTATCACAAGCTCGATTTTTTTTTTCTGAAATACCGTTTGTTCGTAATTTCATTACACCGAAAACCGAATTATAACGAAACTGTTCTTTCGAACGATTTCGTTATAATTCGGTTTTCGATGTAATGATATGTTGAAGGATTTTCGTTGTAAGGATATGTTGAATGTTTATCGCAAAGACACGATTAGATTCGGTGAGGTTAGATTAAGTTAGGTTTAAAAGAAAAAAAACATTTTCTTCTCAAAATTACTTTCGAAGTTATGACAATTCGACCAAACGTTATTTCTGGAAAATGTCATTTCAGACTAGTGATAAGTAACCCGTTTATATTTGAATAAATAAGAATTAGGGGTAATGTAGCAATTTTATTAACATCTTTTAACATCAACTTAGTTAAATCAAGGATCGATACTCGATACGGATCAGGAGGACTGTTAATCTTCATATTACAGATCGTAATTCTGAATAACACAGGAGAAAATAAAAATCGGTGCTCACTGCTTAAAGGATTTTTAGAGAAAGCCCCTTAAATTGGAGCATAGCAAAATTAACCCTTAAAAGAATTACTCCTTATAAAATTTAGGCGCTGTTTATAAAAATGAGACTTGAGGCGTGAACAGCCACCCTTAGAGGTGGAATATTTTCTTGAAAATTATATGAGACCACTACTGGGGTACCTCATATTTCCAACAAAAAAGAATCATCAAAATCGGTTCGTAAATGCCGAAGTTATCGTGTAATATACATACAAAAAACACATACTATATATTTGAAAGAGGGCACCTCCATAGTGGTCCCATTTACTTTTGAAGAAATTATCTGCCTCTAAGGGTGGCTGTTCACGCATGAAGATTCATTTTTATAAATAGCGCCTAAATTTTATTATAGGGAGCAATAATTTTAATGGTTTATTTTGCTATTCTCCAAATTCAAGGCGTTTTTCTATCACAATATACTTTTAGTAATGAGAACCGATTTTTATTATCTCCTGTGTCAAGTTCAGTATAGTGGCGAACTAGGGGATGAATCCGGGTTTGCGCGCTTTCCAGTAATCGATTGCAATAAAACTTGGCAAATAGATGTAATTCCACGTAGTTTTGAGGTCGGTTTTTTAGTACTTTGTATTGAGATTATTGCCTTGTAATATTATTCAAATATTGATCATGAGCTAGTTTTATTTTTTGAACTTTAACAAACATGCGTGTCAATAGATGGCATTGTGTATTAAAAAATAATTTATAAACTAACGCTACCTAAAATGGGTAGATGGTGCAATAAGCGCCATCTAGTTGATTTGTTTGTTATCACTAGATATTAGAGTCAGTGTAAAACAAATTAGATAGAAAAATAGCTATTTAGTACTCGTCGCGACATCTGGTATACCAATAGGTAGTAAATGCATACGCTACCGACTACGCTGCATTGTATCGCGATTAGCAATCCTCTTGAGTTACTAGCCCATGGTAAACTTAATTGAAAAAAAAAAAACGAAACTAAACAAATTCATTTTTTTTAGTTTTGCGATAAAGCAGAACCAGTTGAAAATTTAAAAAAAAGTTTTTTTAATTAAAAAAAACCTAAGCAATAGGAAAAACTTTTTCGACTAATGTTTATGAAATTTACAAACCACTCTATAAACTTTCATTAACAGGAAATCAAAACAAATGAATGAAAAAAATGACAGTCGATTAATTTTTTTTTTTTCAAATTAGACCTAACATAAAAAAGGAAAATAACCGACCGGGCTTTTGAAAAAACAGTGCATTATTTTGGGGATTTAACTAGCGTTCCATAGCTGTGACAAAATTAATACTAAAGCGTTTTTGATATACGTGCTTTTTTTGCAGAGGAACCTATTAAGAAACTGACACCAGCAAACCTTATTCAAGCGAAGATAACTGTCACCACAGTATAAAGTAATATTCATTAAGACATTGTAATAACGTGAATTCTAATTTGTGTTGACTTTGCACAGTGTTTTTCAGTAATTTTACGTCAACTATTATTAAATTGTTAATTACCATGTGTACTTGTTTTGTATTTAATCTACTTATAAAAGTTCTATCTGAAAGGTTTTTTTCATGACTTTCGGCGGTAACAATCGTTTACATATGCGACTATTTGCACTGTGATACTTACGTATTAATGCAGATAAGTGCAGAAATATGGAGAATGTACGTACGTACTGGAAGAAAGACAAATATGTGTTCAGGGTGTAAATTTGAGACGGGGCAGCAAGGCCAGCTACCTTAATCGTTGTAGTTACAGGAAAACGGTTCTAGAATGAATTTTGAAGATATTTTGATTGGCATTCACACAAATTGCATAAAAGGCAATTTATACAAAACTTTTTTTGTCATTCGATCCAGTCTCTGGTAAGGATCAATAGTCTCTATGGGACAAACTGAGGTAAGAGTACTCGAAATGTCAGAAATCGCAAAAAACCTTTTACCATGCATTTTGTAAGGACATATTTAGTAATCAATTATTCTAGGTAGTGTTCGCTGTGGATACCAGATCAACCGTTATTCGATTTTATATTTCCGAAACAAAATAAGACACAAAAAATCTGAAAACGCCTATAGATAAGTCTTAGTTTAAATAACGAGATCATGTGTTTGTCCTATTTTGGCTGTATAATCACATCGGACTCTGTTCTTCGGAAGAGTCGAAATAGATGTAATTCGTAGGTTTTTTTAAACACAAAAGTAATAATAATTTCAAAACATGTTTTAATAAAGTAGACGCATTGTTTCAAATTCAGCAAATGATTGCGATTTCATAGTAATGATTATGTTTTACAAAACGTTCACAATAAAACATTTTATTAATATTTCAATAATAATAATAAGTAAATATTACGATTACATGCAGGCTAACTTGACTATAATGCCTTAAATAAAACCCTCGAGCGTTTTTTCTGCTCATTACAGACCATGACCGTAATATCATATTAATAATATTTATAATAACCGCTTTACTTGATTTTTTTTGAGAGCTATGAAGTTAGCCTGCACTTTATAAAATTATTCCCTTCTTTTATTATTTTCAATCGGACAGAATGTGATATTTCCAAAATTTCGTTAAAGTTGTGCTAGAAATTTAATTTTTCCAGCCATCGTGATTTTGTTTCATAGCATTATTAATTACGTATAATTAATATGAAATGTTCCATGAGCTTTGAACGAAAATATCGTTATGAAACCTGCACGCCGAAGGTTTACACATAACCCTTGGAAAACGTGTGAAGACTACAACCTGCATTGAGCCAGCGTGGCGGACTAAGGCCTAAACCCTGACTTGAGAGGAGAACCGCGCTTAGCAGTGGGTTGTATAAAGGGGGTTGATGATATAATAATGTAATCAATACTGAAGGCAACAATTTCTTTTCAATATATTCGCGTTTAATTTATATTAAATAGAAACATGACTTACTTTGCAGATAATTACTTCCGTGTGACAAAATATTAATATTATAATCTTACATTGGATTAAAAGATATTATTTTTATACACGGCAATATATATATATATATATCTCTAATTCTATATTTATTGTGTCATTTATTTGGTGTCTCTCCGCAAATGTTGACTAGTTTTATTACCTGAAACAAAAAATACAAACAAATGAATAATTGTGCCAAACAATCAGAATTTGTACAGTGTATTTTGGCTTTTATTGTGGCAATATAAATATTAAACGCGGTTCTACACTCATGGTAGAAGCATAGAGTAATAAGACAAGTATGTTAACAGAACCCAGAACACAACAAGGAAGCTGGAGGCTTTTGAGATGTGGATTTACCGTCGGATTTTGAGAATGTCGTGGCATTACCGGGTAACAAATCTAGAAATACTCAATAAACTGAAAAAAACATTGGAGTTTATGAATACTATTAAGTGCAGGAAAACTTCGCACTTTGGCCACGTAATGAAGAACAATAAGTACAAATAACTCTTGCTTATCATCCAAGGTAAAATAGCTGGAAAACGAAGTGTCGGTAGAAGGCTGCACTCCTGATTGAAAATTTTGAGGGAATGTTTCGGCTGCAGTACCACCTCGCGTTTCAGAGCGGCAGCCTCTAAAGTCAGTTTCCAATGATGTTGTCCAACCTGCCATAGGAGAGGAACACCAAGAAGAAAAAGAAGGTTAACTCCATACAAACGTTCAAGCGTGGCTTGTATGTGTGCGCGCCCGGCGCGCGTCTTGTACAGACACACACACACTCGCCTATTCTCGTGGTGCACTCACGTTGCATAGCGCGGGTTGTCGCATGCGCCATTCATTATAAAATTAAAGCGTTCATCAAATAGTAGACGTGTTTATTGTTTTGTTTCTGGTGGTTTGAACAGGAAGCCTCAATTTCAGAATTGTTCAGCATTTCATTTCTATTTCATAATCATACTCGCATAATCGAGATACTAATCCATGATCCTGCTATAAAAATATCAACTACTGCATACTGCACTTAACAAAGGTTACTTATTTATATAACTGCCACTAAAATAATAATGTGACAGCCCTACGATCCGAGTGACGTGCATTAATGCGCCAAACAGGGGGAATAGCCCTACTTGTATTATTATACGATTGTAGAAGTACTTATCACAGATGACAATCACCAGGTAATAATATCCTCTATGATTCTGAAATTAAATAGAGCATGATCCAGTTTCTACAGTTTTAATATAAAAATGCATCTACTTGATACTTGGTGCAACGGGCTGGTAATTTTTAATAGGTTTTATAGTACTGTTTTTTTATTAAAGCAAGGAAACTGATGAGATGGTACAAATAACTATGAGATTATGTAACAACGGGTGTGAGAACCACATGACCGCTCGAGACATAAATCGAGTTGCAATGAAGTCGCTTCGTTTTTAACTGACTTTAAAAAAAGGAGGAGGTTCTCAAATCGACTGTATGTTTTTTGTTTGTATGTTACGCGATAACTCCGGTATTGGTGAACCGATTTTCACGATTCTTTTTTTTGTTGGAAAGGGGGCACCTCCATAGTGGTCCCACTTCATTTTAAAAAAAATCATCCACCTCTAAAGGTGGCTGATCACGCATGAACATTCATTTTTATAAATAGCGCCTAAATTTTACTTTAGTAATTATTTTAATGGTTGGTTTTGCTATTCTCCAATTCAAGGCGTTTTTCTCTCTCAATATACTTTGAGTAGCGAGAACCGATTTTTATTTTATTATCTCCTGTGTCAAGTCCTGTATAGGCGAACTAGGGTATATTGCAATAAAACTTTGCAAATAGATGTAATTCCACGTACTTTTGAGGTCGGTTTTTTTAGTACTCTGTACTGAGATTATTGGAGAACTAAATAAACTTCTTCAATTCGTCGTCATTGATTGAAATAGTCGTAACTTGCAATAATAGGTACTGAATTTTCAACGACATGCCAACAGGGTAAAGGTTAAATTATAATATTATTATAACACTCCATAATTTGTGACACTTTTTAAATTAGAAACTGCAATCAAACATTATTATATACAATATTTCATCGTGTTTACTTAATGATTGTGTGAATTTTGACGACAGCGATTCCGATAGTAATCTAGGCTTAAGGTACTTCCATTCTGCCATCCGCTAACTAAAACCCGGCTATTGGCTAGAATATTGAAATTGTTTAATGATATTTGACCTATGCATCGTTAGGGTAAGTACCGACAAGTCGAACACGTTACCTAATTTTAACTGTTTTCAAAAGAGAATTTCGTGCTCTGTCTCTTTCTATTTGAAACGGATATTTGACCATTTGTCACTTTGCCGCGTTTTAGTTGGTGGACGGTAGCATTGTTCTTTTTTTCCGTGGTGTCCTTATTACACCGAGGGCGCGCGTTAATGTATGATTCTCAAGATGAAAACGGATTATAACCTAATCTTGGTGTTAATATATGTATTTCGTTTTACTGTATTAATGTGTATCGAAAAGATATGGATAAGCCGCTGTATAAAAGTCCAAGAGCGATTACGGAAACCATTAAAATATTACTGTCTTAGCTTAACTGTTTGAAAACGTTTATTTGGTATTATAAAATAAAAAAAAACGTATTAATTAATTCAGTGCATGGGATTTGTTATCAATATTGACGTAATACAAAAAATAGAAATAACCAATTTTTTGTTTTGAATTAGAATACGGAATGATATATTTAAAAATATATTAGAATACGGAATATATAATTTTGTATTTTAGTGACCATGACCGTGATACCATTTTTAACAGTATTTCTTTTGTGCGTGTTTCAAGTTGGATCAAGTGTTTATAATACTGTAAGCCGCCATTATCCTATTTATCATACCTTTCTTGTTTAAAAAATATTTATAATGTTTCAACCGTCACGCTTCCTGGAGACATGTAGTGTACCTACGGTTATAGTAAAAAAATATTATTTATACATTTTTACAATTTTTTTTATAAATTTAATTTTTTAACAAGGGTGGATGAGAAACTGAAAACACATCTGTGCGTTAGAGACTTCGAATGGCTTTAAGACACCACAGTATTTAAATGTTAGAAACACCGTGTCTCTGTAACACGTGACGGATTAAATAAAAATACAAGTCAACAGCATCTTTGACAGTAGCACGACATCTGATCGCAAGCCAAAAGTGTTTCACACAAATGCTGGGGGGATAAAAAGGCGATTAATAGAATAGAATAGAAATAATTTGTTCCGTATAAAAGCAGTATACACACTCCCTTTATTACTATTAAAAACAAATGGAAAGCACAACTTGCCTCATTATACGAGTATATAAGTTAACAACTTACATACTAATAAAAAAAACTTAAATCAATAAGTATGTAACGAGTAAATAATTAACATAACAGGCATCTTGTGCGCTAGGCTGTTACGGAATTAGTCATTATTTCCATTTATCATCTTATACAATTCGAACCACGCTGTGGTCTTGTATAATGCGATACTAAGTTAGTGGTTACCTTAAAATATGGCAACGTGTAACCTAAGCAATTTCTGTGTAAAACTAGTTGACTCCATGTCACCGAAAATTATAACAATGTATTTTACAAATAAAATACAGTATTCAAATAAACAAAATTTTAATGGCGTTGGCTGCGATTACTAGGATGTTCGCCATGGCATATCGGTAAATCCAATGAACAGTAGCCCAAGCTTTTTTGGTATTTTTGTAAATATTTATTTATATATATTATTTACTAATATTAGGTATGCTCCCCGAAATTTGTGAAAAAAAAGAAACAAAAAACAAAATAAGAACAGAACAGGTCCAAAAATTAAATTGGCGTAGAGTTCATTGGAGGTAGAGGAGGAGCTATTTCTTTTCAGTATTATGAAAACAATGCGTTACATTTTAGCATCAATACATAGAACGTGCAGGGTACGTAGCTGAAACCCATCACGTGATCACAGAAGATGGATATATCCTAGAGATGCACCGGATCCCTTTCAGAAGGAACGAAACATCAGCCTCGGCTGACCGGCCTGTGGTATTTATTTTGCATGGACTCATGGGTTCTTCTAATAATTTTATTGTGCTTGGAAGACATAATGCTATTTGTAAGTATGGTTTAAAATAGGATTATAATAAACTGTCTAAAGGTGCTTACAAATTTGTACGATTTTAACCCTATTTTTATTTGTCGCTAACAGGCGACAGTAATGATCGATAAAATGGGCAAATCTATAAGCACCTACTGATAGTCAAAACATACTACATCGAACAAAAATACGATCGTCAAAAACGAGCAAGACAATAAGGTACAGCGTCAAGAGCACATCAAGCTTGACACTTAAGACTCAAATCCAACTCTATGCCGCTTACGATAAGAACGGTGCAAAGCACAAAGTGTCAAGATTGACGTGCTCTTGACTTACCTTAAAAGTGCAAACGATATGTGTATAAATATTGACTTACAATTATATGGACGTCGGGTCCGCGCTAAAAAGTGTCCGAATTTATAGGGCGTTAAAATCGTATACAGAGCGTCATTCACGCTTTAGTCTTCGTTTGTTCGACTGACAGCGAAGCAAGCAAAATTAGACAGTACTGCGATGACATTACAATTTAAATTCAACGTTTTAGCTTTTTCATATTCCTTTACATGTAACTACGTTTAAATAGGTTGACTTGAGACATTTTTTTCGTGGTTTTTGTATTAGACCCGTCGTCTATTTATTTGTAAGTCAATGGTGAAAAACGAAAGTTTTAATTTCAGGAAATTTAAAAAGAGGTATTGTATTCCTCGCCATTAATTCGGGCGTAGATCCTTAAATGGGACGCTTTGCTATCATATATTCTCAAACTTTAACGAAGAAGGTTTCTTAATCGAAATTATTTAAGATTGCATCCAACTTTCGCCAAATGAAAGAGCTATCTGGACTTTTTTAATCCTTACTCTACGGTTGCAATCGTCTATAAAACGATTGGTACTTGCCTGCAAACGCTGTTATTATGTTTTCAAACCATTGTGATGTGACTGTCAGTTTCTATTGCCGTTAACCATTCAAAAAATATGTTGCATAGCTTAACGTCTTCTATCGAATGTATCATGACGAGTGCTCTGAAGAATTATTCAACGTTATCCTCCTATCTTCTGCTCCGAAGCACGCGTGCTGGGTCCTTAGTCATCGTTCTACAACTTGCCGTATTTCATCGCGTACTAAAACGTTTGATGGCACTTTTCTCTGTCGCATAGTCGACAAATCGAACTCCCTCTTACGATATGATATCCTTCAAACGCGGCGTGAAAAGTCATCTAGTAGGCATGCAAGGTTGGAGGTGGTTGTGGCAGTGATTCACGTTTGGATTCCACTTTCCATTTAATATCAGATGAGGTGGAGTCATCTGCCTGTCACGTATAAAAACAAAATGAAAATAATTTCAGCCTACAACCTCGCCGATGCTGGTTTTGATGTTTGGATGGGCAACGCACGTGGTAATAGAAATTCCAGACACCACGTCTCCCTCGATCCCGACGCAAACCAACTGGAGTTCTTCGACTTCACATGGAACGAAATTGGCATGTACGATGTCCCAGCAATGATCGACTACATTCTAGAAAATACTGGAAATCGAAGACTACATTATATAGGACATTCTCAGGGAGGAACTTCTTTTCTCGTAATGACTAGTACGAGACCTGAATATAACGATAAGATTGCTTCTGCACATTTGTTGGCTCCTGCTGGATATAAGACAAACTTTCCTAATAGCATGCTGAGGAATTTGGCTGCGTTCAGTAATATTCTGTGGGTAAGCAATGACTCTATTCAGTTACTTCTTTCTCTAAGGACTTATTAAGTTTTGGTTTTTATGCCACGATTGTTTTCATCACTGATCGACTTGTTTATTTACTTGGATAAACCTGTATTGATATTTAGTCGCAGTAGAGCTCTTCGTGAGAGAATTGGTCCAAGTAAGTACTGCCACATTACCTTATTTCTGCCACTAAGCAGTAATGTTAGTATTAGTACGGTCCGGTTTTGAAGGTGCTGGTGAAATTACAGGCACATTGGACTTATCAAGTAATGTCTCAGGGTGACGGGCGCAGTGGCAGTGCTCCTTAGATCGTTGCAATTTAGAGCTCTAAGCGGCAGTGCATCTGTTTTAGGCAGGATTGCTCGTCCCCTCATTCAGTATCATAAAAAAACTCGTTTATTGCCTTACACTAACTAAATAACTTTCGTGTATATGTACAAAATATTTGTGAACAAGTTAATATATTACTGATATTTTGAATCATGAATTAAAAATAGTATTTCATGTGTAACGAATCCTAAACATTTAACATTTAGTGAGCGTAATAGAAATGTAATTTTTACGCTGAAAATAAGAACTTAATTCTATTTTTAACTGCCTCTGTGGCCGAAAGGTTACTATCCTATAGCCGGACTGCCACGCAGAGGTCCCGGGTTCGATTCCCGGGCCGGGAGAAATATTTGTATGGCCTACATTTATTTCTCTCGTGAGTTTGGGTGTAATTTGTGGTTGTCTATGTGTGCATCCATGGCACCCGCGACACAGGGTTTCCCTAGTGCAGGGCTATGTTGAGTGTGTGTGCGTCATTATTATTATTATTCTGTTTTCCAGTCAATGGCGGTGAATATTGGTATGATAGAAGTGATACCTCCAAATCCAATTCTCCCTTTATCTGACGATGCAAACACTGAAGACTTAGAACTATGGAAGTACTGTACCGGAGATATTAAATTCAAAGACTTTTGCATTATGACAGGAGTCAGAGAAATAATGGTGAGCATCTTTCATGTATCACTTGTCTTCATAAATGTTATAATGGCTTTAGTTGACCACAGTGCGCCATTTTTTATTCATAAAGTTAATTCTCGTTTTCCTGTTCCTCGTTTGCCTTCTATTTTTACCGAAGGCTAATACGAGTATATTAAATCTGTACTTTTCAATTGATAGTTCAAGATTAACAATTCTTTCTAAAAAATTGAAACAATGGTATCAGAAGTTAAAGATGGCACTTTCCAAGATACAAATATAATGTGTGAAATTGGACTAAACCGTTTATTCCTAATCAGAAACCAATTTATCATTGTAATCCATTAAGTCCATTCAAGATTTAATCCATCGATAACAAATAAAACAACAGGTTCAAAGAGATAGCATTGCATGTGGTATATTTTTGTTTCCATAATATAAATAATTAAGTGATAGACGTACGATGGCAGATTTGCTTCGGAATGCGTAAGAATTTAATTTTAAGTACATCGGGGCACACAAGTCTAGACATCTTATTGTGTCGTAGCAGTGGTATGGTTGCCATTTAGTAATCGATATTTTTGAGATCATTTATAACCGGTAAAATAACATAATATAATACAATAACAATCCGAATGAATAGGTAATTGATAGGACAGTGCGTTCCGTCATAGATCCTGTCTTAGGTAGTGGTCAAGAGTAAGTCCGGTTTGTCAACGCCAGTAGAATAGACTTATAACAATAGGATGACGACATAAAATTACCAAAGGCTTAACGCATCAAAACTTGTCGTTCCAGGAAAATATTTTTACAGACGACAGCAGAGCACCTCTTGCATTCGGAGGGGCATCTTTAAAACAAATAGCCCACTATGGTCAAAATATCAAAGATGACAGTTTCAGACAGTGGGATTATGGTAGTTCAGGTAACATAGCAAATTATGGGACCCGAAACCCTCCTGTATATAATTTGAGCCTTGTTACTGCAGAGGTTGAGCTATATTATACAGTGAGTGATATATTGGTGGGTGTGGGAGATGTGATTGCTATGGTTGATGATATGCCTAATAGTAAAATAAGGAGGGTGGCAAGGGAAAGCTTCCGACATGTGGATTTCATTGCTGCAAGTGACGTGAGGGAGTTAGTTACTGTGCATATTATTGACGCTATAATGAATTACAAGTAAGTGTTATATATAAGTTTATTCTTGAAAAATATTTCATAAACGCTTTTGTATAAAAAATAACATAAATATATTTCTTATGATTATTAATACAAAGACCGAAGACTGAAAATTCCTTCGATACAACAGGACTCGACCCTGCGTCTTTACGGCAATCTTGGGCCACCTTTTACCAACTGAGCTACAAGTCGAGAGAGCAGACCTTACGAATTTCTCTACGTGTTTGTTACAGATCTTTTCGTATAGGATTTTTTTTCGGTTTTATCGATAAAACCAATATAATATTTCGTTTTTTGCAGTGGAACCGACGAAGATCCTGAAATTACCGAACCGGATTCAGATGAAGGCGATTCTTCCTCTACCATAGTTCTAAGTTTTGCTATTAAGACCTTTCTCATTATAATTACATTGTATAATTTTGTTGAACAATTTTAGATAAGTTTGTAATAAATTTTAGATTACTACTACGTGTGTTTGTTTTGTGACAACTGCGCTCCGGTTGGCCAGCCTGAATTCGAAACAAATGACGGGTGTCGTCAATTATTTCACTTTATATCGACCAGTTTAACTATAATGGACGAAAATTGCAAAATTACAATTTTAATATTTAATTACCGATGAAATGTGGTTCCGTTTGTAATCAGATGTTTTACTGTTTTTTCCACAACACCCAATGGAACTGCCCCCATTGTTAGAGATATTGTCTTTATTACAATAAATACAAACTATTATTGGAATATACGAAGACGTACTACACACAGGTCAATTGTTGGCACTGTACTATTTCAGTTTTCTAATTTGTGATTTCAGCGAAAACGAGAGTTGCTATTATAATAAAGTGATATAAGGCCCATTTGCCTCACTTTAGTCTCACTTGTCTCTATTTCTGGTTATATACTCGATTATGGAACCAAAATGTCGCCCACGGTTTGCCTCTGCGGTATGCTGCCTATAACGTTGCCTGAAGTAGCACTTTAAAATGTTGGAAAATTGTAATTAATTCTAAATTGCTTTTAGACAGCCCTTAACTTTGCCTATAACAGAGTTCCTATAAAAGAGTTAATGCTTATTAGCTACATTGCGTATATTGATAAAATATTTTGTTGTACACCTAAAACTGTCGTTATTCACGATACTGGATTACTTTTATTTGTCATTTATTTTCCCCTTTACGTATAATTGTTTGTAATATCGAGAGGAAATTACCCGAAATTACTTTAATGAATACTTTGTTTAATAAAACCCCTCATGAAAAGAGTGTTATTGTTGTATACGTGTTCCAATTTTCCTGTAGCATAATTGGTCCCGAAAAGGTAATCAGAATTGACTACCATTTTTTTTGTTATTTGAACGCAAGTTATTCGAGATTGTTCTTAGCTTGGCTTATTCAAGGATTATTTTTGCTTGTGATCTCGGACACTATTACAGCTAGAAGTTCCCAGTTCGCTATGAAACAATTATCAGATAACTCTTGCCGCCACAGAAATCACGAAGCTCGAACGATGACCAGCACCAAGATCTTATAGTCAAAAATGTCTAATTTTAGTGAAAATTAGTAGTGTGTAACATGTTGGTCTTTTGATTTTTATGTTATTTTATGGCAGTTCCCGGGTGGGTATTGACCGGCGTTACGGGGCATAATGTACCATTCGCATCGAGCATGATACGTTACGCCGCGTACTAATTTTCGTGTAACACGCTCGTTCTGAACTCTTGGCGCGCCTGTGCTGCAGATTCGTTGCCACTCGTAGTCTAGATATCGGACGACGAAGTTGTGTTGGGATCCTTGATTTTACTCAATTATTGTTTAATTCAACGTAAGATTTTGGATAACGCGGGTTGCATAAAATAGGTCTTTCTCTATGTTTGTCTATGAAATACATAGTTTTTGTCTCACTCCATCTTTTTAACAACAAATAAAATGCCCGAAATACCTAAAATCGACGCTTGTGCCATGTGAGCTCGTGACGATTCGCTGCGACGTACTGGCTAAAGCGCGTAACACTCTAAAGATTCGCCAAAATACCGACAGCTGGGTAGAGCACTCGTAGTGAGCAACGAGAGGCTCGTTTCCCCGTACTGACTGCACGAACGCTGATAACACGTTACATTACGCCCTATAACGCCGGTCAGTACCCACATTTAAATTTAATAGCTTCTTTGTTAAATAAACTTATAATGTTGATGATATGAAAAAAAATGAAAACTGAGCCGAGTCATGGACGCTGACAAGACAGATAATGCAAATGCTATAGATCACCCAGAGATCACCCTCCGAGATCGATTCAGAAGCACTGAAATCTGGAGAAGATCGAATCTTATCGACATAGCTAAGGTGTTAGCTAGGAGAAAATGGAAATGGGAGGTCAGATATTCCGTAGACAGGTCCAAAGATAGGGTAAAAAGGCACTTTAGTGGAAACTCAAGCAAGGATAGGCAACCGATACTCCAAATTAACGACTTATAAAAATGGCGCGGAAATATCGGACAAGGAAGACACAAGATTGGAAAAAATGCCGTGCATTGGAAGAGATCAACACTTAGTTTAGGGTGGACAAAAATCTAAAAAGAAAATGCAGACCAGTGCCAAAGTCTAGAAAACAGAGGAATTATTTATTTATTTTTACTGGTACAATAATAATTACAGATTTGATTTCATTTCTGCTTGATTGGGTTGCAAACGCCCAAATACTTGTAAATGTGCATAATAATAATATTTTATTACGTAGGATAAATATTTGATACATTCCGTATTACGTAGGCTAAATATTTGAGATAAAACACTGTTGATCTATTGATTGTTGATAATAAATAGATTAACAGTAGTGTATATAAATTATAAAGAGATAAATTATATCACTGCCGTAATACCTTAAATTAAAATTTTTGTTTACTGTTCGAATACACAGCATTCGGATTTTTTATCGTCTGTGAATACGAACAGATTAATTAAGTAGTTTCTTTTTTATTTACCAAAAGGTGTCGTATATATCCAGTAACAACTATGATTACATATTTGACAATATTTTTTTTATGCATGTTCAGAGTCGGGTCAAATATTTATGAAACGGTAAGTTATTATTTTTCCTTAATCGCGGCCATTACACTTTTTTTTTGTAGCATTAGACAGAATTAAATTTTGTGTCTTTTATACTGATAAAAGTAGCTATCATTAGTAATTTACTAAACACAGTGAAAACTAAATACTCCAACACGTTTGCTACCTTTTACGTAATCGTTATTTTCTTTTTACTTGTAGTATTCACTAAATATGAAATGAGAAATTTATGTCTTTACGTAGGTACTTTTTCTTTTTTTCAATTTCAAAGACATGCTGTATGAGTATGGTTTTTTATAATACCAAGTGACGGAACGAATAAGCCGTGCGCCTGGCGATAAGCGACACGCCTGTCCATAACAATAGCAGTGCCACTCAGAGCTTTAAATCGCAGAGATCTGAGAGGCACTGAGTCAACCTGAGACATAAGTGAGAAGGCCCACGTGCGTGTAATTTAACCAGCACCCTTAACCCTTCAAAACCGGAACGCGGTAATGCTCATATTACTGCTTGGCGGCAGAAATAGGTAAGGTGGCAGTAATTCCCTGGACAAACTCTTTGACAAAAAGCTCTACTGCTACTAGGGTTTTAAACACTAAACGATTTTTTATTTATAAAAAAGTAACATTGTTTTCTTTGTAAATGTCATTTGTCATCAATTCTCACGATGTTTCCCTTTACTGTAATTTACAGTGTGAAGAAAAAGGTTTACGATCAATGCTTCTTTGTTTACGTTTTTTTCTAATTCTAAAAAACGAAGTATAAGATTGGATCTAAGTCAGTTTCGTTTTGTAAAAATAATATAAAAATTACGACAATCGACTGTCCGTTTTAAACAACTACTACGTTTCTAATGCAATATTTTCAAACTGTCAAATAAATAAACAATAAAAAAACAGGTAAATAATAACGCATACACTCAACATAACCCCGGACTAGGGATCTTGTGTCGCGGGTGCCATGGACACACACATGGACAAACACAAATTACACTCAAACTTACGAGAGATATAAATGTAGGCCATACAAATATTTCTCCTGGCGCGGGAATCGAACTTGGGACCTCTGCGTGGTAGTCCGGCATGGTAACCGTTCGACCACAGAGGCAGTTTAATTCAACAATGGCGCTGATTTTGTCAAGTATATACATAAAGCCATTCGTTCGATTATCATGATTGTGTTATTCTGAAATTAAAATTAGGTAATTAAATATTTTTTTCGGATTTAAATCGCGTATATTTGTTTCTACAAACAAACCAACGTTTCGGACCCTTTACAGGTCCCAAGGTCATGGCTAACTACAGGACTTATAATGGACCCGAAACGGTTGCTATGTTTCAAAAGACAAATAGACGCGATTTAGATCCGATCCGTTGTGTAATAATCAATGGTCGGGGAAAGGTGTTCCACATGTATAGATACATGCATACATATAGTTACAAAGAGCTATAGAGAGTTGCTAAAACCACCAAATGTTAATTAATTACTCTCTCGAATTCCGGATTCCAGGAAATGGTTTCACTGCATCGTAGGACAAAACTACGGACATGGGAAGTCGAAGTAGGACTTTAAAGTAATTCTAATGTTGCCATGTAAAAAATACAGTAGATAATTGACCTTTTACTAAAATTTAGAATAAAAAGGTAACGAGAATGACCACTCTTCGCCCCTAGGGAGGAGGATTTATTGACGGAACGGCGACATTTGCAAGTAGAACTTAAGAAAAAATTAGTAGTCTGCATGAGAATCGTTGTGATCGCGCTCTAAAAATATTTTATTTAACGGATGTTCATAAATTCGAACCACTAGCAAAAATGTCGTATTTTGAAAGGAAAACCTTCACCCTAGATTATTTTAATAAAGTTTTATTAGCTGGACGCATAAGATGAAAAAGTGTCATTTTTTCGGTCTTACCCATATACGGCAATTTATCTTCATAAACACAATAAAGAGAGGAGTTTCTTTTAATATTTGGTGTTTTTAATAACTCCATGTCACTCCTTGTAGCTATATCTATATTTTCTATATGTATGGAACATCTTTTTCCGACTATTGGCAATTATTTATAGCATCAACACATAGAACGAGCAGGCTACGTAGCAGAAACCCATCATGTAATTACTGAAGATGGATATATTCTCGAAATGCACAGGATCCCCTTTAGAAGGAATGAAACTTCAGGTTCGGCTAATCGACCAGTGGTATTTGTTCTACATGGACTGATGGGTGCTTCTATAGCGTTTATTAAGCTTGGGATACATTATTCGATAGGTAAGTTAAATACACTTACAATTGGTAAAATATAAAGGTAAGTATACTAATAAATGCCAGCAAAGAAAACGGTTGTCGAATCAATTTTCGTTCAAGAAGAAACTAAGGACACTTTTCAAATTTTGTTTCATAAATGTCGGACAAATTTATTCTTCTCTCAAGAAATCTTTCAATATTCCGTCTTCGGACTATTGAAAGATTATGCTTCAACTAATTGTAAGAAATACTTGTTTAGGTTAGAAGCCATTGATTCCACGTAATAATACCAAAATTGTGGTATACATTTTTTGTTATTGACCTCCGTGGTCGAGTGGTTTGCATTGCACATCGGTTGTCATGGTTCGATCACTGACCGGGTGTGGGCCGGGTCAATGTAGAAAGCTAACTTTTCTATATTGTCTCGAGACTGGGTGTTTGTGGTACCGTCGGCGTCATAGTTTCCGATTTCCATAACACACGTGCTTTACTAACTTACTTTGGGATCAGAGCATCGCATGTGATGTTGTCTAATATTTATACATGCATGTTCTACTTCCTCGACAATTGTTGTAGTTCGGGAACTAGCAACTGTAACAGGCAATCTGTTCCATTTGTAGTGTAATAACGATGATTTGTATTACATTGTTTTCCAGCTTACAACTTAGCTGATGCCGGTTTCGATGTTTGGTTGGGTAACGCACGTGGCAACAGAAATTCCAGACACCACGTCTCCCTCGATCCCGACGCAAATCAATTGGAGTTCTTCGACTTCACATGGAACGAAATTGGCATATACGATGTCCCAGCAATGATCGACTACATTCTAGAAGAGACTGGAAATCAGAGGTTACATTATATAGGACATTCGCAGGGAGGAACAGCTTTTTTTGTAATGGCTAGTATGAGACCTGAATATAATGAGAAGATTGCTTTAGCGCATTTATTGGCTCCTGCTGGATATAAAACACACTTTCCTAATTCGTCTCTGAGAGCTTTGACCCCATTTACTAATATTTTATGGGTAAGTAACAATTCTACGAAGCGTTGGGTTATTGATGATATGATTGGATGTATAGGATACGTCATATTTCAATAGGTTTGAGTCTGTTGGTTTCGTTGGTTTTCATGCAGTTTATATTCTTTGAATTAGTGTCATCACAGTGACAAATAAATCAAATTATTTTTATACATTTACAGTCTCTAGCGGTGAACATCGGTATAATAGAGGTTTTTCCTCCAAATCCAGTAATACCTTTTTCTGACGATGCCAAAACTGAAACCTTAGAACTATGGCAGTACTGTACCGGGGACTTAAAACTAAAGGACTTTTGTATTATGACCGGAGTCAAAGAAATCATGGTGAGCATTTTATTTTCATGTCTACAGGCAGATTTTTAACCTGGTCTTCAATCTGTTATTCTTGTAGGGCATGATGAATATGATGTTTACTTTTTTCCGATCTAAATCGCACACGTTTGTTTTATCAAAGAAACCAACGTTCCGGGCTTTTTACAGGTCCCTTTGTCAGGGCTGATAAAAATGGTAAAGTTGTCAATCAACGTTGGTTTGAGTTAGATCCGAAAAAACAGTTTTATTTCCAATGTGTAGCCAATTGCTAAAACCTAAAAACTCCTTACATCGTAACATAGTAACATCTTCTATTTATGTTCTAGGAAAATACTTTTACAGATGGCAGCATTGATGGAGGCTTTCCATTCGGCGGAGGGGCATCGTTTAAACAAATAGCTCACTATGGTCAGAATATTAAAGACGATAGTTTTCGACAATGGGACTATGGTACTTTAGGGAATATAGCCAATTATGGAACCCGAAATCCTCCTATATATAACATGAGCCGTATTACTGCAGAGGTTGAGATATATTATACAGTAAGTGATGGGTTGGTGGGTGTAGAAGATGTGTATGCTATGGTTGACGAAATGCCTAATAGCAGAATAAGGAGAGTGGCAAGAGACAACTTTGGACATGGGGATTTTATTGATGCAAATGATGTGAAGGAGCTAGTTACTGTGCACATCATTGACTCCATAATGAATTATAAGTAAGTTTTTTCTCATAGGTTGACGAACAAGTCCGTGCTGTTTTTGGCACAAGAACTTTTGAAATGTTGTATTGTCTATGATCGTTTTAAAAATAATAACACTTTAGCGCGCTTTTCAAGAAGTTTTCCAGTTCATATTTCACGAGAGACGCTCAGAACTAGTGAACTTTAAAAGAGTCGTATTTCATCATGCCAAACTGCACCCATATTCACAAAGCCGTCAAGAACTATTGAAGTTAGATTGGGCTGTACCTCATCCACCATTTCCGTCTCTACAAAATGACTTGAATAGACACAAATTTTATGACGAAAAGATCATCAACGACACTTAGAACTGTATTTTACAAACAAAGACAGGTACTATTATGAGAGCGAAATTACGCGAAAAACGACAAAGAAAAGATTATTTATATATATTATATATAGTAGATATATGGCTAATTTTAAAATGTTTTTCATTCATAATTTGTTGTCAAGCGGACTTTTTAGCCAACTCGATACACTTCGCTACTACACACCATAGAATAAAAACCATCACCGTTATGGCAAAATTAATAAGAAAAGGCATCAAGAGCTTTAGACGTGATTAATATAAGAATATTATTAAATCAAATGCACTTTTAAAGTGATTAAAATGTATTTCCACAATTTATAAATGTTTGCTTTTTGTTTTGCAGTGGAACCGAGAAAGACCCTGAAATTGTCGAACCTGATTCAGATGAAGAAGATTCTTCATCTACTATAGTTTTAAATTTAGCCATTAAGATCTTTCTCATTATAATTACTTTGTATCAATTTGTTGAGCAATTTTAAATAAGTTTGTATTAAATTTGAAATTATTACGTAGATTTGTTTTATTGTAATAATAAAATGAATGTGCTAGACAATCACGTTTTCTGGTCTCAAACCAGTACTATGAATCGAGAACCCTTGTACTATGAGTACCAGAGCAACGGAATTCTGGGGCACTTCCCAGAACACTCAAGTCTGAACTAATTTAGAAAAGTTCATATCCCAAATTGGTCCTACCGGGAATCGAACCCGGGACCTCAGAATGCACCGCCCACAATGTAAACCATTATACATGTGTAAAGGTCCTAATGTTCAAGTGGATGCTCGATTTAATAAATAAATAAATAAGTAAAACATAAATAAGGAGGTTTCGGCCATTTACCAGGTGATATAATTTTTTATCATACCAAGTGACGGGTTGAATAAATCATGGGCCTGGTGGTAAGTGACACACCCGTTCATAACAGTTGCAGTGCCACTCAGAGCTTCAAATCGCAAAGATCTGAGGGGCACTGTCACTGAGCCCGTCACTCTGAGATATAAGTTGACAAGTCCCATGTGCCTGTAATTTCACCAGCACTTTACCCTTCAAAACCTGAACGCAGTAATGCTCACATTGCTGGTTTTCAGCAGAATTAGGTGAGATAGACAGACAAAGGGTACAAACTCCCCAAACTATAAGTCCTCTTTTTTTTGTGTCGCAGATTAAAATAGACCAGAAATCATCACGATCTACCTATTATTTAACGTATTGCTGGGTGCACGTGTCTATTCTAGATGATTTTGTATGTCATCCGATTACTCCGGCTTTTTTTGAACCATTTGTGAACCAATTTCGATGATTTTTTTTTAATTGAAAAGAAGTTACCTAAGCATTATTTTAAGCATTATTAAATATTCCACCTTTAAGGGTGGCAAACTAGGAGATGAATCCGGTTTCGCGCACTTTCCGGTAACCTATTTAAATAAAACTTGGCAAATAATATAAATCCACGAACTTTTGAGATCAGTTATTTTTGTAAAAAACTTGTAATTATGTATTTACTTTATTGCCGCATGAACGGCAAGTCGACTTAACGCGACAAGTATGGTTAAACGTGATCGCATCAAGACGAATCCGCATAAGTTTGGTGGCTCCCTGAAAATACGGAATGAAAATTACAAAAATCAGCCTCATCTACAGCCTTCGGAGTCGAAACCCTTGGCCCGTGGTGTCGCAGTGCCCTTCATTTGTACAAAATTTTGTCTAAAAAATTAATAGACTGTCTGGGAAACCCAAGGACGGGCAGCTACCTTGCCCAACGCATTGGCATAGCCATACAAAGAACGAACGCTGAAAGAAGGAACGCTGCCAGCATTTTGGGCCCCTTGCCGCGGGGACCCAATTTTATTCATATAATTCAAAAATTCTAGTTTTCCTTTTTAGTTGACTTCAAAAAAGGAGGAGGTCCCCAATTCGAGTGCATGCTTTTTTTGTATGTATGTAACGCGATAACTCTGGTATTTGTGAACCGATTTTCATGATTCTTTTTTTGTTGGAAAGAGCGTACCTCCATAGTGGTCCCATTTCATTTTGAAGAAAATCATCCACCTCTAAGGTTGGCTGTTCACGCATGAATATTCATTTTTATAAATAGCGTCTAAATGTTATTATAAGGAGCAATTATTTTAATGGTTGATTTTGCTATTCTCCAATTCAAGGTCTTTTTCTCTCTCAATATACTTTCAGCAGTGAGAACAGATTTTTATTATCTCCTGTATCAAGTCCTGTATAGTAGCGAACCAGGGGGTATTTCAATAAAACTTGGCAAATAGACGTAATTCCACGTACTTTTGAGGTCGGTTTTTTATTACTCTAGACTGAGATTATTAGTGTGTAAGCTTTTCTTGTACCTTACCTGTACATTGTCAAAAAAAAGTAATAAATTACAAAAACACATCAGTCTTAAAGAAATAAATTTTAGATTATTACTCGATTAATACAAACAGACATCCTCGTAAAATTTAATTTTGTTTCCGTTGTTATCAAATAAATGTATATCTCGGCGATGATGATTACGGAAATCCGATGGTATTATGGTGTCGTGCTTTTATTTGATAACACGTAATTGATATGTGACGCAACAAAATATATTTTTAGAATAATTTTCGCATCTGTTTCTGTACGCAACTGTTTCGTACTATTAAGGACTAAACAAATATGTAGCTTAGCAGATAATAATATTAATTGTGTACATAATGCGTATGTCCACATTGTTCATATTTTGTACATTATTATCTGATAATGTAATTATAAAAAGCAATTTACAAATTGAAATTTCAAGTTGCCATAACAGCAACACTGCACCGTGGAGCACAAACGATAAACAACATTTTGATACCACTGGTTTTTTCGAAAGTGGTTTGATATGGTTTGATGCGACAATGTCACCTGACGCCGTTTATGGAAACCGAAATATCCCCTCCGATCGTCCATTGCTGTCTTCAGCATTACACGGAATAGCACCTTAGAATATTGGAACATGGATGTAGGTAATATCCTTAAAGTAGTTTTAGAGCGCGTTTGACACAGCCTAAGAGCCTATGCACATGGCGTATTTTATACGCGCCAATGACGCGCGTTAACACGATTCAAACGTGATGCAGCTGCAGCGAGTAAACGTTCGCACACGTTCACAAATACAGTGTAAACTACACAAGCTGAACCGCTAAACCACCAGTACGAGACTGCGCACCCGATATATTGCACTAAATGCGTTCGGTCACCTTATGAAGACAGTAGATACCCCGAACTGTACTATTTGTAACACCAGAGAAGACACCTACCATGCTTTAGTGGAATGTACCTGGATCAGAGCGAAACGAAGACTAATAGAACTAGAGGCTGGAATGAGACTAACAGATGTTGGCATGTGCAATTACATATTATCTGAGCGTAATAGTACCCTGGTTAATAAAATATAAAAGTTAATACTTAAGTTACTTAAAAATAGATAGGCAAGTAGAACAAAGAATAGTCTGTATTGCATTGCTGGCATTATTTCAAGTAGCCGACCCGCCAGTTTGAAACACAAGTGGCGGCAATCTGTTAAGGGAAAAAGTAGTCCCCGTGTGGCTTCACAAAAGTGGAGAAGAAGAAGAGGAAGCCCACAGTCGTAACCAGTGTGGCACCGGCACCGACAGGACGACGCTGCTGCACCTATCGCGATTACATTACTCCACGAAATCTGAGGAGATAGTGGAGTACATCAGACATAAAGCTGGAGTCCCGCTACAACGTGAATTTCAATTCGTTTGTGGTGAGAGTACCGACCGACAATCTGTCGACTTTCATGAAGGAAGAATTTTGGCCGAAGGGTGTCATATGTTGGCGAGGGTGTCATACCTGGCAATAGATTCCGCCACATGTCGCCGATTACTTAGAAATAGTGTTTTATTATATTGTATGTATGTTAGTCCTTAAGGTATATATTATATGGGTCATGTGACCTGAAATAAATAAATTAAAAAAAAATTATCGCTAAACAGTATCGCTGTAAACGAGCGCCATCTAAGCGTTTACGCGCCGCAGACTCGCTGTAGTCGCGTGTATGTATCGCGATTTTTGATAAACGATCGATAAAAAATGATCGTACTTCCCTGGACGAACTTTTTCACCAGGAGCTCTACTGCAACTAATATGGTTGATATCTTAGAATAGTAACGCATAGAATGACAGTTTCATATTAAACGAACTGTCACAAGTGAGGCAAAAATCAAATTCATGTAGGCGTAAGCAACTTGTATCTACACTCGTTGGCACGCACACAAATATACAAATATGATGCCATAACATTTCCCTCAAAAGTGTAGTATAACTAGTATCTATTTTATGTTTGTCTGACGTATTTTTACATTTTTAGCTAAAATTCTTGAGCTGTTCGCGGTCCAAGTTGACCTTGAGCACTGAAGGCTCGCCCGCTCGTGTAGGCCCATTGGGAGCGCTTCAATTTGCCTCACTTAGCGTGTGCGGACCACGTTTCTATGCGTTATTATTCTAAGGTTGATATATGTGGCCAGTGGTTCAAATAAAAGTGTCTATGAGTGTATTATTTACGTCAGTGTCTCTTAATTTTTACTTCATTACGGTACAAGCAAGCAAACATTTGCGCATGTATCTAATTATAATAATTAAAATACTCGGATTAATATATGATGTATTGTTGCTCATTGATAATAAATAGATTAACAGAGGTATATAAATACAAAGCAGGATTACATGTGAATAAAATAATTAATTACGGTATTACCGAATTATTAACACCTTAAATTAAAAAAGATGTATATATAATCCGAATAAACATTGGAATATCTCACCACACTGGACGTAACGTAATTGCTTATTTTTTCTTTTTTAAACAAAAAACGTCGGTTTAACGACCATGGCCGTGATTACATGTTTGACGGTATTTTTATTGTTCGTGTTCAGAGTCGGATCAAGTGTTTATGAAACGGTAAGTTTCTATCAGTGCAGTTTACTTGATAATATTTCTCATCTTCCACGTTTAGGGAGACATCACACTGATGGGCAAGGAATCGCATTCAGTCGGTCAAATGGAGCTTCATACTTAAGATTGTGTTTTAATTTGATCAAGTATTACTTATTTGTCAATAATTACTTCGGATTTCGGATAGTTTTTTCTTAAGTTTTTTTTTTATGAAATAGTTATTGTTGATACAAGTGCGGAAAGTTAGTCATTATTCACGAGTCTCGAGGCTTATCAACTAAAGTTTTTTAATACATTTGCGGAATAAAGTACATTGAAATTAAAATAGAAAAGTATTTAAAAAAATTTCTTTCTTCTTTATTTCTTTATCTGATAAAAATTCAGTGTACAGTGGCAACTGTTGCCAGTATTCAGCCACAGTAAAATTACTATTTTAGTGGCACAGCGCGCAGCGGTCTCGCGTAGTACTCACCTCCGGTCATTGTTAATACTCAATCAGCCATCTTTATGGAAAATATTTTGGTATTTTTAAATGTGACCCGTTGTTTTGTAAAACACCTATGCAATTTAAACAAATAAGACGTTTGTAAGTAAATATAAGTGTTAATGACGAATGACTTACGTCACAAAGCGTAAGTCAATGCATAAAGCACATAAATATTAAATAAATATACAACCTCTTTAGTTCTATGACTTGAAACAAAGTAAATTTAAAAAAAATGGAAAAGAAAAAAGCACTAGTCCGAAAAATCCAACTTTCGGCACGATTTGTATTACGAAAAATACCACGTTTTGAGCAACTGTATTAAAAAATGTATTTTTGTAGATACCCTACGGTCATAATATATACAAGGTCTGTCCCAAAAGTATTCGACCATCGTCCATTATTTCACGCTCGGTCTGTTAATTACTATCCGGCTCGTGACATCTTTAAAAGTAATTTCCATTCGACTGAACAGTACGCTCCCACAAGTATTTCCATATCTCGCAGCAGTTATGGAGGTTAGTTTTCGGAATAGCCTTCGGTGCATTCGTCGCATTTTTTGTAAATCGTCTCTATATAGTCAAACCGACGGCCTTTGAGCGAAATGTTCGATCTTGGGAACGGCATAGAATTTTACGGTGATATTTTGAAGATTGCGTGATGCAGTGCAAAGAAAACGGCCGCATTTTTGGGAGAGTGGCGGTTGCTCAGCTTTATCATCACGACAGTGCGCCAGCGCATTCATCGAACGTTGTCCAACAGCTTTGATTGGAGCACAACAAAAGATTATTCAACTTTGCCAACCTCCGTACAGTCCCGACGTTGCCCCCTGCGATTTTTGGCTGTTCCCAAGACTGTGTCGGCACAGAGACGATAACTGCTTCGAGAAGTGAAAGCACCGGTGGAGCGTGTTGATCAGTCGAATGGAGATTACTTTGAAGAATACCACGAGCCGGATATTATTTAACAGATCCAGCGCGGAATAACGAACGAAGGTCGGATACTTTTGGGACAGACCTCGCATAGAATATACAGCGCTAAATTTGATCAAGATATTTCATTATCTCCCACTGGCCGTTTACTTGATAGGAATAACATTGTCTAGGGTCTGAATAACTTCACATAATATTATGTGTCTACATTTTGATAAACACGGGGTCACAGAAGGTTAATTCCATGTTGTAAGTGCGAAAATGACGTTGTGAGTTTCGCGTCTGCTGTCTGAGTTATTTAAATATAAGTAAGTTGTAACTTTGGAGAAGTGGCTATATTACACCTTGGGTGCGAAATTTAAAAAGTTCGACCCACTTAATTCCCAGAATCTTTAAACCTCTTTTGTTATTTTGCACATGTGGTCTAGTTACACCTGGAGTGTGAAATATATTCTATAAAATTTTTAGCACCAACACATAGAACGAGCAGGGTATGTAGCAGAAACCCATCGCGTAACAACTGAAGATGGATACATCCTAGAGATGTACAGGATTCCCTTCAGAAGGGGTGAAACGTCTGGATCTGCAGATCGGCCTGTAGTATTTTTCCTACATGGGCTATTGGCTGCTTCTATTTCTTTCATTAGACTGGGGAGAAATTATGCTATAGGTAAGTTAGTAAAATTTATTATTAGTGTACATGCGCAAATAAATCGATAACTCACACGTAATCCCATTTTTTGGTTTTTGTATTAAATATATCCTTTTTTATGTATAAGTTCCATATTTAAAAGTAAAGAAGTCGCTTAGTGTTACATTTATTTTCGAACAATATACCTATAATCTACATTTAAAAGAATATATTTGAGTTAAACACCAGAAAATGGTATTTTGACTTACAAAAACTTACGTGAGAGGTATTGAAATGCAAACTAAAAAAGACAAACAGTGCCTCTACCACGAGTTTACTCTCACAGTTGTCGCTACCGACCGCGTAAATGTCTTCACTATTTTGTATGACATATTATACAGCGCCTCTAGCGGTCAGAAGAAGAAACAACATTTTGTATACAAACATTTTACGCGGTCGCTAGCGATACCTGTCACTGTATTCTCCTGGTAGAGGCACTAGTCTGTTTTCAGTGTAATGACAATCATGTATTGATTTCCAGCTTATAACCTAGCCGACGCCGGTTTTGACGTTTGGTTGGGTAACGCACGTGGTAACAGAAATTCCAGATTCCACGTTTCCCTCGACCCCGACGCAAATGCACAGGAGTTCTTTGACTTCACATGGCACGAAATTGGGGTGTACGACATCCCAGCAATGATCGACTACATTCTAGAAGAGACTGGAAATCAGAGGTTACATTATATAGGACATTCGCAGGGAGGAACAGCTTTTTTCGTGATGGCTAGTATGAGACCTGAATATAATGAGAAGATTGCTTTAGCGCATTTATTGGCTCCTGCTGGATATAAGACACACTTTCCTCATCCTATTCTGAGGCCTTTGACTCCATTAACTAATATTGTGTGGGTAAGTAAGGATTCTGACTTTTTTGCTGTAACTATAAGCTTCATTTCAGAATTTATTTTAAATGGGTAAAGAAAAGGAATAAATCCGAAAAGTAAATTTACAATGTGTGTTTTAATAGTGATTATATTAATAGTTGCGTTATTTAGTATGTTACCGGAAACTTTTGTGCAAATAAAATACACGGAAACAAGAGAATGATATATATGATATACTGAAAGTTCCAACAAATCTTAACGACGTAATAGTACTCTACAAAATGAATTTATACTCTTAACCGTTTTCAAAAAAGGGGGAGGTTATCAATTCGACTGTATTACTTCTTTGCATGTATGTTTCGCGATATTTGTGAACCGATTTTAATGACTATTTTTTGTTGGAAAGTGGTTACCTCAGAATTGGCCCCATTTAAATTTGAAGAACATATTCCACCTCTCAGGGTGGCATACTAGGGGATGAATCCGATTTCGCGCACTTTCCGGTAACTGATTGCAATAAAACTTGGCAATTAAATGTAATTCGGTGAACAGCAACAATATACGAATTCCTAATAAATATCAAAATTTACTTGTAATCAATCATTACTATGTAATATTTACTCGAACAAAGCGTCACCGTCGCGGGCCAAACGATGGTATTGGTATTTGGATGGCATTCTCATTAAAATTGAGAGCGAAACAGTAAATCTATAAATTACGCTGATTTGTACAGTGTAGTAAAAACGTTTTCATAAAAGAATAAGTAATTTGGTTAGGTTTATTTTATTATTTGTAATTATTCGAAATTAGTTTTTTAAGAAGAATTGTAAGCTCTTAATTGTTTGTAATTCATTTTAACGTAGTTAAGTATCAAAGTTAGTTTCAATTTAATTTATTTTTCGGAACATTTATTATTTCCCATTTTAAATGAGATTTGAGTGTATTGGCCTCATGTAACTCCCATATACAAATATGATTTGTCCTCAGAAAGCGGTGTCATCATAGTGTATTAAAGACGTTTTTTTTTTTGAGTAATCTCGACAACATGGGCAATAAAATCGAATTCTGCTTGTCTTTTTTATAAAATAAATAGTCAATTAAAAGATTGTGTAATTCTGCTTACTTATTTTTTTTACTTACAGTCTCTGGCGGTGAGAATTGGCGTAATAGAAATTTTCCCTCCGAACCCTGTATTTCCTTTATATGACAATGTGAAACCTGATGAACTATGGCAATACTGTTTTGGAGACATACAATTCAAGGATTTATGCCTTATGACCGGAATTAAAGAAATCATGGTGAGCATTAGCGTTACTTCAATTTTACTACCATTTTCTCTACTATCTTGTTTCTTTTAAATATAAAATCAGAGACTACTAACTAGGACTTTTTGACACTCCTATTCTTTTTGGTCTCGGTAAATATAAAGTTTTTTTAAATATAAAATTGTAACACCTGAAAAAAAAATTGTTGTATTCTGAAATTTCAGTGATTACTGTACAAAATGTACATTAGAAAATTAATTTTTATTTTTTCGGACCTGAATTGCCTTTATTTGGTTTTTCAAACATACCGTTGTTTTTGGGTTCTTTACTGGCACAAATGTCACGGTAAAAAATAGTTTAATTATTAAATAATCATGTAAGTAATATTTTTATTTCATCCACGATTTTGCAACAATTTAAGGTGACATAATAGTAGTTTGTAGAGGCTGAAGCCTAAACTAGGATAACCTGTATTTTAGGTCACCAGGCCTGCACCTTCAGAAGATCTGATCAATATTTATAGTCTATGGAAACAATTACATAAAATAAGGAAAATTTAAGAAAAAAAGTTATATGTGTTTTTAAAATAATTCATCAGAAACTGCGAATTAGACATTTAATAGACCACAAAAAGTAGTATTGGTGGGTTAAATTATAGAAGGAAATGTAAATGGTAAAATACATTGAATACAATAATAAATAGCCCATGAATGTAATTTTCGGACGAACAGATGCCAGGATGTATTCCATTCCTTTGGCATCCGCGTTAGAAAGGAAGAAGCGAAGTAATTTATGCTAATGTAGACTTAATGTAGAGTTCCGGACTTTCCAGTCGACGTAATGAGGAACGTTGAGGGTAGAACTAAATTGAAAAAACACAAGACAGTCGCTGCCAATAAGTATCTTTGCTCTTCGCTCCACCGAGTACAAGGCTTATTACTTAAGTGTACTATTCCTTAATGTATCTATACTAGTGATGCAACAGACCTCTGTTTCTGTTTCCGTTTCTGCTTCCATAACTTATGCAACGAAACTTTAATCGGAAGAGTACAACGTTCGCGGCCGTTCCTGGGTCTATTTCCGTTCTACGTCCGACATCGGTCCAAAACAATTACAGTGAAATAAATAATACTCGACCAATTGAAAAGAGGCATGGTGCGAATGAAGCTTCATACTTGACATTGTCTTTTTGATTTGATCGTGTATATCTAATTGACAGTAATTGTTTCGGACGGGATGTTGAACAAGAACGAGAGTAGACCTATAGACGTGCGCGTGGATTGCTTGGCGGTGGAGCGCTCGTTTTTTAACAATTTTGTTTTGTATTAAGTGCAATTATGAAACCAAAAACCATCCCTCTTTTGTACTATTTCGTTTAGATATTTATAGTAAATGAAACTAGTTTTCCGGATATTATTTGAAAAAACAAAAATACCCGATTTAAATCCGGAAAAATAGTTTCATTTCCTATGTGTAACAATCGCGAAAACCTAAGAACTCGCTATTTCTATAGTATTTACACTTCCGCATCCGTTTTTGTTAATATTTACTTCTGGCATCTGTTTCCGTTTTTGTACTTTCGTTGCATCATTAATTTATACCTATTTTTGTTCTAGGAAAGCTACGATGACGACAGGCTCCCTGGATACTTCTTATTTCAAGGAGGGGCATCGTTAAAACAAATAGCTCACTATGGTCAGAATATCAAAGATGATAGTTTTCGACAATGGGACTATGGTGCTGTGGGGAACATAGCCAATTATGGGACCCGAACTCCTCCTGTATATAACATGAGCCTTATTACCTCAGATGTTGAGATACATTATACAGTGAGTGATACATTAGTGGGCGTAGGAGATGTGTATGCTATGGCAGAGGACATGCCTAATTGCAAATTAAGAAGGGTGGCAAGAGAAAACTTTGGACATGGAGATTTCGTTGAAGCAAAAGACGCGAGGGAATTGGTCACTGCGCATATTATTGAAGTCATACAGAATTATGAGTAAATATTATTTATTTTTCTTGTACAAATTGTAAAAAATTGTTTGAATGCCAACATTTAGAGCGGTTGCGCTCTACGTCCGATTCGTATCAGGGGGTCTACTCTCGATCTCTGTCCGAAACAATTACTGTCAAATAGGCAATACTTGACCAAATGAGAAGACGCGTGATGCGAATGAAGCTTCATACTGGACACTTGTCTTTTAATTTTGTCGAATATTACTCATTTGACAGTAATTGTTTCGGACGGTTGTCGGACGGACATCGAGAGTAAACCCCCAGTTCCGAATCCGAGAAATGACGGTCCGAAATGTCACAGGTGTCAGAAGTGTCAATTTACCTCTAGGTGTACAAGCGACATTCCTATTTCTCGGAACCGAATGGGACTTAGTGCACAAGGGACATCCGAAATGGGTCCGAGTTTTCTAGCTTTGTAAAGTCTCGGATTCGGAACGAATACGAATCGGGTGCGGTGCGCATACCGCTTACTATATTTTGTTTATTTTTCCAAAACGGAGTAAAATGACAGTTTATTGCGCAAAGGTGATGCCAGCTTACAAGCAGTTAGCGTTATATAATAGTTAGGTTCTAAAATCATAGAGCCGGGCACAGGCCTTCTACCACTCTTCTAGCTCGTCGTGAAAGAATTCGTTCAGGGAAGTACTGCCATCTTTCCTATTTCAGCCGCCAAACAGTAATGTCAGCTTTACTGTGTTCCGGTTTTGAAGGGTAAGGGTGCTGGTGAAATTACAGGCACATGAGACTTATCAACTTATGTCTCAGGGTGCAGTGCCTCTCTGTCAGATCACGACCAGTATTACTCCTATCAGATGTTAGCGATTTAAAGCTCTGTCTGGCACTGCGATTGTTATAGACAACTTACCATCAGGCGCACGACTTGTTCGTCCCGTCACTTGATATTATTATTTAAAAAAAAAAGATAACTTACGACACAATGTGTATGTGAAGAAGTGTTTAATGAAATTGATTTGCAGATGTGTGTAGGTTTCTTGACGATGCTTTCCTTGACCATGAAAAATTTCAAACTAAAAAAATAGAAATTCCGGAAAACTTAGATAGATAGAAAACGCACGACCCTCTTCTTCAGAGGGGGTAGGTGAAAGCAATAAGCTACCATGGCTAGTGATTACATTATGATTACTCGATAATAGCCGAACTTGGTTAATTTGCAAGTGTAGACATTCTTATTATACTAAAATATCTGAATAGTTGTACATTCCATTCAATTTCACAGTTTTAAATAAATTTATTTTAAAAAAAGCTATTTTCTATTTACGAGTACTAATCACGATTACGAATTAAGAGTGACTTGCACACCGGCCGGGTCAATGTAGAAATACTAACTTTTCTATATTGTCTAGGGTCTGGGTGTTTACGGTACCGTCGTTGCTTCGGATTTCGATAACACAAGTGCTTTAGTTGCTGTGGGATCAGAGCAACGTATGTGATGTTGTCTAATGTTTTTTTATTTATTTGCAATTACTAGAAAGCTATATTTACTTTAAATATAAGCCATAAAAGTCGACTTCTTGTTAGAGCTCAAATTCAATGTTATGGTAGTACATAACATAATCGATAACGAATAAAGTAACTATTTCAAGCATCTACTTATACATGTCAGTTTTTACAAAAAGTGACTCTTCTTTATCGCTATTCAAAAACTTAGTGGTTTAACCTAGAGATGAGCTAACAAGGTCGACACCTAAATTAACTTATAATTCACTATATATTCATTAGTTCTAGAGTACATGTTTACATTTAAATAAGTGCTACAGATATACATAAGTGCTACAAGTCAAGATAGTGTCTCTTTAAAACAGTTTTGCTTTCTTGACGTCACCCTGAATGTCATTTAGCACTGTGGCTGGTAGATCGTTCAGAATTTCTGGGAGCATGTAGTCCGGCCTGCGCATTTCATATACGTTGTTGTATCCCGCCAAAGCATATGCTGGTATGTATGAAAGCAAGTGGAATTCATTAGATCATTTCTGATCATATTTCCGTTGCCACTTGCACCTACTGCCGTTTTTACGCATAAGTTTTATTTACAATTGTATAGTATTTAATAATGCAATAATTTGTATTAGAATAAGCGCGTGCGTTTGTACTTCAGGAATGGATTTCTATACTAACGGTTCAACTGTCAAAATAAAGACGATAATGCAAATGTCAATCAATACTATTATTTCATTTAGTATCTTATTTCACAATCTATCGATATAACTTCCGACAACAACTACATGACTATTTAAAATTCGAAAACTGGCGTCTCTGCAATAAACGCCATTTTACCCCGTCAACAAAAAAGGCAATCTATACATATACCTAAACGCTTTTGAACATAATAGCACTTGTCTACTATCGTAAAGATTAAACAATTTTAGAACTTAAATACGAGTATAATTTTTCCAACAATGCGTTTTTCTTTTTTTCAGTGGAACCATCGAAGAACCTGAAATTATCGAGTCTGAATCAAATGAAGGCGATTCTTCATCTACAATAGTTTTAAGTATGGCCGTTAAGATTTACCTCATTATATTTACTTTGTATAGTTTTCTTTAGGATTGTATTTTTATTAGGCTTGTTTATTACGTAACCCAAGAATACTAATTTATCCATGAACACTATCCTATCACCATCAATTTTATTGTATGTCCCATTGCTTTTTGTTATGATGCCAAGTGGCGGGACGAACAATTTTTACGCCTGGTGGTAAGCGACACGCTATCCACAACAGTTGCAGTGCCACTCTGAGATTTCATCGCAAAGATCTTAGCACTGCCACTTCGCCAGTCGCCCTGAGACATAAGTTGACAAGTTCCATGTGCTAATTTCATCAGCAACCTTACCCTGCAAAACCGGAACGTAGTAGGAAGGTGGTAGTAAGTCCTAAGAACTATGTCACAAAGACCTCTACTGCTTCTAACATGTGCTAGCTACGGCTTTGCTCTGAGATCTAAGGACTATAATCGACCACAGTGGCGCAATCGATGTGCACCCTGCACGTTGCCCTGACAACGTCCTGACGTTTTCCCTAGAAATTAAAATCAATAGACGTATGCATCTATTGATTTTAATTTCAGACATCTCAATTGAGATCTTCCGCTAGGATATTAATCGTAACCTTGGAGTTGTACTACTTGCCTTATTATATTATGGTATAAAGCTTAAATTCTCTTAGCCGAAAGTCACGGTAGGGTGAATAAACAAATGAGACAATATGTTTAAGATTTTTTTTAAGTTTCTGTTCGTTTTCTGCTTTTAAATAGAAATCGGATTTTTAAGTTTTATTGAACGTCACGATGGTTTACTACCATGATATTAAATTTTTTTATAAATAACTTCACTAGTTTGTTATTATTATTCGATTCGATCCGACTGGATTCTAGCCAGCACCCTCAAACAATCCGTGGCAGATGCTCTGTCAATTAAGCCATGGAATGAACTATATAGACCTTACAAATTTTTCTATGGGCTTCTTGCAGGTCTTTGTCTTTGGTTTTTAACGACTTTTTTGTACCGTAGCGTCATCTGTGAAAAAGTATTCAGTTGTCAGCACTTGTTTAAGCCTGATATTTGTTAAAATGCGTATTCTTTGTCTAATAAAACCGGATGTGATCATACGATTAAACGTGTTTTTATAACATGAAAATAAATATCTAAAAACAACACGAACTACATGAAACAAATGTGTGAAATCTTATAGCTCTTTATTTAAGTACAAACAATATTGTTTGTGCTTAAATAAAGAGTCTAATTTAATATAATAAAATTTGTCATTTTGCAGATTTGACCTTGTTACACTAAAGCGTCGTAATGCTCTTTGAACAATGTCTTATAAAATATATGTATCACCATTCCAATAGCTCTACTATAATGGTGGATAGACCGCATATCAGATTCCGTGGTGGCAAAGCAAAGGGTTTGGACACGAATAAATAATGTCGTTGCGCACGCACCTAATGGACTTGTGTCAAGTGAATTAATGATGTGCCGTTTGATAAGCTATCGTGTTAAATTTTCGATTGTTTGTCCAAAGAGTTTTTGCTTCAAAATACTTTGCCGACGTTGTTGGTTATTATTAGAAAAGTAAATTACTTAAAGTTTATACAACCAATCTGTTGATTTTCTAGAGAATACTGGTCATTGTTTTTTTTATACCAAGTGTGCTGGCGCTTCTCCTTTGCATGGGTGCTCCAGAAAATTACCAATAGACAAAGATGGCGGGATATCGCGGGGCGAGTGTCAAGAGTGCTGTGAATTTTAAACACACACACACGCGCGCACGAACGCGCGCACACACACACACACACACGCACGCACGCACGCACGCACGCACGCACGCACGCACGCACTATAACGGTACCTATTTTTCAGTTTATCTCCCTCTTTCTATCGTGCTCGCAGCTGGTCGCTTATTACTTTTTCTCTCATTTCCTTGGGTTGGCTCTTTCTTTGCTGAGACCAAGTAACGGGGCGAAAGTCATGCGCCTGGTGGTAAGCAACACGCCTAACCATGACAGTTGCAGTGCTACTCAGAGATTTAAATCGCACCCACCCACTGATCTGGCAACTGTTGACAAACACCAATTGAAACTATGGCTTTGAATAGTTTTCTGATGTGTAACTTTCTGATGAGTCCTTTGGTTTCTCCAAGGTGTTTCTTTTATAATAGTAAGTGACGGGATGAACAAGTCATGCGCCTGGTGCTATGCGATGCACCTGTCCATTGCAGTTACATTTATAAAAAAGCTGAGGGGCACCGCCGCCACTGTGCCCGTTACGCTGAGACGTAAGTTGTTAAGTCCTATGTGCCTGTAATTTCACTAGCACCCTCACCCTTCAAAACCGGAACGCATAATGCTCACATTACCGCTTGGCAGCAGAAGTAAAGTGGCACTACTTCCCTGGATTAACTCTTTCACAACGACCTCAACAGCTACTAAACTAAAACTTTGCTCATCTTTTATAAGATAAATATTTCTTTTCTTTTCGTTTGGTGCAATAAAGACTCTATATTAATAATTCTAAATAAGGAAATATGATAATCAAGCTTAAATTATAAAGCGGTATTTTTAGAGAACCGTAGGTCGGTAGACTTAAAAGGCATAAATCAGTTTAAGCTAGTCGAAATCTGAACTTGAAATATAGCGTTGAGTTAAAACCACGCTTAAGTAGAGGCTTTTAAGCTGTCGTAAATCATAAACCGCTATGCGAGTGATTGATTTCCGTGTTGTAAAACGTAGCTCGATGGTTGTAACGACCCATAAAATATATTTAGGTCAGATCGCTGGGAAATACCTCTCTACTATTTTAGACGACCCCGGTAAAAAAACAATTGACGCCGTGCACGCTGGCTGAGAATTCTCTCAGCCCGTGTTCATTTAACAGAAATATTGAGCCTTTTTATACCGTAGTGTTTTTTATAGTAGCAGTAGAGCTGATTGTGAAAAAGCTCATCCAGGGCAGTACTGTCACTTTACCTATTTCAGGCGCCCGTCAATCTGAGACAAGGTCACAAGTCCCATGTGTCTGTAATTTCACCAGCACCCGTAGCGTGTTTATGCACTGCATCCTAATCATATTCGTTCCTATTCCGAGAATAGTCTTGGTATTTGTATAGACAAATCTAGAAAACTCATACCCACTTCGGATGTCGCTTTTGTACTAAATTCAATTCAAATGCGAGAAAAAACGAATATCGCTTGTACACCTAGAGATAAAATGATCCCTAAGACATTTTGCGCGCGCGCACACAAACGCGCACACACTCATAGCCCCGTACTAGGGAAACCTTGTATCGCGTATGCCGTGGACACACACATAGACAACTACAAATTACACCCAAACTCCCGAGAGAAAGAGAATACTTCTTCCGGCACGGGAATCGAACCCGGGACCTCTTGCGTGGCAGTCCAGCATGGTAACAGTTCTGCCATGAAGGCAGTTAATGGTATTACTGTGGATTTTAATAATAATTGTGGCCCAAAACTCAGCCTTGTCGACTGCGTCATTAGTAGCCGCCATTAAATCCTCAAGCATATTGTTAGGGCACGCAGGGCACGATACGAAGTGAGCCATCGAGTGAATCGAACCGCACAAACAATCCTGATCGGAATCCGAAAATCACCATTTGAACAAATTGCCCTTTCTCCGACCAACTTGAGTCCGAAATCTATTTCAGATTGGCTAAGGCAATTCGTGTCCAGGAAGACACTCGGAAGATTAAATAATATGTACAAACAATAATTTGTTATACATGTGTTTACATTAACTGCTAATTAATAAATAGTGCAACGATGAGAATGTTTGGAAAAAAAAAACTGAAATTATACTCGGTTGGATGTCATCCATCCGATTGAACCAACCAATATAGCATGACACCTGTCATCGTACTACGTGTCGGACCCACGTCCCAACGTCAGCGTTCCAAAGAACTGGAATGTTTTGGTCCCTGATATTCAGAGAGACACAATATTGTAAAAATAAAATAATACATTTTTGTTATTTATTTACGAGAAACTCTATACTTTTAAATATGTTAACAAATGCATAACATAAATAACTATTGTAACTATAGTGAAAAAATAGGGTGGTTTGCATCAATAGTAGACATAACTGGTTGAAGACTGTACCACCTCAGTCAACCGTGACCATGGGACCTGTAAAGGGCCCGAAACGTCAGTTTGTTTGAAAAACGCGAGAACGTATACGCGATTTAAATCCGGAAAAATAGTTTCATTTCCTATGTGTAACAATCGCGAAAACCTAAGAACTCAAAATATTGAAACGATAAGTTCAACTTAACTTTTAATCATTACAAATCAATATTTAGACAATAAATTCGAAAATAATATTGTTTCCACTGCGTTCGAGTAACTATTTTTGGGGTCATATTCCAGAACTCTACTCAATGTTCAAGTCAGGACTGGAGTATGATTTCAAGCACTGAAAATACGACCCTAATGGCAAGGACTTGAGTATTTATTTCTAGTGCTTTAAATCATACTCAAATCCAGACTTGAGTATTGAGTAGAGTTCTGGAATACGACCCTTAGATTGCTAATTTTGACATAAGAACAATATTACTTTAATGTTACAGTCGCGTCGTACTACGAACTGAGTGAATGAATAGGCACAAAGCTGCCAATAGAACATCACAGTTTTAACATTATAATAAGCTTATTTAGAGGTTGTGGTAGGTCCCCTTGTGTTTGTCTGTAACTTTACCTTAATTTACACATAAACAATACAAATCAGTGATACACTGTAGTGTTTGGTTTATCTGGCCAGACTAACTAGCACACTGTACTGTTTTCAGATTGTCTAATCGGACCAACTACCACAGTATAGTGTTCTAAGTATAACTCGTCTATAGAAACCAACTTAATTAATGCACACGAAAAAACTTGTTATTGGCTTGTAAAAAGATAACGTTAACATTCTATTTAGTATCAAAACTGTTGGTTTTTCGAAGAAAGTGAAAAATAAGGTAATAAAGTCCCAAATATAGAGATTAATATCAGTTACGAAATAGCCAAGACGATATTGGCTGGGTGATTATGGACCTCGAATTCAGGGTAAAGGGAGTTTTATCAAGTGGAACATAAAGCGACTTACAGCGGCCATACTGTTGATTAATAACCTTCCTTTGTGCGCAACAAAGTATATTTATACTGTACATATATTGGAAGTAACCGGTAAGTGTGCCCAGGCGATTATTCCGTAAATATAAGAGAACTTTTAAGAGGTGATATAATATCTCGAGTTTTTAGGTTTTCGCGACTGTTGTGTAACAGTGTTAAATCTAAAAAATAGTTTTTAAATAGTTAGAGATTTAGAAGACTGTACCACCCCAGTCACGGTTGACTGTTAGTTAATTAATATTAGACATAACTGGTTGAAGACTGTACCACCTCAGTCAACCGTGACCACGGGACCTGTAAAGGGCCCGAAACGTCGGTTTGTTTGAAAAAACAAATATACGTGATTTAAATCCGGAAAAATAGTTTCATTTCCTATTTGATACAACCTCAAATGGCCTTTGTATTCAATAGGTACTTTACATAGATGTTTTTGTATCTACAGAACTAAATAGTACACGCGTAGTATACAATTATAGTATACGAAAGTACGTTATCTAATGAACAAAATTACTCAATAACTTTCAAATGTAAAAAATAGTGGAAATATCCTGTAATTTAACGTTACATACATTTCATGTAGAGGTTTTAGTTGGCCTACTTTAAGAGGCAACAATAAGTTTAAAGATAACAAAATTAAATAGTATAAATAAAGAAAACTAATTTTTTAATGGAATGAAAACAAAGTAATATTTTTTTTAAGTAAGTACATAATTTTGTATTTAAACTTGTTCGTAACTAAAGCCTCTGTACGAATGTCATGTTAAATGTATGACAGCGGTGAACGTTAAAATTTCAGATATTTCTAGTTTTAGTTTAATAAAAACTTTTTGATCGAATACAATAGTTTTATTTCCAATGAAACTAAACAATTTACAAATAATGACCCTACTGCTAAGTAGCTATCCCTTAAGTAACTTTTATTTTCAAACTAACCACTCCGAACTTTAACTTCAAATTACAGCGCTCGTCTTTCACAATTAAGATATAGTACGTGGGATCAACGCGGCTGCAGTAAATGTAACGGCCATAAAAGCAAGACACTTCATAAAACAAATCCGTCCTCGTAAACCTCAAGTTTCGAAGTGAGACCACTTAACGCTACTGTATACTGTAATTCAAACTATAAAAGAGCTTCGATCGTATTGTACACAACTATAATAATGACAACGGCATATAATAGTGGCAACGGCAAGAACAACGACAATGATAATGATAATAATAATGCTATAAGAATTAACGAAGACAAAGCAAATCAGCATCCTCACATGCGTTTACCCCAACCACGTAGTAAGACATATAAATAGTTTTAGTTGAATACAATATTCTTGTAACATTTTTCTTTTTAGGGGGGAAGGTGCTGTGCTGTGTGCTAAAGGTGCGGCCAGACACACACCAGCACATTTCATTGTATGTAAATAATATAGATAATATTAATTGAAAACGAAATAGCACACGTTCACTAGTAATATATAAGCCAGGGTTAATCGAATTGAAGATATTTTTAACACCATCTCCTGTCTCAGTAATATCTTCCAACAACTGGTACAATAATAAAAGCAATAGTCAGGTGAGGCCAGCGGGCTCTGGACAGGGACTCCGGAGCCCACATTGTACGGCCTCATTCGTCTGTCGGGCGGGTCGGAGGATAACTGACTTGCCCCTCTGTTGGCGCGGGAGCCCTGGCGCAAAAATGCCGGGCGACGTTGTGGTGATTGTTCACCGACCTCACGGTGCCGACTCATCCAGCGAGGTATTAGTGGGGTACGCCCTCCAGTTTGGAGGGACAGTCCCCACATAACCCTTGAATCTCCCTGGGCTCAGGGGTATGTATAAAGATTTCCCCCGTCAAAAAAAAAAGTAGTGTGTTGCCAGTTCGGCCCATAATACCTCTATCATCATCCAATAAGTTGAACTAAAAACTCGTCTCGAACTAGGAAATCCCATACCTATAGTAAGAGTACCAGAACCACTGAATTCACTCTGTGACACGACCGGAACACCAGGCACAGAACCAACTGAGAAAAGGTAATTTCAAAATTGATCCTTCTGGGAAATGGACCCGTGATCCAGCGCCCATAATTCAAACCGTTGGTGACTGACTGATTGGAGATTGTAAACATTGGGAAAACAATGTGATTAAAATAAAACACATGTTGCTTAAAATGATAATACAACTTGTTTCCTAGTAACATATTTTAAGTCCATCAAGCACAATGATTACTGCAACAATTTGTATGATTGTAGCAAAAATTTTAATAATTGCAGCAACAGCATTAAGTAATAATGAACATAATCACGACATGATTGATTCTATCAAGTATCGTAATAGGGTAAAGCCTTTTCAGTGTACGTATTAGCGCATATAGGTAAAAAAATTATACGTAGATACGGAAGTAACAAAGGACAATGGAAAAGAAAAAAGATGCGACTACACAAAAATTTAAAGCAGCAGAACACGACGGTTCGAATTTCTTTGGTAACATACATGACTTTAAATTACGTATACTTGTGAATACTTGGTAGCAATACCACTCGGTAACAGTGAAGCAAAATATCATGATGCAACCAGCATGTCGAAGAAGGTTCACAATCTTTGAAAAACGTGTGGCGTCTCCATCTGACGTTGGGCTAAGGTGGCGCTATGGAATATATACTTTTTAGAGTAGAGCAGTGCCCAGTAGCCGTGAGACGTATAATAACAATGATGATGACAGAGAAATACCGATGACTTGTTCGCCATATTGAATTTTAATCGACTTTGCATCGTCTCTTACAACACTAACGGACGTAATTCATAATTTAGTCGAAAACGTACAACACGAGATTCTAAATTCAAAAGGCAAAAAATATGTAAATAGTCACCCGTGACCATGGGACCTGCCAAAAACCTAAAGCCACACGATTTGTTTGAAAAATCAAATTTAGAAACAAAAGCAGACTTATTTCCATTGTTTGTTTTGTCAGTTGTCCTATTTGGTACTAATAAAGAGATAAAGAAGACATTGTACTGGATATGCTGTATATATTACAATGTAGTAGTAGGTCATTCCTAGAGTTCATACAATACCAAGCCGGAAATATTACACATCGTGCTTTCAAAAAAAGTGATCGTATCGGTGATAATCGACTACCTACGGATCTATAGCGCACCGGTTCCGTCGAAAGGTGATCAAATGACAGAATGTTATACTCTTATGAGCGACAGAGACTTAACAGAGATAACGCTTTAGAAAGCCGAAATCAGCAGACTGTTTTTTTTTTTTACAGTTCGATGTCGAATTCATCCATTTTCAGATATGTTAAAGTATTTAGAATGTAGGAAATGCATCCATCTTTTATGGCTTCCTCGTTGGTAAACACACCTAATTGTCTTTGCGATGAAATTGTAAGCATCTTTGTGGCCAGAAAAAATATTATGGTATTGAGAACGATGAGTACGATTAACTTATGTAGCTTAGAATTAACATTAGAAAATTTATACTCAAATTTCAAAAATTATTTAGATAGACCTCGTTCACTATCGAAATTAAGTTTAAAGGCGACTTCCTACAGTCTGTGATTTTACAGATCACCTCACACGAACTCACACCCGCGTACAAAGGGAAGAGGCTCGTCCGGACAACACAGAGGCGTCTGTGGCGAAGCATGAATCAATGCATAGCTAGAAATGGGCGAGTCTGGTGTGCGGTGACACCTTAATATTCTGTAATTGCTTAATTATTAATATGCAAAGGCGGAAGCGGTGTGTGGCTGTCGGTGGCTATCGGCCTTGTAAATCACGGAACGTGGAAGGCCGTTTTTGCAAGTATAGTTTTAGCAATTTTCCTCAAAAATACATCACATTTCTCGCCACGCTCTTAGCGGGCAATATTGTATCAATTTACGCTTCCTCAGCGTCATATATCTCTTTCGCAGAACCAGAGTAGCTCGAATGGAAATTCAAAAACGATATTCACTTGATAGAAACCTTAACACCATTTCAATAAAACCGATTTTACCAACATTTGGGAGAAAAAGAAATGTGTCTCAAACAAAAGAGAGAAAGAAAAATACGGCCTTTTGTGAAGAACGGATGCGTTCAGGCGTTCTGAGAAAACTTTAGGAGATTTGAAAGGAATTAAAATAGGCTTTTAATTTCACCGTTCCTGTTGGGGGAGTGACTAAAAATTTAATACCAATATGTGTTATCTAAAATATTTAGCAAGGTATTAATGTTTATAGGCAGAAGTAAAAGTTATTTTGAAGAATCTATAATGGCGACTCAACTTACTACAACATAGTACCTTCTACTAAACAGCAGTAATCTTAATGCAATATACCAAAATTACCTATTTTAAATTGTATAATTGAACGATGTTCCTTTAAATTAAGATATGTCCTATGTTACATAAAAGGAATTAATCCCTTTTAAAAATTTAAATTAATCCCTTTTGATCGCTATCATAAAAATACAGGCTGTTTTTTTCACATGTGGTCGGTTCGAATCTCAGACGAGGCAAGCGACTTTTTTAAAGTCATTGAATGCTTCTGCATACAAAGACTTAGTAATACTTTACCTACTTTTCAAAATAAATAAAGTCGGAAAAACTGTGGGAACAACATTTTATGGCCATTAAGTGGTATACTGAAGATCAACTTGTACAGCATTGTACAAAAAACAATTTTAGTTATAATAAATATATATTAATATATTTTTTAAATTCCGAGAAAATGTGAAATATTTTCCGTAATTTGTAAAATTAATATTACCACTATAACCATAACCTGTGGTAATATATATACTTAGAATAATAACGCACAGAAACGTAGTCCGCACACGCTAAGTGAGGCAAATTGAGGCGCGCCCAATGGGCCTACACGAGCGGGCGGGCCTTCAGTGCTCAAGGTCAACTTGCACCGCGAACAGCTCAAGAATTTTAGCTAGAAATGACGAAATGTGCGGTAAATCAGTGTAAAAATACGTCAGACAAACATAAAATAGTTACTAACATCACATTCCACAAGGAAGTAACGCGTTTCAACTTGTATTTTTATATAAATATTCACTAAAACCGAAAATTAACCTACTACTAAAACTAGCCTACATGAATTTAATTTTTGCCTCACTTGTGACAGTTTGTTTGATATGAAACTATCATTCTATGCGGTATTATTCTAAGTATATATATATAATAATGTGGTGTTATCTGGTAATAAAAAAGCAACTAAAAATTTGTTTTTTTAAAACTTTATTTTGAAAGTAAGCAACATAACACTAACTGCAAAAGTCCAACTTGAAGTTGTTTTTAACTACATTTCTTCAAAACTTGAACACAAGCAGGTCTGTATTGTTTGTGTAGTATGTTGTTACACATTGCTTTTGTATTACCGTTTTAGAGTTATTGCTAACTAAATATAACTAATAGGTATGTGTGGTCACCGCATTTAACAAATGGGAATAAATATTGAATTGAACAATCTCATATTAGGTAAAGAGTTCAGTATCGTAAAATACATAAATAAAACACACGAACTAACAGCAGTCCACTGTTCGGTTACCCGTAACTCCATAAATTTTGTTCCAAGAATTCAACCTGACCCGAATGTCACCTGCGTTCAATAAAAGTCACAGCATATGTAATGTAAGCAGTAAGAAGACGCTTTTCAACTGTCAAATTTATACCAAACATAACCCACATTCGGCACGTAGTGGTGTCTTCTAGATACTTTATCTGATTTGTACGTATGCCATGACTTTGCAGAGATTACTGTCGCTATTATTAACATTGTCACGTACGTACCTATTCCACCTCTAAGCGTGGCAAATTAAGGGATGAAATCGGTTTGTTGAATTTCACATATTTTCCTTTTTTTTTCTTTATAATTTGGCGTATAAATGTAATTTTAATGAAAATAAAATATAATGGTGACACAAAACTGATCTGATGATGGAAATAACAGACAGTTAAGAGGAACTCCTCAACGAAAACAACGTTCTTCGTGGTCGGGCTTGCGCACCAGTTTGCCATCTCTGAGGTTTCGGCTTCGATCTCCGGCCGGATCAATATAGCAAAACTAACATTTCTATATTATCTCGGATCTGGGTGTTTTTTTTATAATATCTAGTGACGGGACGAACAAGTCTACACGGTAAAAACAGATTACTTACAAAAAGACAAAATTATTTTTATGAAGACAAATTTATTAAATCCAACAAAACGATCCTCTCCTCTAGACGCTAGAGAATAATTACTTGATAATAGTAAAGAAAACGTCTCAAAAGTGTACTTTAGTTATAAGACAGAAATATTGAATCCAAGAGCAAATTACTTAAGAGCTAATTTACTTCAAGTCACAAAGCTACTCTAGATTCAATAAAATATTTATTAGTTATTAGAAATGTCCGATATCGACTTGAAAAACAAGAATTACAAATTGAGAGGTACTTAATTATTTGACTGAAGATTTATGTTTTCTAATATCAAAAAGGATACATTTACAGGGTTATGGACCCACCCAACAGTATATCTCACTGGCTTGAAAGCACACAGTTCAGTGCCAAACCTTGAAGTAGCAGAAATAGGACGGAATTTTCCCATATACTTGAGTATCATTCAGTGCCGTATAAATGCTGCAGCGGCAGAAAGCACTAACAATTTAAAATATATGAGATTACTTTATACTATTAAGTTAACAAAACGATAGCGCGTTTCAGAGTACAACTAATGCCATTTAGCAGTAGCGCGATGGAACTAATTGCATGTAGAAGTTGTACTTGCTACAAGTATAGTTTGATTTCATGCTGAAACCAAATTTCTTAAATTATGACTACAAATAACACCCTAACAAACTAGAGATACTACGTTTTGTTTCTTTGGATAAATGACTGTTTATGATTACAAGCACAAGTAAAAGTAATCGTTACCGTGTATGCCTTCGGCGATATGTCACGACCACATTGACTATGCACCACGCTATACGCAACTAAATGTTGCTTTAAAAATATACTCTAGAATTTAGAATATTAATCTGAATAGCAAACTACTTCTTTTTTGTTTAAGAATATATTTTCTTAAAATACACCCAGGAAATTTTGAATTCATTTAAGATTATTTAAACTTGATGTAAGAGGTAAAAATTTCTTGATGTAAGTAATGTCCAATTAATTGATTAGAAATAAAACAAAACCTTGAAGAGAACGTATTTGTCTAAAAGTTAGAATAAAGTTAAGAGTAAAGTTGTATTAGAAAAAGATAAGCAGTATTTTTGTAATGACAATATTTTATTACTTTTAATAAATATTTTTTCAGAATTAGCAAATATTTTTAGAAATTGCTCTTTCTTATTAGTAGAAATCCTTTTTTTCTATGTAGCACCTGATGGTAAGCTACACACCTGTCCATAACAGTTGCAATGCCACTCAGAGCTTTAAATTGCAAAGATCTGATGGACACTGCCCCTGCGCCCGTCACTCTGAAACATAACTTAACAAATCCCATGTGCCGGTAATTTCACCAGCACCCTTGTCCCTTATCCTTCAAAACCGGAACACAGTAATGCTGACATTACTACTTGGTGGCAGAAATAGGTAAGGCGGCAGTATTTTCTTGGTGTTTGTGGTACCATCGTTGTTTCCGATTTCCATAACACAAGTTATTAATCGAGTTCTTAGGTTTTCGCGATTGTTACACATAGGAAATGAAACTATTTTTCCGGATTTCAGTTGCGTATATTTGTTTTTTTGCGTATATTTGTTTACAGGTCCCATGGTCACGGTTGACTGGTCACTGGACACGTCACCTGTAAAGGGCCCGAAACGTCGGTTTGTTTGAAAAAACAAATATACGCAATTCAAATCCGGAAAAATAGTTTTATTTCCTACAAGTTATTTAGTTATTTACTTGGGATCAGAATAACGTGTGTGATGTTCCCTTGTTCAGTGCAGGATTTTTACGTATTAAAAAAAATGAAAACAGTGTCCAGCAGCTATCTTGTGTTAGTTTAGGTTAGTTAGTTACTTGTATGATTCCTTTTGACGAGGGCTTTCATATGCCTTTCAGTTATCATTGAGGAGTAACGAGCACAGACAGTAGCAGGCAAACTTATGAGGTCGATTTTTTAATACAAAAAGTTATTCGGTTGAATCATCTACCAACCGTAAAAGAGTATGCGTAAAACTCTCAATAGAACCTACTTGAACAAAGGACAGCACTCTTCGCGTAGGGTAAAGTTTTTTTTGCGAGGATAATTGGCACTCTAATTATTTACATGCATGTACATATATAACTTGGGTTGCCCAGGAAAAGCGCTTATAACTTTTTTGCCGTACCAGGTTCAATAACGGATCTCGGTCATTTCACTCTTTTGCCACGGCTCTGCAGAACGTATAACTCATATCACATGATTTGGACGTTGGTACTGGGTTAAATAGTTACAAAAGAAGGTTGGGTGATATCATAAACACGTAAATTACCTTTCAATTAATTTTTAATGTACTTTAGTGAATTCTCTGAAATGTATATATTAATATTTTAATTTTTAAATAAATTTGTGTATATCGTGTATCTATCGAGTTCTTAGGTTTTCACGATTGTTACACATAGGAAATGAAACTATTTTTCCAGATTTCAATCGCGTATATTTGTTTACATTTGTATACAAACCGACGTTTCGGGCACTTTACAGGTCCCAGTCAACCGTGACCATGGGACCTGTAAAGGGCCAGAAAAGTCGGTTTCTTTGAAAAAATATGCGATTTGAATCCGGAAAAATAGTTTCATTTTCTATGTATATCGTGTATCGTTTTCGTTATCGTTTGTGTATACAGTATATATCGATTTCATAGGTAGATGGATTAATTATACATATATTCGCATAATTTCAAACAACAATAATTTTGTTAATATTTCATTGTTGCCATTGCTTGTTGTGATGTTTCTTAAGTGTAGTGTTTTTCTATGTGGTATGTCGTAAATAAATAAATAATAAATAAATAACGCACACACTCAACATAGCCCGGCACTAGGGAAACCCTGTGTCGCGGGTGCCATGGACACACACATAGACAACCACAAATTACACCCAAACTCAAGAGAGAAATAAATGTAAGCCATACAAACATTTCTCCCGGCCCGGGAATCGAACCTGGGACCTCTGCGTGGCAGTCCGGCATGGTAACCGTTCGGCCACGGAGGCAGTTTATAAATTAAATAAATAAACTCGTCATTTAAGTGTGTACTGCATAGTTTGAAATATACTACCCGATATATAATTTTGCCATAAAACAATAAATCTAGATGTAGTACTGACAAACTATAGTAATACTACTTGTTCAGGCTAACTTGCACGTGCCGGCTTCATTCGATTGCCGCCCTACGTGACGTCCTATTCACTTCGTAGGCTAGGATTTGCTACGAGCGTAGCTTTCACAAATGTGGCTACGTCTTTTATGTAGGCTAAAGGCTACGCTTTAAAGCTGGTAAATTGAAAAGGTATATTTGAATTCTTTCTTTCATTGTCGGTCTTTTTTAGCAATTACTAAAGTTTTTTTATATTCTTTTCTTTTTATAAAACAGAATTTACAAGTTACAACATCATGTCGCCATGTCAGGAAGGTATTATGATATATATGTTGTTGATTAAATATCACTAAGAAATAATTTAATTTCAAAGGATTTTTTTACATAGTAGAAAGAACGATGGCACTTAACTTTGGTTACGATTAATTAATTTTTCTTGTGACGTCGCAGGCATTCCGTAAAACAGTGTAAAGCTCGTCAGAGTAGTGGAGTATTTAAGATAATAATTCTTTGCTAATTATTTCCACTTACTGCTTCGTACTGAATTAGGAAGTTTGTTTCGAATTACCTGTAACAAAAATTGATTTTGTTATACACTTGTACATAGAAATAAAACGAGAAAGACAAACATTCTTAAGGAAGATTTCATGTTACTATACGCCCCAATGAGAATGAGATCCACGAACTACTATATTGCGTGTGGGAAGTAAGGGTTGGTTAACAGAGTGAACCATGTCCATCATCGGTGGTCCACATAGACGATTAGATACTGCCACGGCACCGCAAAAAAATGATAAATTAATTACAAACCTTCTATTTATTATTACGACATATATATTTTTTTATTTTATACTTTAATGAAGTGTATTGAACTTGAATGAGTTAAGTATTCTTACTTATTATTTTTTTATTTTATATATCAAAATATATCAAATGAAGGTTTATCTGTGTTAACGGAGCCAATGAATAATAAATTTTTATTCTTAACTGGCTCCGTGGTCAAACGGTAACCATGCTGGTCTACCACGTAGAGGTCTCGGGTCCGAGTCCCAGGCCGGGAAAAATATTTGTATGGTCTACATTCATTTCTCTCGTGAGTTTGGGTGTAAATTTTGGTTGTCTATGTGTGTCCATAGCACCTGCGAAACAGGGTTTCCCTAGTGCGAGGCTAAGAAAAATAAACGTATATTTATATCTCTTTGGATCCCCATTAGGGTAGGCAGAGACTATCGAACGCCACTTTGCAAAACTGGTAAACCGCTCTTAATTCATAATTATTATCTCATTTTATACCTTAAAACGCGTTAAATTAATGCACGATGTTATATTTAGTTATGATTTTTAAATGTTGTACCTTTAAATGTGAAAAACGTCATTGTCAATCTAACCAAAAATATTTCATGACATAAGTCAACGAAGCGGACTTTGTATATTTTTTTTTATAGTCGTAGAACTCGAGTTGGTAGTTTTAATAATAGTAATGCCGTGTAAACAGATTCCGGCTGAAAAAATAACCATGAAAAAGAAAATTAAAAAATATAGAAAGGAAAAACTCGATAAAAAATATTCTTAAATATTTGTTCATGTTTCTGTTTATATACGAAATAAAATTACTTTTATTAATTTTTTTTATATAAAGCGTCCAGCGAAGTAGCTTCCCTTTCTGTTCGAACGCAATACGACAGCCATATTTAAATGTAGTCCCAGTGGGCCACAAGTGTATGTACGACTACTTACAGTAAAATGCTAGTGTACCAACTTCACGTAGCATGCTTTTATCAGTTTGTACAACAATATACACCGATCGATGCACCTGGGATCTTCTTTGTTCGCCCAAAAAGCTTTTGAACAGCTACTTTAGAGTTGTGATATGACAGTGAAAAGTAGTTTACTTTTTTAGCCGACCTTCTTAACCTGTAATGTTAGCGTTCATTCCGTTCGGCGAAGCAGAATTCCGATAAAAGCAGCTTATCACCAACGCCTTCCACAAGCGAGACGCAGACATCCGCCTGTCTACTAACAACTGGAGGTCGATGAACGCGAAATGTGTATTAATTTTTTTTTTAAAAAAAGAACACCATAGACGTAAAAATCGAATCTTTCTTTTGTTTTTCAAACAAACGATCGTTTCGGGTTCTTTACGTAGCTGACTTCAAAAAAGGAGGAGATTCTCAATACGACCGCATGTTTTTTTTGTACATACAAAATGTTACGCGATAACTCCGGTGTTTGTGAACCGATTTTGTTGATTTTTTTTTTGTTGGAAATGGGGTACCGCGGTAGTGGTCTCAGTTAAATTTGAAGAAATATTCCACCTCTAAGGGAAACTCAAACTAGGGGATGAGTCCGGTTTCGCACACTTTTCGGTAACGGATTTTAATAAAACTTTGCAAATGGATGTAATTCCACGAACTTTAAAGGTCGTTTTGTTTAGTACTGAGATTATTAATGATACCAATGAGACGAACAAGTCGTGTTTGGTGGTAAGCGTATGCCTGTGATTTGACCTTTACCCTTCAAAACTGAAACGTAGTAACGCTCACATTACTGCGCGAAGCTGAAATAGGTAAGAAGGCTGAAATAGGTAAGGTGGCATTACATCCCTGGACGAACTTCTTCACAAACTGCTACTAAATATGACGTATCATATTCTCACGGACAAGAAACTCGTTAGTTCTTGTCCTTGGGAAGGCTTTGTAACAAATGCCTTACACAGTAGTTACACACACAGTTAAAAGTTCCGTAACTTTACGTAATGTGTAACTACTTATTGATTTTACATTTTAGTACACACCACGTGTTTGATTTTATATTGTGTGAAATGACAAATAGCCGTTACCATTTTTCTCTTAAATTTACATCAACTGTTTGTAAATAAATTGTTGACAATGAAGTGTAAATAATACAAGCAATTAAAAATATGGACCATTTTAACATGAACAAAAACAATTATAACAAAAAAACATACATATTAATACGTACATGCTTGAAAAGCAGCGAGCGAAGTTTCCTTGGCATCTACTGTACATAATTGTTCCATAGTAAATCATAAATTATTTATTTCTATGCGAGGTACTCAGGTCATAAAGGTATTACGGAGTCAGTCAGGGTTCTATACTTGGTCCTTTATTATTCCTGATCATGATAAACGACCTGGTCCAAGTTATTAAAAATGCAAAATATATAATGTATGCAGACGACCTAAAGTTGGCATTTGAGATTAGCTCGTGAGCTCAGACGTGGGCTCAGTGCTTGAGAGGAATAAACAAAATAAGATGCTTTTTAACAATAAAACATTGCTGTATCCAATACCTTTGGATGAAAGTTTTCTAAAACTCGTTATCTATATACAGTGGGTAATGATTATCCTTCACTAGTGAAATCAACTAAGGACCTGGGTGTAATGTTTGATTCCAAACTTACATTTCACGATCATATATTATTTTTAGTGAAAGATTGTTTTAAAAAGTTTGAAAGACGTTTAGGTTTTGTCGTTCTCGCGATTTTAAGAATCCCCAAACCATTAAACTGCTTTAATACGCACTTGTGCGTAGTAAACTTGAAGCAGGTAGTTGTGTGTATCAACCCCATGAAAGCACCTACACTTTGATGCTAGATAAAGGCCAGAAGGCATTCCTAAGATATTCGTACAAGCGCATATACACATATTATCCGCATATATATCACACTTCATTTCTCCTGGGAATTCTGGATTTAAATTCCCTTAGAGCGCGAAGAGCAAAGGACCAAATTGTAATGGGAATGAAAATTCTTCGCTGTAGTATTGATGCTCCTGATTTCCACAACCAGCTGAGCCTCCTGTTTGTCCCGGAACGATACCCGCGGCGGGTTGTAGGTCGGCCATGCCGACTGCTTGCCCCGTCGCGCGTACACACCGTGCCACATGCACAGTCCCCTCTCTGTCGAATACTGACTCCAATCAACGCAGTCTTGTCTTGTGATATGTATGGGGATGGATGGAAGAACATCTTAAATAATTATATAATGTTTTGCGAGAAGAACGAGTGCGAGTCCATCTGTTCTGTTGTGTTTGACTGCCTCGGTGGCCGAACGGTTACCATGCCGGACTGCCACGCAGAGGTTCCAAGTTCGATTCTCGGGCCGGGAGAAGTATTTGTATGGCCTAAATTTATTTCTCTCGTGAGTTTGGATGTAATTTGTGATTGTTTATGTGTGTGTCCATGACACCCGCGACACAGGTTTTCCCTAGCGCGGAGCTATGTTGAGTGTGTGCGTTATTTATTTATTTATGTTCATAAATATTGCCTTCCATATCATATTTTTTGTTTTTATTATTATTGTTTTGTTTCTTTATTTATTTTTTATTATGATTGTCTATTTTAGACTCTCACCTCTCCCATGGCGTAAAAGATAAATTAGTACTATTATTATAATTGTTCTTGCTAGTTACTGTAATCGGATAAGTCCGTTGTAATTAGTATAAATAAATACATAAATAAACAAATTATAATAATGAATCTTGAATCATTGTGATCCGCTTTGTGGCATACAAAGTTTCCAACTTCAGCAAAAATTGTGAAATTTTATCAGTTCCCCAATTGTATGTTCTTCAAACAGTATTAAGAGCACACTCCCTTATCGAATATGATACGAACTCTATATGCATTGAACTCCACAAACACGCTGTTTTACCACCTTTCGCCGCTAATAGCAGTTTTGCACAACGCTTCTTTTGCATTCAGAGTGGTTATTATTCGTTATTAATATATAACAAAGTAAATTTTTCATTATACATATATAAAGTTGGCAAATATGAGTGTAAATATTATCATTTCCAAATGGCTGCAAAAACTAGATTACTCGGAAACTGAAAATCTTATTACCGGTCTCATTTAATTGTTTTTAGCTAATGAATTCACACACACACAAACACGCGCGCGCACACTCGTGGATACAGTCTCTCACAAAGGATACGACATTTAAAATGTAAGTCTATTATCAGTGTTTGCTTCCATTGTTATTACCACGTTAAGTTTTAATTTCCGAACCAGAAATGACTATTTTATGAGAATTACACTTTCAAGCCTAAATCAAGTCATGGCTATATATTATAAGGGTTGAAAAATCTATTTGTATCAAACACACCTTCACCTGTAATGAACATTCAACGTTCAACAATCGATCACAAAACCTTTGGGACCATGTATTCGTACGAACATTATTTCAAGCATTCGGTGCGAGTATTATAATGAGTCGAGAGAATTCATTTCATAATCGGTGGGGCCACCGTCTCGATGGGATATTCCGGCAAATGTCAAAAATAACATATCGACCTTTACAATACTCATGGATGTAATTTATAACTTTGATATAAAGTTATGAGTTATATCACAACACATAATTTTTTTAGGTAGGTAGATGAGTAGACGAGCTGCTTGATGGGAGGTGGTCATCGCCCACGGATATCTGCAACATCAGAGAGGCTTATGCGTTGCCAGCATTTAAGAACCCTGTTGACACACTTTTTGAAGAACCCCTTGTCATAGTGCAAAAGAAATACTTCAGGAGAGAGATCATTCCACATCTTGCAGGTTCAATAAAGGAACAAACGTGATGCCCGCACGGCCTTACTATGCCAGACATCAATGATGTGAGAATGCGCTCTACATCTTTGGCGGGATGTGCGATGGTGTTCCTCTGAGCACTCTCCTTTATAAAGAAGGTAGAACATACAAAGTACATACAGAGATCGCACATTTCGTAGACTAAGAAATGATGGCAGCCCTATAGCATGGTTGCCCAGAAGGTTGCTTCACAGTTGAGTGGTTGACGGTTCAAATCCCTGGTGGCATTTTTGGTAAACTTTAATTGCTAAGAAATCTTTTATAACTATTTGTGTTTTAATACCTATTGAGGAAGCCTAGTGCTAGTACTTAGGTTGTAAATTTATAATTTTGAAGTTTCGTTAATTTACTCTGCGATGGAATTTGCGATCAAAAATGTAAACAAAGGTGCTTTGCAAAAAAAAATCACAATTTCTCAGTTATGTACAGTTGTGGATGTTCAGTAACAATACATCTTAATGCTGAAAGAAAATATCCTGAAGAAACCTGCATATCGAAGAAGGTTCACATCTCTTTGAAAACATGTGAAATTACCAATCTGATCCTTACCACCAACCTTACTTCCGTATCCGGCGTATAACGGATTAACGACGATTATAATGATGATATAAACAGAAGTTCAGAATATTAATTAAATATTTTTTTCCGCCATATTGTGCCCATAATGTTACGTCCAATCGTGATAAATTACGTTACTTGTAATAACGACTATGACAAGCATTTGTCTTAAAGCATTACAAATAAACTTGTGCTTGCTCGTTGTTTGTATTGCTCGGTTCACCATCGAATATTCGTAGCCTATTACAAGCAGGTGCTCTCGGTAAGTCGTGTGCCCTTAGGCCCCTTGTCTGTCTACCTCTAAAGCAGCGCGAAGTACTGCGTTGCAAAAACCAACTGAATTTCGTTATTTCAAATACGTGGATATTTTAGTTCGCCTTGTGAAAGCCTCCAGTGATCAAAGTGCAGGCAGCAACTTCTGCCTAAGAATAAATTTTGCCGTCCAAAGGGAAAATATTTCCAACCCTTGGGGATGCCCCAGGGCGCGCCTCTTTCGTCCCTATTTTTTCTTTTATAAAACATGCTTAGTTTAATATTTTCTTTACTGAATGCTATGTAAATAATTGTTATCATATTAAAATTGGAAATGGTAGAGATCCAGGGGTTGACAAGCGATCAATGTAATATATAGTAAAGATTTCTTCATCGCAAAAAATACATTTTTGGACCGTCGATACCCCATCGTTATGGTAATACATATGGTATCAATTTAGGGTGTACGAAATATCAATTTGAATATAATTGGTATCAGCGATGTTTCAAAACTTTGACGATTGGTATCAAAGCTAACATTTCCAGGAGGTAGAGTTGTGCTTAACATATCGAAGATTTATTTCCTCGGAAGACAAAGTACAATCATGACGATCACTTTCTCGGTGCAGAAATTTGGCATGTAATTTACGTATATGAGTTTGAAAATCACAATCATTTTACAGATATGTTGTCCCCGTGTTTGCATGGAGATTGTCACAAACTTTTGCGTTTTAATATACTTCTGCCATCTGATTTCTGCTTGTCTGTGGTGTATTATTTTAGGATTTTTGTCATTACAAGTGTTGTTCTTTTTCTCACTCCTTTATTGCTTATTTCTGTCTTTTTCCATAAATTCCATTTCATTTCCGTTTTGTCTGAGCCAACAAGCAGCGCCGCGAGGATTAAGTGTTTTTAATGACTCGTTTTTCTAATGAGACTGATATATTCAATAATAATCAAAACCCCTAAACAAATAAAGCGTATTAAACAATCGTCCATTTCAGAGATATCAGAATAACGAGATACTATTGGCGGAAGACAGCGTTGCTCCGCTTTGGTAAACAGGGAACTTTGGACTACAAAGTAAATCTAGCGGTCACAGTGAACGGCTAAGCGAATGGACGGTAAACCGCAGCATTGATGGAATCGCGCCATCGCACGGGATTATTGTTGTGCTCGATGTCCAACGCCGGGATCGTGATTGCAGCCGGGAATTTCCTGTGATACGCTCTAGTGTATGCAATTTACGATTACATTTATTCTGTCCCGTGTATTTTGTAGCAAACTACTGGCTAATATAATACTGTGCGCCACATTGATATTTTCACATGCTATATTTAGTAGTGAAAGAGTTCGTTCAGGGAAGTACTGCCACCTTGACTATTTCTGCCGCCAGGCAGTAATGTCAGCATTACTGTGTTTTGGTTTTGAAGGGTTTGTTGTTGAAATTACAGGCACATTGGACTTGTCAATTTAATGTCTCAGGGTGACGGGCACAGTGGCAGTGCCCCTCAGATCTTTGCGATTTAAAGCTTTTAAGTTAGCGATCTAGAATAATAATAGGCTGCTCTCTTTCGCACTACTTCATAAAAATGACAAGGACATAACATAGAGACACAAACGTAAGTAGGTGTGAACAACCTTTACAATAGTAAGGACTCGTGTATATGTTGAAAATAAAAAAGAAACATATTTTCAACAAAGTCAAATTCACAGATGTGTAGCAAATAGAGAAAACAACATGTATCCTCACCGTGCAGATGTCAGAGCCAAGTAATTAACATGCTTTTATGAATGTGGTTTTAGTGGTCTATTTCTAACCAATCACGTGCGGTTGTGTTCTCTGATTTACTGTAGGTCGCTATTTACATAAGATGTACAATGGGTGTGTGTACCTAGAAGTTATAAACAAAACAATGAAAAATGTGCTAACTCGACTTACGTCAATATTCATTTTTAAGCATTTGTCATCATCAACCCCTTTATGCGTCCCATTGCTGGGCACGGATCTCCTTTCAGACGAGGGTTTAAGCCATAGTCCGCCACGTTGGCCCAACACACGTTTTCCGAGGGTTGTGAACCTTCGTCGACGTATAGGTTTCATCACGATGTTTTCCTTCAACGAAAAGCTCTTGATACATTTGAAATTAAATGTCGCACATAAATTCCGAGAAACTCAGAGGTGCGAGGCTGGATTCGAATCCACGACTCTCTGATTGAGAGGCAGTAGATCAAACCATTAAACTGCCACGGCCTCTTCTTTTTAAAGCATTCGTCAAGCTTTTTCTCATTTATAATATTATAAGGTACACTTTTTTATGTATGGTGATAAAAATTTACTCGCACATTTTCAATTTTATATGTCACACTTATTTTAAGTGCATTGAATTATAACTTCTACTGAATTATTTAAATTATTGAGCTTCCATCCATGTGATTGTGAGTATTGATTGTATCGCAGTTGTGTGATTACATTCAACCATAGATATAGTTTTTCGTATATCTATGCATACAACCGAAATAAATTAAATCTTTTGTGACTAAAGCTACAAGTATTTTAAATCATTGCCAAAATAGACAACAATGAGAGTGCTTGTAGTTTTTTTTAATTTGGTTTTAGACGAAAATAACGTTGCCACAAGAAGTTTATAGTTTTTTTTAAATTGCAGTTTTTTATTATTATTTCTTATGATCTTAATAGGTCATTATTTGGACTAAATTTGGATTTAGTCAACAATAACATTGCCACAAGATGTTTATAGTTTTTTTTAAATTTGGAGTTCTTTTTATCATTATTTCTTATGATCTTAATAGGTCATTACTTCAACTTCACTTTGTCACTTTTCATCAGGTAATTTGGAGGTTAAATGCGTACTTGTTCTACCAAAAAAAGATAACTAATTAAATCTATTTTAATTTACTTTAATATTATTATTTATTGTGAAAACTAACGCAATTGGTAATATATATCACCTGACAGCAAATGATACAATTAGCTTTTTCTGAATTCTTCCCTGCTGGAAATGTGTAAAGTTAAAAACATTTTTTATGATATCAAGTGTCAGGACGAATAGTCGTGCGCCTGGTGTTAAGCGACACGCCTGTCCATAAAACTTTCTAGTAAAAAAATTATTAATTCAAAATTAGAACACATAAGAAAAAGATATGAACAATGAAAATAATGAAGCCGTGGTAGCCTAATGGTTTGACCTACTGCCTCTCAAGCAGACGGTCGTAGGTTCGAATCCGGGCTCGCACCTCTGAGTTACTCGGAATTTATGTGCGAAAATTAATTTGAAATTTATCGTGAGCTTTTCGGTGAAGGAAAACATCGTGATGAAACCTGCACGTTGAAGAAGGTTCACAACCCTCGGAAAACGTGTGAAGTCCCCAACCCGCATTGGGCCAGCGTGGCGAACTATGGCCGAATCCCTCCTCTGATAGGAGACCCGTGCCCAGCAGTGGGACATAGAAATGGGTTGATGATGAATGAAAATTATAAATTTTTCGATTTTTTTTCGTAACACGAATTTCTGACTGAGCGCGTTTATTAGAGAGTGTACAGTAGAGTAGTCCATATATACTCGAATAGATTATTCATATGAAGTTTTACTTCAAAGTTTTTTAACGTAACAGAATCAACAGCGGCTGAAGTATTAATATACTTACCTCCTCCGATGAAAATCGAATAACCGAAACAAACAATATTAAAACTTCGGTAAAACCAACTTCTAAATTAAATGCAAAAATTTCCCATCAAGAACGGAGGACTTGCCATTTGGACGTGCTATAATGGAGTTGTAACGAGTGTCAACAGCCGGTCGCAAGTAATCATCGAACAAAGACCTTAGATATTTTCATTAAACTACAGAAACTTCAAGAATTCTTCCTGGGTCAAGTTAAAGTGGTAGAGTCAAATTGTTCGCTAGAGCTATCATGAGCATTAAGGGGATAAATACCGCCGCCGGTTAGTACGGCGCAATGTGGATCTAATGAAGGCTGCCGTGTTAAAAGCACGCCATTTCGTATTATAAAACCTCCGCTCCTATATTTTGATCTTTATGAAGTCGAGGAGAAACTATTCTTAAACAACTTCATAAAAGGAGTTTCTCAAATTTGATTGAATTTTTTTTGTGTTTGTGATACACGACTACTGCGACATTTGTAAACTGATTTCGATGTTTTGTTTTTTTCTCTAAAATCTCTTGCGCGATAAACATATAAAAGATCGCAAAAGAACTGCAATTTTTATTTATTTAATTTATTTCCAAGTAGAATTTTGAACTTTAAACTCGCTAAGCAAGATATGTGGAGTCTGCGTTGGCTGCGGAGGCTTCTACAGTTTCTAGGCTACATTACAATCAATAGGACATGCATAAGCGGTGCCAGCAGTGCGTGACATACGTTTCAGTCCTATTCGAATTCGAGGAAATACGAATATCGCTTGTACACCTAGAGATAAAATTATCCCTGTGACATTTCGGACCGTCATTACTCGGACTCAAAACAGAGGGTCTACTCTCGATCTCCGTCTGACATCCGTCCGAAACCATTACTGCCAAATAAGCAATACTTGACCAAATGAAAAGACGCATGATGCGAATGAAGCTTCATACTTGATACTTGTCTTTTAATTTTGTCGAATATTACTTATTTGACAGTAATTGTTTCGGACGGATGTCGGACGGAGATCGAGAGTAGACCCCTGATACGAATCGGACGTAGTGCGCAAAAGCTTTAAGGGTGAAAATTAGAGGACAAATCCAGTTCATTGTCCTATCCGTTAACCGATTTCACTTAAGAACCTTTTATTGGAAAAGTTCCCCTACTAGGTATCAGGGTGCACTCAAACTACTTAATAAATAATTAAATTATTATATTTATTAATGAATTTCACATTTTACTGTAATATACATTTATTAGTTATTAAGAATCCATATTGACATTTCCTGTATACACTTGACATTGTTAGTATCATTCAATTATTTATTAGTTTAATTAATTATGTTAATTTTTTTACATGTGCACTATTGTGTACTTATGACTCACTATTATATTAATATTTCTTCATTATTTTGTAAACTGGCGCTCACTTTTCGAAGAGTAGTATAAAATGATATGTAATTGTATTTGTATGAAATTTTATAATGTTGACATTAAATTTAGATATATTTCAATGAAATAAAATGTTATGGTTACCTAGAGCTGATCTGAGGATGGAGATATTAGACAGATCAACTCCTCAACAATGTACCCTGTGATTGGGCTCATACGATACGTTTTTACGAGGACTGCCATATACGTTTCAGTTGTTGGTTGAGGAGACCGCGGTAACGTACACAACGAAAGCGAATAAGCGAACTTGTGACGTTATTTCTTCAGCGTACAGTCCGCATGCACAGCTAGATATAAGGCGTTCAAAAACCCTTTACTGCTGTTTACCTGTAGTCAATCAGACGCGGCGGGGATTTCTCTTTTATACAGTAGACGTTCCGTATCCTCCCACTACTCCCAAAGGATGCAATTTGAATATTTTTAAGGTTAGAGTGAATAAACACGAGCGGGCTCACCCCCGTGCGTGAGGCGAGATTATGAACAAGCGAAATAAAATCTCAATTAATGTTTTAGATGGAAGCTTACAATAGAATATTCTAACAAAATTTCAGCATCAATTAGAGCTCCTTATGAAAGAATTCGTACAGGGAAATACTACTTACCAGTTTCTGCCACCTAGCAGTAAAGTGAGCATTACTGCGTTACGGTTTACAAGGGTAAGGTTTCTGGTGAAATTACAGACACATGGGACTTGTCAAATTATTTCTCAAGGTGACGGGCGTAGAGGCAGTGCTGAGATTTTTGATATTTAAAGCTCGGAATGGCACTGCAACTGTTATGGATATGCGTGTCGCTTATCATCAGGCGCACGACTTGTTCGTCCCGTCACTTGATACTATAAAAAATATATATGATGTTGCAAATGTAGAAATCCGTGCAGGCAGCAGGAAGGAGGTATTCAGTGCATACACTCGGCGCCATTTGGACGCATCTGACTCATCCGCACCACCTGACGCAATGGAGTTTAATTTCATTTTAACTTTTCACTGAAACATTTTATTACTTAATTCATGAAAATTGAAGTGAAAACCAGTTTAATTGTAGCTTTATGATAATTTTGCAGTTTTACTTATACATTGGTTAATAAAATAACTTTGAACGTTACTCACTGAATAATTAAACTTCACAGTTAAATTACACCTTAATACCGATTTAATTACGAGCGCTGGTGAGGCAGGTTTAAAAACACAAAGATAAAAATATAATTACATTGTTTTAAACAGTTTATTTTGTTGGCGCCTACACAATTAAGCAGACTTTTACCATAGTTTTATGAGCATCTACGTACACTCATCTACGTCAATACAGCCCGTGTTCTCACTCAGGTATCCACTATTTGTACTAAGTGCTATATAAATAGTGTACACTTAAGTGAGGGCACCGATAGTACATTCGAAAACATACGCACTTTAACACAATTTTATTGCTCAACAGTATATTGTTTCTTTTCTCTTTAAATTATGCAAATGTAGCAACGCGGCTTGTATGTGTGCACGCCCGCCAGCCGCCGTGTATGGAAGCACACATTCGCATAATTGTAATTTTATGTTGCATAGCATTGATTGTCCCAACACGCCTTTCATTACTTATGCGAATGTGTGCATCCATACATGGCGCATGGTAGTGGCGCACACATACAAGTCGCGCTGTTACTTTGTACGGAGTTACCAAATCTAGTTATTTTGTTTCAGAAAATAATGTTTCCAACTCGTGGCACAGAACAAATAAAGAATAAAATGTAAGTGAGTAGAGATACTGGCATCTTTGAACATTTTAACTCATTTTACGAGTATTATTGTTGTCTATATCCGCAAATCACTCCGTTGCAATACGTTTCAACAATCTCATCAGTTATAAAGTGAACATCTAGAAGATGATTGTTCTATCTAACTTGAATTGCAATTAAGTGGTGAAAAATTAATGATTGAAATAACCTAAAGGCATCAGCAAAAAGATATTTAATTTAATTTCAGTAAGGAATGAAAAACAATCGTACAGAATGAGTTACGTAGTATTTATAAGTTAATTGTGCAATTAACCACATCATCATAATCACAATACAACAAAATACCTTCTATATACAAATTCGGTGGCAGTAGCATGTCGCTTTTGCAGTTCATTATAAATTTACATATTCAATTGTACAAATGGCAAAGAAATTTTAAAATGTATTCTCTGGCTTTAAAAACTAGCGCAACTGGTATTCCCTCCGGACATAAATCCTGTGTTGTCAACTGTTTTTAATTTATTCAATTTCTAAAAAAATTTACAAAAAGCGACTCAAAAACTTAGTGGCTTAACTACTTAGTGATGAACTAACAGACTCGATACTTAAATTAACAACTAGTTCTCTAGTTCTATTATGTTTACATATAAGTAAATATACTACAAATATACGAAAGTGACACTTTCCAATAATAATATTATTAATAAATATGATAAACCATGATATTATTTCTTTAGAATAGCTTTGCATGTCATGACGACACCCTCAATGTTACTTAGCACTGTGTGTGGTAGATCGTTAAAAATTTTTGGTTGAGTAATGTAGGTAGACTATTTTTTTTTAAATAAAGCGGCACGCCTATTCATAACAGTTGCAGTGCCATTTAAAGTTTTAAGTCACAAAGATTTATAGAGATTAGAAGCAGTAGTACTCCTTGTGAAAGAGTTTGTCCAAGGAAGTACTACCACCTTACCTATTTCTGCCGCCAAGCAGATCAGATCTTTACGATTATGTTATGGACAGCTGTTATGGACAGGCGTGTAGCTTACCCCCAGACTCACGACTTGTTCATCCCATCACTAGATATTATAAAAAAAAACCAAAGATCTGAGGGGCATTACAACTGCGCCTGTCACCCTGAGACATACGTTGACAAGTCCCATGGAAAAAAATTTATAGTCTAACTGCAACGTGTGCTGCATATTGCTCGGTTAGCAATTAGGTTTACGTTTTATTTTCATTTGTGTCGTTTCGTCACTTATATTCTGGAGAACGAACAATAAACATGTCTCTTTAAACCAACTTATTTCACTCTATCACATACGTCCATCCTAAGTCTCAATTTACATTGCGGCGCAACGGACTGGAATGGAAGCGTCATTCCAGGGACCGCGCCTTGAGGCTGTAGTATTTCGTGAACGTTTAACGTCACACTGCGCCTGCCTTCGCGCCACTACCCGCGGATTCGCCAGGGATCGCCGACGGCGACGGCAGCTGCAGAATTCTCGCGAATGCGCGAGCATTCTCGAGTAAGCACGAGAATTCCAGGGAAGACGCGCGATGTGATTTTTGGCTCGTATCTAGTTTGTACGTTATACAATTGACCATAAAGTTCATTGCGCTATATACAATACCGTTACAAAAATTCGCTTCCATTCCATTCCGCGCAATATAAATTGAGCTTAATAATATGAAAAGGCGACCCAAAAATTGTTGAAAATAAATCATCACGAAAGACAAGCAATTGAACATCAAGAAAGTCCGAGCATTCCGTATACGTAATTGTATCCCGGCAAAGTATATGTCAAACGACAAAGTGTACTGACATTATTAGAACTAACGACTCGCGTCTTTCAAAAAATTTACATTTTCAATAAACTACAAATTTCAGTTTGAATTACGCCATAAAACATTATTAAGCCCGCAATATAAATCGCAAAAGGAATTACAGCGTTCAATTTTATTCCTCAGCTTGTAAATCGCGTATCTAGAGCCATGGAAAAAATCGTAAAAAGATAAAAGTAAAAAAAGAAATACTGAATAGATTGGATAGAACGTCTTGTCACGTATCTTCGACTGAAAAAGTAAATTTCTCTTGTGCTGTTCTTTTAGACACATTTCTTTCGGTTCTGTAGTCAATGCTTACTAAGATAGAGTACAACTAGATTTATATAATTCGCGAAATATTATTTGGGCTGATTCGGCTTAGAGAACAAAAGAATCAGTCAGCTTGGTGAGACACGTGCCATCCGTATACTGTACACAACTATAGTCTGTCTTTTTTAAAGATGGAGTAAAATGACAGTTCATTGCGCAAAAGTGTGGCCCGCTTGCGAGCAGCTAGTGATTGCAGTCGATAAATATTCTATCGACTATCTAACGTGACCAACATTCAATCGATAAAATAAATAGCCGAACTTATTTTATTCGAATCATCATCCGCCCATTACTCGTCCAACTGCTGGGCAAAGGTTCATTTTAATTGTCAATTTACGAAAGTTCGAATGTATAATACATATACTATCTATAAGGACTATGTCTATTAAAAATACGAAGACGAGACATTTTAAAGCTTTTCATTTTACTTCAACATAAACAAAATCCGCCTGTTCTTATTAAAATGTAAACGAATGAAAATTGTTTCCGATACCAGTAGACCAACTGCCAAAACAAGAATAAGGAAGACATTAACGCAATTAGATTACAACGTCCATCGTAAGATGACTATTTTGACCTTTTTGAAACTTTTACCATCTTTCACAATGTATCGATAAAACTGTCGACAACAACTATATGACTATTTCAAATTTTATGAAAACTGGCAACCCTGCAAATGTAATTTTACTCCGTCTTCAAAAAAGACAAACTTTTGGTATTGTTACTTTTAAATTTGCCAGATAAAAGGTTTTCAAAAAGGAACACATTTATTTACAAAGAAAGTTATAACTTACAAAAGAAATTGCAATTTATACCAAATTTATAATTACACTCTATCTGTGAAACACGTAATGTATTCATAAAAATGTATCAAGATCACTTACTCCCATTTTTTTTTTCTAAAAACAGGAAATTTTGTTTCTATTTGCCATTTCATTACTCAGAGATCTAACAGAATGGACTTTGTAAAGAAAGTACAAAATGTTTTATACAAATTATATCTTTAAAAAGTTGTGTTTCGCTTTGTCCGGACCGCGTGGAAGTTGGTGGGCGCTGCCCCTATGATATCAATCTTACGTGACTTATAAAACCCAGTTGCAGTTCGTGCAGCGTTGTTTCCCACGTAAATTAAACCATCGGCTCAAAAGATATGATGGCTACGCTGATATATTAAAAATAAAAATATATAATTAAATATATATTAAAATTTTTGTCACCTGCATTTATATTACCTGACTAGAAGCTTTTATTCCACGTAGTCAACCCATAGTCAATCCGTACATAAAATGAAAAAGTCAAAAATGGCTTTTTATACTTAGATAATTCAATGAAAAAAAGGAATTCTAATTAAGAATAAAACGAACCGTCCAATAGCTCTAGTCTCAGCTCCGTAAGTCCATAGAGTACATAAATACCTTTGTTTGATATACTACCATACCACGCAATGCCTAAAAAGTGACAAAAAAACAAACAGACACACATGATCCCAAACGCAATAAATTTACCTTATTGACTTAAAATAGATAGTATCATACTATTATCTATGTTTTTCTCAGCTTATTAGCTGGTTTGAACCACACTTCCGAAATTATTATTATCATTAAAATTGCCGCAAATAATATCACCGCGTTTAAATTGCCTCCGTGCCCGAATCGTTACCATGCTGATCTTCCACAGGTTCGATTTCCGAGTGGGAAAAATATTTGCATAGTAATTTGAGGTTGTCTATATGTGTGCCCATGACATCCGCGACACAGGGTTTAAAAAAAATACTGATTGACTTATTAAATCCATCCGTGCACGCCAATGTGAAATTATTAAAAAAACAATATGTAGCACCTAGTTTAGTCTGTTATTTGTTATTTGAGTCTGTTATTTGAGTGTGTGCGTTATTTATTATTATTTATTTGTGTTTTCACAAGTGTGTTATACATGAATGAATTAAAAATTTAACGTATTTAATAATAATAAATAAGGCAAAGAGAAACCTTGATCCAGCGATTTTTAACATTATTTTTGTCAAATACCTTTTCCGCACGTTTTCGCGTGAATGGCGATGACTACGTATACATTTTCGACGAGAAAAATTTTTTATACTTCGTTTTTTATATCTAAAAAGGCGGATTTTTGTAGTTACAATTTTTACACGAATTAAGTTTTAGTTTACATGATTAACTTTTGAGGCTTTTAATTATTTGTTACCTTTTTACGCGGATCTGTACCAATGCTCAATAAATGAATAATAAACATTTTTTATGCTATCTTTGTTCTTTTGTGTTTTATATCATCTTTTTGATGGGTGCTTTATTCATGATAAACTTTCGCTTGCTTTGCTCGTCGCTGTATGCTTAGTTCCAAATCGTAGTATTCTGCAATACTGCGTTATTGTCTAAAGGCAGCGATGTGCAAAATACATTTGACAAAAAAAATGTAAATGTAAGTATCTTATGGTTGGTATAATAATGTGTTATCGATTCTCTATAAAAAAAGTGCTAACTCACATACCGTTTAGCAAGATTAAATCTAAAATTTACATTTATGTAGAACGCTATTCATGTATAATTAATTTTAACATGACTTGCACTCTTTTGAAATATGCTAAAGACCTTAGTACACTTACTCAATTATAGCAACTTATTCTATAAGTAAAATACAAAATTATACATTATAATTTGTGTTATATTTATCAACAACCTCCACTGTCCTAATATCGGGGAAATAGAGAGGTTTAAAGATTCTACCAACGACATTGATCGACTTCTTCGAATCGATTACTTTTTATGCTTATTGCAGAGTAATAACATTTCACATATACCCAATTTGTTTTCTTTTTTTTATGATACTCTGAGACATAAGTTGATAAGTCTCACGTGCCTATAATTTCACCAGCACCCTTACCCTTCATAACTGAAACGCAGTAATGCTCACATTACTGCTTGGGCGGAGAAATAGCTAAGGTACTTGCCTGGACGAACTCTTTCAGAAGGAGCTCTACTGCTAATAAATGCAATGTATAAAACCACTTGTGACGTATGACATGTGGCTGTATATACCACGGGTACGGCATTATTGCATTATCATAAGGGTGCGTACAGATCTGGCGAATGTGCCACGACACGCTGCATGTGCGCTGGGGGCGCTGTTAAATACAATGTTAATGAATGTGGCACACGAGCGGTCGCACAACGTAATGCATGTGTGCAGCTAATGTGAAATTGGGAAGCTTATAATAAAAAATCACTCTATTTGATTATCTCTTAGCGGTTTCTCAAATTTGGTTTAAATGTTCTTGAACTAAGACAGTTTTCAAAACCTCGTTAGGTACTCTGACGTTTATTCCAATCACGTCCGGGACCTTCGCAGTTAGGGCTTCCAACTACTGCCATGGGATTCGATTCAGCTAACGAACTCTTTCCGACGGTAGCTAATATTTCACCAAACGGACCGATGGCGTGAGGTGCGTACGTATTACGAGTTAATTTCGGGTCTGCGTGAATGGGAGTTGGGAATGATTAAATGATTGAATGTTACATGCTTTTAAGGCTTATTCGAACGAGCTGATTACTTTTTGAAGTAGAATGTCTACGCACTATGCTGCTGCTTTAGGGACTATGCTCGCACCAGTAAACAAAAATGTGTAATATGTTAACATTTCGCTTAACATTAGGTGAGATGGCAATTATTTTATTGAATACAAAATAAATGGAGTCGCTGGAGAAGTTACAACAAATGCTGGACAGCCTAACATCCGCCTCGCGACGGATTGGTCTCGGCATAAACTTATATAAAACGAAAGACATGGTCCTGAGCCCAATCGTAGTAAATGGCCACCTTCTTCAAGTTGTTTGCGAATACATTTACCTCGGGCAGATTCAGCGATGTGGTAGAAACAACTTCGAGAGGGTAGTTAAGAGGAGGATCCAGCTTGGCTGTAGCGTTCGGTAAATTACGTCGAGTCTTCTCGTCACCCATACAGCAAAGTTTGAAAACAAAGGTTTTCAATCAGTGCGTTCTACCTGTTATGACATAAGGAGCCGAGATGTGGACAATCATGACACGGTTAGTTCACCAGTTGACAGTCGCTCAGCGAGCTATGGAACGAACAATGCTCGGAGTGTCTTTGAAGGGCAACGTGCGGAACGAAATTATCCGACAAAGAACTAAGGTCGTCGCCATAGCTGGTAGAATAAGCAAGCTGAAGTGGCAGTGAGCTGGCCATATCTGTCGAAGAAACGATAACCGATGGGGGAAGCGAGTTCTTGAGTGGAGACCACCAGATGAAGTAACGACATGCGAAACGCTGCTGGCAGCAGATGAATGAGCGCGACGTGCTGAGGATCGGGCGAAATGGCGCGCATTAGGAGAGGCCTACCCCCAGCAGTGGTCTACGATAAGCTGTTGATGATTATAATGATTAAAATAATAAAAGTGTTTTAAAGACCATGATATTCGTATGTTTTTTGTGGAAAAATGCCATTAGTTTGTTATTGTTATTACTTGCTCAGTTGGTAAGAGCGGTAGTCCCTGTTTGGCAAACAGACCTTGGTTTGAATCCGTTCGGATCCTAACGTTCGGCAAAACTACCGTTTGAGATACTGTTCGATACTCATGAATATCGCATAAAAGTATCTCTACTCATAAAAGTATATAACTATTTTTAACTTTTGTCCTGCAGATTTTCTACTTCCTGATTGATTTGCTACTTAAAGGCAGAATAAAACACACGAATTTGTCTTTTTTATTAATTTATGACTTTTAATTGAAAATAATAATAAAAGAATTTGAATAATTCAAGCAATTGACCAATTCAATCAATCGTCATTTCACATAATTTGTGTTACTTAAATTTCCAATTTCCCACTCCTTCGCAGTACAATCACTTTAAAAGAAAAATCTATTTGGTGACGGTCTGTTTCTCGTTTGTGATGCTGTATTGCCTGCTTTTGAGAACAAACGTTCTGAAGAAGGAACAAACTCCTTTTAAAGTTGCAAATGGTGGCATACAATATACACCCAAATAATCTGTGATAAAGGTTGCCATTCAAAAAAAAATCGCTCTGTGGCTTGCGTTATGATATGAGGTGTCGTAAGTAGGAATTATTCGAAACGATACGATACTTGTCAAAAAGTACTAAAACCTGAAAAGTATCGGTATCGGAGGGAAAAGTACTCAATACCAAAAAGTATCGGTACTTTTTCCGTGTCGCTAAACGTCTTTCTTCACCCTTCCTCGCTTCGTATATCTATTAAAAATTTATTTATTATATATTTATTTGAATATGTTTAAGAAATGGTATTGAAACTCTTTTTTCCGATCTAAATTTGTTTCTTCAAACAAACCAACGTTTCCGGCCAAACGAGAAAAATTTTTACATTATCATTTTTGTAACAATCGCAAAAATCTAACAACTCGATTAAATTCTTAAACAATTTAAGAATGTTTTTTACTTAAATTAACTACAATTTTGTATAATAATCGTTGAAATAATTAAGTGGTAAAAATGGAGAAAAGAGCGAACCAGGCGCCTCGCTTAATACGAAAAGGTAAAAAAATAACTGCCGACAACGCATTTTTCACAATCCTCGTTGTTCAAAACAGAAATACTATTTTACACTTGCTATTTAAACAATATATAAGGATAAAGTCGAATTTTATGGTGTTACTTTATCTTCGTATTGCGTTACTCGTAATTAATTTTAAAGGTTGTTCTTATCCGATTACAAATTTCATTCGTATTTTACTCGGCCAATTCCAGAAACTCGTTACAACTAGAGTTGGAGCTACTTGTCCAGCTCAGGTTGATAATTCGCAGTGCCCAAATTTTTTGTTCATGCAACATTTCTGTGTGTTCTTTGTTTGTATTCTCACATTTATGCATATCCGAACTGATCATCTAAGGCAGAGGTTCCCAAACTTTTTTGTCTGGTAGATCACGTGCCATTTTTTCTGTTTTGCGTAGACCAACTGCCATTTTAATATTGACTTTTTTATAAACTTCAAATGTGTATTTAATAGCTGACACTGTGGTCCTTAGAAGTTATACAAAAAACTATATTAAGTTTTATAAATGTTTGTTTGTGAAATGTGTAAGTACTTCACCGTTTTTTTTATGTCTATTATAAGAAGGTATAATTTACAAAGGTACTAATCTATGTGATGTAGATTATTTCATTTGAGCCGCATAAATGGGTTCTACTCTCGTGTATTGCTTTTGGGTGCTTGCTCATTGCTTTTTTTCACTGCCATGGACCTCTTGTAGGGTGGAATGTACCCCTGGGTGATATAGAACACTTTGGGAATCATCGATCGAGGGTGTATGACTTCATATGTATCTCGTGTGGACTTATTAGAATAATCCAGCCCATTTTTTATCATGATGGATATATCGTGATATATGAAGGCCCTTGCTTGAAGAACCAATGACACCTCTTCAAATATTTCTTTTGGCGTATTGCCTTTCCTTAAGAAGGAATATAATGACGGCGCGGTGGCCCAAATTGCGAGAATTTCCGGGTGTGATTGGCATGGTGACGTAGATTGTTCTAGCAATCAATTGGTTATGAAGGAAGCGGGGAAAAAACGGGTAATATTAATGAGATGATGAGTTCATGCCAATTTCATAAGGTAGTTGGCATTATTTGGATTCTGCATTACGTTAATATTAGACGACGTTCTTGACCGGATTTCCTAGGAACTCGTCCTTTTTGGTAATCCTAAGAGCGGATACAAACGTGCGTTAGTGTCGCTACTCTTGGAATTTATAAGCGATTACACCATGCAATCGCGTGTCTGTATCGATGCAATAGAGCAAGTGTAGCGATGCAATCGCGAGTTTTACGAACACGCGTTTGCGTCGCTGCTGACTGTCGCCGTGTGAAACGACTCTAATAGTCTTGAATTACAACACTTATTTGCTACGGCGGTCGAAACAAAGGGGTTAAAAAAATGCCGCCTATAACACTGACGAATAAACACAACTTTGATTTTGTGAATAATTTTTAGATTTCTCATAGCAACTTTGACTCATTATAAGTACTGTCCATTGGAATAAATACTGTTCATATAAGTTACATAATTCACTGTTCGAATTTTGCATCGACGAACCTATCGTAAATTACACGCTTTAGTGTGACGTCATTGTTAAGTGAGATTAATTAGGTTTTGACGCTGAAATTGTGGAGCTAGTTTTCAAGTTAGAGCGAATTTCATTCTTCCCATACACTATACACAAATAGTTGATCGGACAGAAAGTATGGAGATTTGACACGAAAACGGGGAAATCATAAGAACTCAAGCCGTGGTAAGAAACTTGTTTATGATAATCATTATAAATCCAATGATTGATGAAAATAGTTTCATTTCCTAAGTAAGTATTTTATTAAATCTTATTGCATTTCATCTTGTGTATTGTTTTAATGTAATTCTGTAATTGTGGAACACAATGATTTATTATTACAATCACTATTCGATGAAATAAACTGCAGTTTAATTAAAACATTCAAATTATCACACCGTTATCTCCACGGTCTATTTGAACGCTGTTGTTTATTCGAAAATCCACATGAACCCTGTGTTATTCCAGGCCGACTTTTGTCCAAACAATTGCCCCATTGACGCGTCTGCCTCGTTTATTCGAGCACGTTTGTCCGATATCATCCAAGTAACCATTTATTTCATATCGAACATTGGGAACGGCCGCATTTTTCACTTTTAGGGTAAAAGCATTCTCGTCATTTTTATAGTCCCTAAGAGTGCACGCACAATCAGTGACAGTGGGCCGAACATGTCTGCAAGAGGGCTGATAGTCGATGGAGTGGATAGTTGTTCTAAAGTGGTGACCACGTCCAGGCAAACGTAGTTTAGGACGCTCTGAGACGACCTGAGAAAGATGGCCGGATGGACAGGACTGGTAGAGTTAGCGTGCTCAGTAGGAGGTTTATATCCAATGTGTGTTAAAAAGTCACAAAGGATGTCCGACCCGGACAACTTTGTGTCTTTTTAATTCTTTTTATAAAACATAAGTGCGCATTTGACCTCCATGATGACCTGATGAAAAGCGATGATGAGGTCGAAGACACACCCAAATAATGCTTATACACTTTCGCATTGAAAAGGTCCAAGTTATAGCGTTCGGGGAATAAATCCGCAGATAGGGAATTCCACTCTCTAGCCGCCCGCCATATAAATGTTGAAGCGAAACGCTTCGTGCGAATCCTGGGAATATCCACAACATAGGGGTGATGGAAAGGGGAAGGCGGAATCAAATTATGCAATTCCATTGCACACTCTCCGTGACATATCCTGTAGAATACCGATAAGCAGGCAACTTTTTTTTATACCTAATATTAAGTGACTGGATGAGAAATTCGTGGTGGCAAGAGAGATTCCTAACAGTTGCAGAACCCGTCAAAAGACAACAAACCTCAAAAACACAGTGCTGAAAGTATATTGAGAGAAAAACGCCTTTAATTGGAGCATAGCAAAATCAAACATTAAAATAATTGCTCCTTATAATATTTAGGCGCTATTTATAAAAATAAGTCATGCGTGATGAGGCACCCTTAGAGGTGGAATATTTTCTTCAAAATTAAATGAACCTCTACTGAAGTACCCTCTTTCCAACAAAAAAGAATAATCAAAGTCGGTTTACAAATGCCGGAGTCACCGCGTAACATACATACAAAAACACAGTCGAATTAAGAACCTCCTCCTTTTTTTGAAGTCGGTTGAAAATGTTAATTATGTAAAAGAAAAGAAATTAAAATAAAATGTGTGTATCAGAGTTAATGTAATGGAATAGGGAGCATTGTCGTGTATATCACACATTATTCAACCCTACGAATTATGGTCACTGTTTAGCTGTATTCTAAGATCCATTAACCGAATTTGTTTGTTTTACGTAGGTATATCCTTCATATTTTAATTCTAGCGGCGTTTCCTCGTCTCATTTCATCTCCCCACCTTTACTCTAGGCTTACGTAACTAAGCTCTAAATCTTTACAACCCGCCCCATTGAAACAAACTGCGTGATACGGTACACGTACAAAGTATTTCATTTTCCTGTTCAAAATTGTACCTTGCGTCATTTAGTTAGTATTTAAATTTAAAAAGTAAAGTTTAGATGGCATGTTCACATTTATCTTCCAAAATCCGAGTTAGTAAATAATTTATGCGTTTGGGAGTCGTCACATTTATCTACAAGGAATGGCATTGAGCTGGTCAGTAAAAGCTTTATGTTCGTGGAATAAGAGCGATAAACGTGTTATGCGTTTCGCGTCGGCTCTTATGATGCTCCTCGATTTAGGCCGACAATGCATCTGCTTCTTGCGAATTTCCGATCGCGTACGCACGCAGCCGATGACGGCTGACCGGCGGAGTCGACAACCGAATGGCTATGTCGACGCCCAAACTAATTTGAGACTACTTCACCTTGCCGAAGAACCCGCAGTCAACTCACTGTTTACACCGAGTCGACTGCCGCCATCATCACGATCACTATAAATTCAAGTTTATAGTCGTTATAAATTCAAGTTTACGCACAGGTACAAGACAAATCGTTCGGAACGGTCAACAAACTGATCGGGCAGGCAGGTATTCCCGGGTCCCCAGTATTCGTATCGTGGCTTCGATAAGTTAAACCTTGTCTGATCGGCTGACGTCCAGATCGGAGACGCTGACAATGATTAGACCTAGTCGTTTCAGCCGACTTCTGCAGTGAAATACGGTTGTCAAACGACTTGGTATTTAAAATAAAAAGACATTTATTTATCCATAAAACACAAACCACAATATAAGCGAACCATTAAACATTAAAACAATAATGTGGACACAAAGGACGAATACTCAGCATTGCTGATTTTCTGTTTTCATCTACAGCTTATTCGCTTGCTGCTTGCTGTACTAAACACCAAATTATATAGAGGCTATCTGTGTTGTACTTTACACTGGATAAGTTGCCGCTTTCGGCGGGCAAGCGGAATCGACCTGTCGACTTAGTGTAAATGATCCGTGAACGTCTACATCGACGTCTGAACGGTAGCTTTGAAGTCCGATTGGCCACGTCCAGGCCCGAACGGCCGTGTTAACAGTGAACAGGTTTAATGCGACAAGTGTGGCAAAACGAGATCGCCTCAAGCCCATTTCGTGTCAATAAATATGACTCTTTGTATGACTAAATATATATTATTGCATATTCTCTTATATTCGTATTAGATTTTGTGAAAGCTTTCTTCTTTTTTATTCATTGCAAAAAAAGTTACCTTAAAAAAGAGGACGTACGGTCACAATATTCGATATCACGAATCGCGTTAATGCTCTCATCATAATCGGAATCACGGCGATCATTTGCTCTCATCCAATATCGATTTTATCAATGAATGTCGCTTTAATTGATCGCGCTAAAAGCCCTCTGATGACGTCACAATTAATTGAGCTGTGCCGGAAACCTTTTCGGTGATGTGAAAAAGCGAATTGCGAACAGGTTATTTATTTAATGCACGTGTTTATTGTGCTCAATTATCTGAATGAATTTTTATATATTTTTTAATTTGTTATTCTTTTTACCCGAATGTCGCTGCAACTTTTTTGTACATGTACTTTCTTCAACAATATCGTAGCATTCCTTAAAAGTTTCTTTCGCTGTTAGGCAATTTCGGTTAGTAGCAGTACCTTACTTGTCCTTAATAACCAATGGCGTTTAAAACGGTGCGCCCTACTTATACGAAAATTAAACAAACTAATTTAAAAACAAATAACGTTCATTTAATAAGTGTAATTGTTATTTATGGACCGATTTCACTTCATATAATTTTTTTTTGATATAACATACATATTTTATAAAAAAAATTCATATAAAGCTCATATTATGTAACAATTATTTCATATAATGTTAATTTAGATAATTTTTACGTTTTATAATAACACTTTACATAAATAATAAGTTTAAACCCGAATGAGACTTGTCAACTTTGTCAAGAGTGCAATGGCATTGCCTCTCAAATGTGCGCGATTTAAAGCTTCTAGTGGCACTGTAAATTGTATTTAGGTTGTAAATTTCTGATCTTCTTATCGAGTTCTTAGGTTTTCGCGATTGTTACACATAGGAAATGAAACTAGTTTTACGGATTTAAATCGCGTATATTTGTTTTTTTATGATCTTCTTTTTAATATCTGTTTTTATTGAATAAAATTTATTAGCATGTTCGATTAAATTTTTATTAGCATTGTTTCGAACATGAAAATGTTAAATGACGCATTCAATATTGCTCTGTCAGCATTCTAGAGCTTATTTTTTTGTCATTTCAGTATTGTTGCTCAATGGCGTTTTTTTATTATCGATAATGTCGTCAATTTGACATTTTTACTTGATTAATTATTTAAATAAAATGTATTATAATATTTTTATTCATTAGCATAATGATTTTTTCTATGAAATACCGTGATATTGAAATGTTTTTATTATATTTATTTTTAGTAGCAATAGAGCTCCATGTGACAGCGTTCGTTCAGAGAAGCACTGCCACTGTACCTATTTCTGCTAAGCAATAATGTGGGTATTACTGCGTTCCGGTTTTGACAGGGTGCTGGTGAAATTACAGGCACATGGGGCGCAGTCGCAGTGCCCCTCAGATCTTTGCGATTTAAAGCTCCCATTGGCCTTGCAACTGTTATGGACAGGCGTGTGGCTTACCATCAGGCGCACGACTCGTTCCTCCAGTCACTTTGTATCATAAAAAAATGTAAAAATACTCCACTAGTTTGTTATTATTATTCATACAAAGATCGAACAAACACAAAGAAAAACTTCTTCAATCCGAGTCAAAGTCAAAGTCAAAAATTATTTATTCCATTGGCAAAAAAAATTTACACTTGAAAACGTCACATTTAAGCTACTGCTCGTTCACTACGCTGACCTCCCTGAGAAGAACGAGCAAGAAACTCTAGGGATTGCTCTTTTCAAATAAACTTAAATGCTATGGAATACACTTTGAATCAAATTTGTGTGGATTCTGGAGCCATGTCGTCTTTCCATATATCTTTATCTAACACGTAGTCTTCAATTTTGTAATATGATTTTTCCATCAAAATATTTTTAATGTACTTTTTAAACTTAGGAAATGATAAACTTAATATATGCTCCGGAATCTTATTGTAAAAACGTATACAGTTCCCCATAAAAGAGTTGTTTACCTTGCTTAAACGAAATCGTGGTACCATGAGTTTGGACTTAGCTCTAAGGTTAATATTATGGATATCTTCTTTCTTATTGAAATTATGTATATTTTTACGGGCATATAAAATATTTGAGTAAATGTACTGTGTTGCCACAGTCATGATACCAGTCTCCTTAAACTTTTCTCTGAGAGATACCCGAGAGCCTAGACGGTACACAGAACGAATCGCTCGTTTTTGCAATACAAATATGGTTTGAATATCTGCCGCTTTACCCCACATGAGAATCCCGTAGGACATTATACTATGGAAGTAACTAAAGTAAACTAGTCTAGCAGTACTAACATCGGTAAGCTCACGTATTCTGCGGACTGCGTATGCAGCGGAACTTAATCTGCTGGCCAGAGACGATATATGTAGAAACCACTGAAGTTTACTATCTAAGGTCACTCCCAAGAAGACTGCTTTTAATACAAGGTCTAACTTTTCTCCGTTTATTTCTATGCTTGGACTAGTCGATTTTACGTTAGGTAATTCAAATTTAACACATTCTGTCTTCTTGGCATTAAGCAATAAATTGTTAGCATTAAACCAATAAACTACCTTAGAGAGGGTATCATTAATACCGTCATAGTTAATGTCATGTCTGTCTGTTTTAAAAATCAAGGATGTGTCATCAGCAAACAACACTATATGGCACACCGTGGTTATCGTTCTTCCCAACTGAGCCGCGGATCCAGTCAACAGATCCTACAAATGGCTCAATGTGCTTACGTGAAGTTCTATAATAAATTGTATTATTTTAACGTAATAAAATTACTTTTCGTTGGCAATGTGACTGTTTATCATATCATACATTTCTACGTTCCATTACCGGACACTGGTCTCCCATAGACGAGGGTTTAGGCCTAGCCCGCCACCCTGACCCGATGCGGGTTTTCCGAAGGTTTTTTTAAGCTACACGCCTATCCATAATAATTGCAATGCCACTCAGAGCTTTCTCTCAAATCGCAAAGTTCTGAACGAGATTGCCACTGCGCACGTATCCCTGAGACATATCTAAGTTGACAAGTCCCAAGTGCCTGTAATTTCACCAACACTCTTACCCTTCAAAACTGGAACGCAATAATGCCCACATTACTGCTTCACGGTACAAGTAAGTAATGTGGCAGTACTTACCTGGACAAACTCTTTCACCTGGAGCTCTACCGCTGCCTTCTTCGATCTGCAGGTGTCACCACAATGTTTTCCTTCATAGTAAACTTATGGCTTCCAAATTAAATTTCAGATTCGGCAGATACGGCTTCTGTCTCAGAGGTGGTAGGTCAAAATATTAAGCTAAAGTCATAGTTACCCCCTATATATATAAAATAAGTGCGTGTGTATCTACAAAGGTAAATAAGTCTACGTATTTTCCACGTACACCGTCAATTTGGGTAGCGTTCGTCGATCGGCGACGTGCTCCGCCTGTCTGATACTCGAGTACATACTGGCATCACCAAAATTCCAATACATCTTTCCAACTATTCCGATCTGATTTATCAGCCTTCACTAAAGACAAATAGCATACATTTACAATGTATAAGATACGAATATATTGTATAATATAATATGAAAATATTTTGTTGTAGCACGAGCGAATATTTAACAAAAAACATAACAGTAATAATAACTACTTAGTGGTGTATTAAAAAAAAAAAATTAACATCTACCATACCATTAACGTCATGACATAATTTTTTTTACTATATTCGGCATATTGATTTTGTAAAATTGTAACTTGTGATATGTTTATTATTATAGTTTACTATAAACGTTTTATAAGTAGTTGCATGTTATTTAACACTTGGGTCATTCTCGGGTTCTCGACTTGTCGAGGCAATGTTTATTACTTATGTATTTAAATATACTATCGTGCAATATTTAATAATATTTTATGATATTATACTAGTATAATTACTTAACAAAAATTTTCACAGATTAATAACACAAGTACTGTTTTTTATATTAAAAGAATAATCTTAGATATCTAAACGCGAAACGTTTTCAGCTTCCTTGGCACGAAGCCTAGGACGCGGCAATACCAAGTGGCACCCTGAGGGGTGTAGGCAGGAAATAAGAGTCCAGAGTTGTCAAAATGGCGAGTTTATTATGCTGCAAGACCTCTTATATGTATGCGTTCTTTTTTCTCTGAAGGATATTTTACAGTAGGCCACAGATGCCTTGTATGCGCAATCCGACAAAACAGCGAATTGAAAGGTTTTCATCCATCATAATTTCTCTTGACCCTTCCGGCGAGAGTCTACCCGATTGGATAACGCGATGCAGAATACAGGTAACACCATCTAGCGACGTTTATATCACACTACAACATACGCATTCGATTCAGACTATATTACAATGAACACGCTATTTATCGTTGGTCATCGTTACTTACCAATAAATGAAACTGTTATGAAATGATTTTTTTTTGAGACTATATTTTTAGGAAGAATGCTTAATTCCGCAAATGCTTAGTTAAATCCCATAAAAAATCGCTGTCCACGAGTATCAGCGTCGAATTGTTTTACATGCACAACACGACGAATGCTGAGTGTAGATAATTTCGGATCTCGTTTTAAGCCTCACAATATACTTTATACGAAGACTGAGAGCATTTTTTTTTCTTTTCTTTTTTGCACAGTAGACCGTTTAAATATACTGCTTATTTATATTATTTAGTCCTCATTCAAACATTTGAACATTAGACTACAGCTAAATGTGGCCTTAATTTTTAACGTATAATCAAGAACACATCAAGCTAGCAAACACTTTTGTACGAATATTACCTGTAGTGCAACGGAACTAGGTGGGCCACTATACGTAATGTCACTTAAAAAGTATTAGAAAACAAGGCAATTCTTTCAATTTGAGACTTTGAGTTATTCCCATCTAATCCTCAAAACTTATCCACCGCCAATTTTAAATTGCAACTGATCCCCTCTATATTTTGCAACTCCCAACGGATCCCCTCGCTGTACACAGTAAAAACAGATTACTTAGAAAAAGACAAAATTCTTTTTATGAAGACAAATTTATTAAATCCAACAAAACGATCCTCTCCCTATAGACGCTAGAGAATAATTACTTGATAATAGTAAAAAAACGTCTCACAAGTGTATTTTAGTTATAAGACAGAAATATTTAATCCAAGAGCAAATTAATTTACTTCAAGTCACAAAGCCACTCTAGATTCAACAAAATATTTATTTGTCCTGAGAAATGTCCGATTTTGATTTAAAAAAAAAAGAATGAAACATTGATAGGTATTTAATTATTTGACTGAAGATTTGTTTTTTAATATCAAAAAGAGTAAATTTACAGGGTTATGGACCCAACAGTATGTCTCACTAGCGTGAAAGCACAGTTCAGTGCCAAATCTTAAAGTTGCAGAAATACGACGGAATTTTCTCCAATACTTGAGACCATTCAGTGCTGTATAAATGCTACAGCGGCAGAAAACACTAACAATTCCAAATATATGAGATTACTTTATACTATTAAGTTAACAAAACGATAGCGCGTTTCAGAGTACAACTAATGCCATTTAGCAGTGGCGCGATGGAACTAATTGCATGTAGAAGTTGTACTTGTTACAAGTATAGTTTGATTTCATGCTGAAACCAAATTTCTTAAATTATGACTACAAATAACACCCTAACAAACTAGAGATACTACGTTTTGTTTCTTTGGATATACTGTTTATGATTTTTATAATTACAAGCACAAGTAAAAGTAATGGTTACCGCGTGCGCCTTCGGCGACATGTCACGACAACATTGACTATGAAAACGCAACGATATGTTGCTTTAAGAATATATACTCTAGAATTTAGAATATTAATCTGAATAGCAAACTACTTCTTTTTTTGTTTAAGAATACATTTTCTTAAAACACACCCAAGAAATTTTGAATTCATTTAAGATTATTTAAATTTGATGTAAGAGGTAAAAATTTCTTGATGTAAGTAATGTCCAATTAATTGATTAGAAATAAAACAAAACCTTGAAGAGAACGTATTTGTCAAAAAGTTAGAATAAAGTTAAGAGTAAAGTTGTATTAGAAAAAGATAAGCAGTATTTTTGTAATGACAATATTTTATTACTTTTAATAAATATTTTTTCAGAATTAGCAAATATTTTGAGAAATTGCTCTTTCTTATTAGTAGAAATCCTTTTTTTCTGTGTGTTTGTAAGGTAAATACAGTCAAGAGAAAACGAAGTTTTGAAATCAAAGTTAATACAGTTATAAAAGTTAGTATAGATAATGTTGTTCATTTGTAATAAACTAAATGAAATATAGCACAACCCTAGTTACCAGCCGTGAGGCCTGGATATAGCTCACATCGTATGTAGGTTATACGCGCAGCCCAGTAATACCGCTTATATGCATTTGTTAAACTGTAATTATATTTTATTTCTATATTAGTCTTGTAACAGCGCTCTGATAATAAACATTCATTTTTATAATTAAAAACTCTTTTTAAAAACCCTTTTCCCGACCGCCAATACATATCTGGCGCAGTCAGCAGGATCGCGGTACACCCGTACATAGAACTATTCTAAAATCGAGAGTTCGTGCGGTTATACTCTCGTCGCACCGGCTGAAGCAGTCTGCTGGTCCGCGATAGAACCTCTTCCTGGCGGTCACCATTGAAGTCAGAGAATCGGAAGCCTGCTGTTGCCGTACAAGACCCGATTAGGAGATGCAGAGTTTACTGTGGTGAGTACTCCTTCACTTCCAAGTTCCTGTGCTATATTTCATGTCGTACCTATATATTAGTAATTTTCATGTGTGTCTGTCTGTATGCTAATATCGCTATAGATTTGTTTTGTGAAACTCCAAACATTAGACGCGCATCTATTCATTTGAATTATAAAACTTTAATTGTACAATAAGTAATTGTATTTAACAATGACGGAGTCAGATTTTAAAACACTGCCCGACTTAATGCCGCGCTATGACGGTAACCCTAAACGCTATACGCTATTATTAATGACGTAAACCATCTTTTAGAACTATTTCAGTTACAAGGCCTTTTATCTGGCTTAGTAACATGCCTCGTTAAAAGTAAACTTAGTGGAGGCGCCCTCGATGCTATCGCACACGAAAAATCTTTAAATAGTTGGCAGGAAATTAGAGACGCGCTAGTATCCTCGCAACGAGATTCAAGTGATGCAGGATCTCTCGCGCACCATACGTCATAAGACTGAGGACTCTGAGGCGCACGGTAAACGCTTGCGAGAAATATTAGATACGTTATACTCGTAAGGCAAGAACCCAGATAAGTCTTACTACGAGAAAATGGTAATTGAGCAATATGTTAGCCAATTAGAGTTTCACGTGTCGTTAGGGGTTCGTATTTCACAACCAGCGACTTAAGAATCAGCTATTATGGCAGCTAGGCAAGAAGAGACGAGTCTTGCATGCAGTCCACCACCTGGAATGATGCAGCACAAGGCGAAGGTTGATACACCTGAAAATAATAATTTCACGCGTTCCTCTAACATGCTTGACCCCCTATTCCAAATCATGCATAATATACAACCCCAACCCAGCTGGCTTTCTGAACAGCGAGCATCCCCGAGAGTACCAATGCTACAGTGGCACCAAAAACAAAACCAAGGTAACTTTAAACATAACAATAACAACTCACATTTAGGCATATTTAGGCCTTCAGACAGCCAAATATTCCTCAACATTCCGGGAATCAAGGACATAGAGTATCAGATGTCACCATGCGCTCATTGTTCAAGCCGCAAACTCCCAACTTCGGACAACAAGAGCTGTTCTACTTACCTCAGGAGCCAACCTTATCGAATCCTGTGCCACAGGAGCCCTATTCCGACGAAGGTGAGTGCTCTTATATAAACTTTAAAGGCGATGATGTCACATATGACTCTCCATTGGACGCAGAGAAAGAAGTAAGCTCCCCTCAGGATTTTCCTTTGGCTTTAGACGAAACCGACCTGACATAGTTAAACTAAATAACCATCATAAAGACCATCTACCTTACATCGAAATCCCCGAATTTAAAGGTAAATTTTTAATAGACACTGGAGCTTCACGCACCAAACTTTCTCCAAAAGTAATTTATGGGTCCATGTTTGAAAATTATGTAATTTACGAACCTTTTGAAATAAGGACAGCCCATGCACGATCCACTCATGATTTCGTAGCACATTTACCTTTACCGCCTATATTTAATAGTGATTTAACTCACAAATTTCTGATTTTCAATTTCGACCGTAAATACAAAGGTCTAATCGGTCTCGGTCTATTGAAAAATATGTCTAGCAATATCGATTTAAAGAACAAAGTTTTATTAACTTCATCTACCAAGATACCCATTCATTTCGACCACCTCACTCTCCAACCTAGTGTTGAACCGCGTTGTGAGAAACTAATTTCAGTTAAGACGCACCACATTGATGGCAATTATTTACATGAGGGACACGCGTGGTCTCCTCACATAATATCCCCAGAATCCATTGTTACTGTTAAGAGTGGCCTGTTTTGTACTACCATTCGCAATCATACTGATCGTAAGAGAACCCTCCTCAACACTGAACTTTTCAATTTAGAGCCCTATTTAGAACAGTCTGTTTCATGCGAATTAAATAACATCAAATTTAATAATGAACTTTACAAAGAACTCCATGAAAATTTAAAAAATATTCGTATGGATCATGATGAGGAAAAGCGCGAACTTTAAAAGTTGTGTTATAATTATAGGGAAATATTTTACTCTGAGAATATCCCTTTGACTTTTACACATGCAGTGAAATACGAGCTACGCATGCGTGATAACACACCTATATTTTTACGTAGTTATAGACAACCCCCCAACAGCGTTCCGAAATAAAAAATCAAATTGACAATCTTCTCAAACAGGGCATCATTCGTGAAAGCGTGTCCCCATGGTCTTACCCCGTACACATTGTATCCAAAAAACCAGATGCCTCTGGTAAAGTCAAATGGCGACTGGTCATTGACTATAGGCGTCTCAATGATAGGATACTGGAAGACAAGTATCCACTCCCCAATATTTATGACGTTCTCAATAGACTCGGGCGTGCTCAATATTTCACAACACTTGATCTAGCCAGTGGTTACCATCAGGTTGAAATGCACCCCGATGATGTCGAAAAAACGGCGTTTTCCACAGAGAGGATACTACGAGACTGAAAAATGCTCCAAGCACATTCCAAAGACTCATGGACCACATCCTCCGCGGAATCGAAAACGTTTTTACGTATCTCGATGATGTTATCATTGTCTCCACCTCACTACAACAGCATATAGAGAAAATTAAAGAACTTTTAGAGCTATTTAAGACCCATAATCTCAAAATCCAGCTGGCTAAGTCAGAATTTTTAAAAAAACAAGTAACATTTTTAGGACATGAGCTTAACATCGGATGGCGAGAAATAGATCAACTAACTCCAGAGTGGTAATCAAGGACGTGTTTATACCAATTAGTAACACCGAATCCGAGATAGTCCTTTCTCAAAGAACATACTATAGCAAACCGTATTTTCCATTGTTACTTTTATGGTGAAGATCTTTATTTAGCCTTCTCTAGAGTGTTCACCACTGTGTTCAACGACAGAGGCCCCAAACTGTACAGATGTTCATCACGCGTGACCCCTGTGGAAAACAAATCGGAGCAGACAGAAATAATTAAGAAGTTTCATGAAAGTAAACGTGTGCACAGAGGTATTCAGGAAAGTTATAAGCAAATTCAAAGACATTACCATTGGCCACACATGCTACTAACGGTTCTGGTTTACGTAAATCAATGCCAAGTGTGCTTACAAGGTAAATACGAGCGAAACCCTTACGACCACCTATAGCTCAAACAGAAACCCCCACGAAACGTATGGAACACTTATTTACGCATTTTAACTCCTCAGGAGGTGCCACATTCATGACCATCATAGATAACTTTTCAAAATTTGCTCAGGCAATCCCTTTGACAGCCTCCAGCAGTATACATATAGCAGACGCTTTGATACAAGTATTTTCCGTGCTTGGTTTACCTAATAAAATTACCACAGATTCTGATTCTAAATTCGACAACGACGTTATTAAGGAGATATGTGCAACTTACAATATTTTTATACATTTTACTACACCTTACAATCCGAATTCGAACTCACCCATTAAGCGCTTCCATTCAACAATAGGAGAAATCATACGACTACAGAGACTTACAAACAAAGATGACACTATCCAAACACTCATGAAGTATTCCATTATAGCGTACAATAACTCCATTCACTCTGCTACAGGATACACTCCTCGCGAATTATTATTTGGTTACACAGAATCTAGAAACCCGTTAGAAATATATTACCCCCGCGAATTCTATCAATATTATGTTCTTAAGCACCGTAATAATGCCACAGCTGTACAAGAGTGTGTAGCTGCCAACAAGGAGCAAATAATCACTAAACGAAACCAGGAAGCTGAGTCGATCCAGTTTAAGGTAGGTGAAACGGTCTTTAAACAGGTCGCAAAAACTGCAAGGAATGACAAAACAAAGTCAGTGTTCAAAGGACCATACAAACTCATTTACCTCCACCCTAATAATATTGCAGAAATTGTAGTGTAGGAAGACACTGGAATGCTAAATCAATCCGGGTACATTTCAGACTTTTCAGAAGACCTCATCTTGTTCCAAGTCAGTCCTCTCAGGAACCGTCCTACTGTACGCATCAGCCACCATAACTATAACTCAAGTAGATCCTTCTCCTGGGTAACTCCTACTTAAGGAAATAAAAATTCTCCAACAAGTTGATACCTTCTGCCTTGTTTGCGTTTATAATATTTCAGAGATACATATAGCTTCTCTTAAACTTTTAGAAGTATTCATTAGAACTCAAGGTTTCGAAGCTCATACGACACCTGAAGCTCAACATAATCCTGTTAAGGAACAAATAGTCCATACGTTTAGTGTTATTGATAGTAAGTTAATGTTTTTGTTACCCCATATTAGAGTTAGGCGTGGCATCATTAACGGCTTAGGATCCGTAGTTAAGGCTATTACAGGCAATCTGGACAACAACGATGCAGTCAAGATTAAGCAGGAGCTATATAAGCTTTGACATAAGGTAGCTGATATATCCACTCAGCAGAAAAACACAATAATCCTTGCTGAAAAAATCTATCTCAGATTTTTACAAAAATTTACATATAATCGTGGAAAACCAAAACAAATTAAGGGCCGTACTGCTAAATACCACGGCTAGTTCTAGAATAATATTTAAACAATAACATTTTTTAGATATTTACATTCAATTAGAAGACGCAATCACTTTTTCCCAATTAGGTATTATGCACCCTAGCATAATAAACCCCCTAAACTTAGTGTATGAACTGCTACAGTTGCAACGTAACTTTTCTTTAGTACCTGTAACTGACATTACTATTAATAATATTCATGAAATCAAACGATCTATAGACGTTAAAGCATATAGTACAACACAGACCCTTACATTCACCTTGGAAATCCCTTCTGTACCCCATCCCCACTTCCATACCCCAGCATACGATCTGGTTCATATCTATTCCATACCCAACTCCCTTGACTTTACCGTTATCCCTAAATCCAAATTCCTCGCACTTGGAAGTGAGGAGTACGCCTATTCAGTCAAGCTCTGCAAACACCGCGATGCCAGAGCGCTCAAAGCAACAAAGAACTGTGTGCTCTCTCTTCTAAACCAGGAAAAAGCAAACTGCACATACGCCAAGACGAATCTACAAAAAAGAAAAATCTATCGCTTGAAAAAATATCGCTTATATGCATTTGTTAAACTGTAATTATATTTTATTTCTAATTTAGTCTTGTAACGGCGCTCTGATAATAAACATTCATTTTTATAATTAAAATCCTCTTTTTAAAAACTCTTTTATCTCCCTCATATACATTTTCTTGTTGACTGTACCACAGTACCTACCAAAAACAAACTTATCAGGTGGGAATAAAATATTAATATTTATTCTTGATCTCCTGCATTGGGGATCCGATGGGAATAGAAAATTATTTAAAATGAAACGGATCCCCCAGGGATCAAGTTTTAGAGGATCAGATGGCAATAAGCCGAGATTTTTCCCAATTGGAGAACTCCCCGTATCAATTTCTTCCAACAGCAAGATAACATCATCGTCATCACCGTCGACCGTCCCGCTTAGTATAGTCCACCATCCAGCTCAGTACGGGGTAGGGACATCACACGTATATGAAGGGTTTTTTTTCTTTGACGACCAGGTTTCATCAGGATTTTCATTCGCCGTAAGCGACAAATTTACCATAACCATAAAAAAATTACGTAATTTAATCTTAGTAATAGATCTTATATAATAGTAGTAAGTCTTAAGTACAGTAATTCGAACCAGACTTTTTGAATTGACAACCAACCGTTCTACTACTGAGTTACCCTCCGCTCTCAAGCAAGACATACGATCCCCGTACACGTTTAAAATAAACGACCGTCATCTAGCTTTTGCAGAAGACATACCACCTCCTCTTATTTTGCAATATGAATCACACACATATTATTTTTTCCCAAATCGTTATCCTGCAAACAGCATGATGATAATAAGAATGATTCAAAATGGTACATGATTCAGTGAGTAGAGTAGTAAATAAAAAAATCGTATTTCCCACTGACTAGAGCCTGGCTCTTGATCAGGACGATGATGTTGATTGTTTAATTGCTTTTTATACAGTAAAAGCACATGAAATAGTTTTTATATACTAAAAATCGTCCTTCAAATAAATATCAAATCGAAAGGTGTTGCCAAATTGAAGTCATGCTATATGCAGTTATTGCTACATTATCAAAATTGCTAAATTTCTTTCTACAGTCCAGTAGTCTATTCTAGACTCGTTCGTCGCACACAATGATTGTTACGATACATTCTGCGATAAATTGAACAGGTAAGTAATAGTAGAATTTCCCTAAAATACGATGGCCATCCTCTATCTAGCGCAAAATATACGAAGGGGAACTGCAAGGTTGGCACAGAGCCTATTTTGCACTAGCTTTTTAGGCGGCTCTAAATCAATGTTTATAGGTATAGTTTTCGATTTGTGATTTATGGTGTGATTATCGGATTAGGGTGCGGCAACAAGGAAAATTGAAAGTTTTGCGCAATATTTTTTGGGTGATAAATATTTCTGTAACGTGTGACGATAAAGGTAAACAATTTTCTGCAACACGAGAGAATAATGTACCAAATATGCTTTATATACAGAAAAGAGAACTACACAATTCTACTTATGTTTCTTATGTACCTTTATGCACACACATAGATATTGTATTATGATTATTGATCGCATTAAGAGATAACAAATTATATTTGTGTTTAAATATATTGTACTTCAGGCACAGGAGTTGTACAGTCATAACAATATATTTATGTGACTAACTTAATTTTATTACGTACAGGATATTATGTTGTGTGTAGTTTTTATTATTATTTCCATGTTTGTTTTTTTCATCTGTCTCTGTCTAAAAACTACTATTGTTTTTGGTGAACGTTATGACACTTTTTATATAATTACGTAGGGGAAAAACCTTTCTTGATAATGAAATTGGGCTTGTGACTTCTTCCCGTTTACTTTCTTAACTTTAGAAAAAAACATCAGCCACATAATACATTTAAGTAGCTGTAGAGCTCCTTGTGAAAGACTTCGTCCAGGGAAGTACTGCCACCTTACCTATTTCTGCCCTCAAGCAGTAATATCAGCATATGGTCAGCATTACTGCGTTCCGGTTTTGAAGGGTAAGGGTGCTGGTGAAATTACAGGCACAATGGGACTTGTCAACTTACGTACGTCTAGGGGTGACGGGCGCAGTGGCAGAGCTCCTCAGATCTTTGCTATTTAAAGCTCTGGGTGGCACTGTAACTATTATGGACAGGCGTGTAACTTACCATCAGGCGCACGACTTGTTCGTCCCGTTCGTACAAAAAAATGGAGAAGTTCATTGCATTCTAGAAAATCTATTATCGGTCTTAGTAGATCAGTCGTAATAGATACTTATAGTATGTATATATACTTTTAATGTTAACAGGCGGTTAATTTTCTTTAATAAATAAAATATGAAATAAAGGCAACAATGTCATACATTGTTGACGTAAGATACATTGATGAAGTACTGCCGCATTTCCTATTTCTGCCTCCAAGCAGCAATGTTAGCATAAGGGCGCATTTATTCGACACGAATTAGATGCACACATGCATCTAACGATGCGACTGCGTGCATCTGACTGTCACGCCAAAATACGCTCTATTTATTTACCTTTTACTGGCTTGTCTTTGGTCTACGCAGCAGACGCGCGGTTGTATTATTTCGAGGAATTTAAATGTTGCCCAGTAAATAGAATTCAGATTCGCCATTAATGTACATGAAAGCGTCGTGACTGGCTGGGTACCTAAGAGTGTTTACGCACCACGTCCGATTCGTATCAGTTCCGATTCCGAGAAATGATGATCTGAAATGTCACAGTGATCATTTTAGCTCTAGGTGTATGTACAAGCGATATTAGTATTTTCTCGGATTCGACTACGAAAACGAACCGGATGCTGTGCGCGAACGCGCTAAGATTGCTGGTGAAATTATACGCAAAATTATCAACTCATGTGACAGGTGGACGGGCGCAGTGGCAATGTCCCTCCAATCTATGCGATTTAAAGCTCTGAGTCTCACTGCAACTCAGGCGCAAGACTTATTCATCCCGTCCCCTGATATTAAAAGAAAAATGTTTGGTACTTATGCTAATAAGTTTTTAACCTACAGAGTTCTATCTAGGTCTACAAAAAAGTCAGACGGTTTCTCACACGGAAATGTGAGCGCTCTGAAGAGTTATTCAACCTTATCCCTTCCTCTCCTTTCCATCAGCGGACCACCCGTGCCGGACTGCGTTGCCACAGTTGGACGGTCAGTTCAATACCGTCCCGCACTAAAAAGTTTCGCAATTCGTTCTTATGCCGAACCATCAAATTGTGGAACCAACTCCCGGCGTATGTATTCCCTCCCCTCTATAACATCGGGTCCTTCAAACGTAGTGTGAAGAAGCATTTGGCCAGACCGGCAAAATGATAGTGACGGAGTGAAGATATTTGTGTTTTCCATCCGTTACTCTCATCTCTGGACTGTATTCGCACTTTCCATCAGGCGCGGTGCAGTCATTTTGCCGAGTCACAATAAAAAAAAAAAAAAAAAAAAAAATGTGGTCTGAGGTTTTTCATCATTAATAAGACCATGGGGATCACGGCTGACTTGATTAAAAGAAAAAACACTATTCAGAATCAATGAATGAATTAAATTGCAGCTACAATGTATAACAATAATAAGGCAGTGTATAGACGTACATAAAGAGATCTTATTAGCAATTTATTTCTAGTTTTATATCGAATCATAAATAAAGGACTATAAAAACATAATCTTGAAGTTTTTGGTATTTAATCTTGTAGGCCATGGGACAGGTAAGGGTCTACGGGCGCATTTATTCTACACGAATTTCATCGCTCTCTCCCCGCGTGGGCGCCGCGCGGAGTCCGCACGGCCGCCGCCGCGCAGCGAACGCGTGCGTCTAGCTGTCATGGCAAAATACGCTCTATATGTTTAGCTTTTACGTTTAACTTAAATGAGCGTCCCGCGATACGCGGGCGAGTTTGGCTTGAATTTGGTTTCAATTTGAATTCAAAGGAATTTAAGGGTCGTATTCTAGAACTCTACTCTACTAGATGCTCAAGTCAGGATTGCAATGGAAACACAAGCACTGGAAATACGACCCTAATGGTACGACCCTAAAAATTTATTGAACTTGAGTATGATTTCGAGTGCTTTAAACCATACTCAAATCCTGACTTGAGCATTGAATAGAGTTCTAGAATACGACCCTAAATGTTGTTGCCTAGTAAATAGAATTCAGCTCGTCATTAATGAACATGAAGGCGTGGTAAGTGGGCGGTCCCCCGAACACTATCGCTTCGTGTAACTGGGCGCTTAAGGTGGCTTCCTACAGCCATTCCTATGCCGTGTTAACGCGAAATCGCGCAGCGCGGGCCGTGAGTCAGGCCGTGGGCCGTGAGAAGCCGCCTTAAAAGAGATATCCAGAATAATAATAATAAAAGGCTTGTTTTATGTATATTAACATAACAGTTTCTAGCCTTCAATAACATCGTCTGAATTAGATATGTAGATAGAAAGACAAGAGTCTCAGCTTGAGCTTTGACCAGACTTTTCACCTTTTTGGCGAAATGAAATGATGAAGTAAGCTCTTATTACACACCATCCACATAGATACGTGCCATACTACATTTATTTGATTTCAGTCCGTAAGTGTGGTTCAAGCCAGCTTACAGGCTGAAGAAAAGAACATATTTAAAATATTTACACTAAACAAATCTATGGGACATAATACAATTTTGTAATAATAATAACGCAAATACTCAACACAGCCTCGCACTAGAGAAACCCTGTGTCCCATGGACACACACATATGCAATCACAAATTACACCCAAACTCATGATAGAAATAAATTTAGGCCATACAAATATTTCTCCCGGCCCGGGATTCGATCCCTGAATCCCTGCGCGGCAGTCCGGCCGTTGATAACCGTTCGGCCACGGAGACAGTTATTTCGACGTTAATAAATACAAATTCAACTTTTTTTTTTATTAATAAAAAAACAGAAGATACCACTACTGAACTATGGGACCCGAAACAAGATTAAATAAACTGCGCCCCATAAAAAAATTCAAACAACCTTAAAGTCCTTTTTACCCGACTTCAGAAAAGTAGGAAATTCTCAATTCGTCTGTAATTTTTTTCTGTATGCATGTTACGCGATAACTCCGCCATTTATGAACCGATTTTTTTGTTGGGAAGAGGGTACCTCAGAAGTGGTCCCATTTAAATTTTTGAAGAAAATATTCCACCTCTAAGGGTGGTAAACTAGGGGATGAATGACTTTTGAGGTCGGTTTTTTTAGCGGAGGTTTGGTTATTTATGATATCAAGTAACGGGACGAACACTTCGTGCGTCTGGTGATAAGGAACACGCCTATCCATAATAGTTGCATTGTCAGTGAGAGCTTTAATTCTCATAGATCTGAGGGGCACTGCTGCTGCGCCCATCACCCTGAGTGATAACTTAACAAGTCCCAAGTGCCCGTTATTTATTTCACCATTATTTCCTGCTCTTTGTGAAATCTACCAAAATTTATTACGCATTCTGTATACGACTGTACAGTCTACAAGCAAGGTAAGCTTTATTGGACTCGATCTTCGGACGGTAACAAAATGTACAGAGTGGAATTTAACATGTGTTATTGATTGTTCCTCAAATAATTTCAAGCAATCTCAAATATTCCTCATTTCATACGTAATCAAATTACACTTGAAATCTGTCATATTGATTAATAGATGAGTCACCGGAGGAGAAGCGGGAAAAACTGTTTTGATTGATCAAATGTTTTATTTACTATCAAATGACTATCTTAAAAATGTAGGTACGATGCACTTAAGGATATTGTCTAAAAATGTGCTAATTGGTACACGATAGGATGCACTTTATTCGATCGTATAAAATCCTGAAAACAAGCTAAAACAAAATTATAAAACGAATTAATTAAGAATAAAATATCTAACTTTGCACATATTATGAGAGGTATTTCTTTGTAAGTATTACAGAAAACCTGCTAAATTTTAGTTTTCAACTGAAACTTTATTAGTTATTAAATTCACATTTATCCCAAAACTTGAAAATTGCCCAGCGGTTTAACGGCACGCCGCTGCGACACTCGCTGCCTCGTCAGCTGCCATCGAGCGCTTGTCGCCGTCGGATCTGTGTTAAATTTTCTGCGCCTGTTCTTATTTTATACATAATAATTTTCAGTGCGCGGATTGTGGAACCCAAGCCCCCAAAATTCACCACTCAAATTCTTGCTCGCATTTAAAAACCTCGCCTTAAACTCTACTTACTTTATTCATTCGTAAGGCAGATTCTCTTGAGAAGAATGAGTAAGAACCTCTAGGGGTTGCTCTTTGTAAACAAACATTTGTACACATTTATTATTTACAATATTTATTTCAACCTGGAACAGGTAGGCGGGTCACTATCATGAATTTTGGTCATCCAATTACGCAGCTGTATAACCTTTAGTACAAAGTTTTTGTTTCACTATAATTTTAAACCTCGTAAATGGCAAATTTTGTGTTAATTGTAACTCACAGAAGACAACTGTCATTACTGTACAAATTATCATACGTATTAGTAAGTAGGAATATATGTCGGTAATATTTAATAGTATCTGTGGTTATAAATTGCGGTTAATAACAATTAATTAATTATGTGGTTACAACAGGACGTATACCAATACATTGTAACATATCTTTAAAATACTGTCTTCGTATTTCATTGTGGAGAAGTTTAATCTTAGTATGTATCAGTAGCAAGACGTCCATATAACTCTTCTTTCACCGGCTTGCCTAAAATTTTCCACCATTAGAGACGTAATGTCATTTAATTTCTTCGAAAACTATTCTGCCATATCATTACTGTGACAACTGCGCTCGGATTGGCTAGCCCGAATTCGAAACAATTGACGGGTGTCGTCAATGGGTGTCGTCACATCGACCAGTTAACTTGAGCTTTGCTATAATGGACGAAAATTGCAAAATTACATATTTCATATTTAATTACCGGTGAAATGTGATTCCGTTTGTTTTGTAATTAGATGTTTTGCTGTTTTTCCCACACCACCGAATAGAACATCACGACATTGTTAGAGATATTATCTTTATTACAATAAATACAGAATATTTTTTGGAATATACGGAGACGTACACACAGGTCAGTAGTTGGCCTGTCTATAGATCAGTGCAAACGGGAGTTGATATTTATAAGAGCTGTATCGCTAATGTGTTACCAGGAATATATGGCCCTTATTTCGTCTCTATTTCTGGTAATATACTCGATGTTTTCCACGTATTATCAATATTTAAATTATAATACATTACATTATATTTAAATTACATTACAAATATTTTAAAATAATTTACTACATTTTGTGCTAAATTTTATGTTTAGAACAAGTTTACCTGTGAAATGAAGTGTACTAGTACCTTGTGTGCTAATAAGTTGTATTTAAGTGTCGCCAAGTCGCCACTTTTTCTTAAGGTAAATGTTTTTTGTTTTGCTCTGGCTTTACTAACGACATTTTTCACGCCTCGTGATGAGTATGGTATGTATTTAATTGTGTTGTATGTCATATAACGCATTTTTTGGCGAATTATACTGGTGACGCTATAATAAGAAAAAAATATATAATAAACTTTGGGAAGGGAGCTGCGGGATAGATGAACTCGCAAAGTAAAAGGAAGAGAAGCCGTGCTATCACCAATCTTTGTATCCAGAACGTCGAAGAGCTCGTACTGCTTCACCTCTTTACCGCTGACTACCAATAACACCACCACGTGAATCTTGCGTACGCAGCTCAATGTCGGACGGTAAAAGTTTGAGATGATGTGGATGCTGATTTCTCAGTTCGAATGTTGTAACGTGTCACACTATTTTTAAAGTCACTGGCGGTTGATGCGGCTTTGGCGTATCACGGATTGGAACAGGAAAGGAAAAGGAGATGCGACTGGTAACGCAAGATAGTTTATGTCTGCAATAAACTATCTGACGTTACCAGTTACTATCTATGTAGTAGCAGTAGAGCTCCTTGCGAAAGAGTTCCACCAGGTTAGTACTACCACCTTACCTATTTCTGCCGCCAAGCAGTAATATCAGCATTACGTGTTCCAGTTTTGAAGGGTAAGGGTGCTGGTGATAACAGTAATTTCAGGCACATGTGACTTGTCAACTTATGTCTCAGGGCGACAGGCGCAGTGGCAGTGCCCCTCAGATCTTTGCGATTTAAAGCTCTGAGTGGCACTGCAACTGTTATGGACAAGCGTGGAGCTTACTATCAGGCGCGCGACTTGTTCGTCCCGTCACTTGATATTATTTAAAAAAACTCAAAACGTGTATTTTTCAGAATCGATGAAAAGCGAATTACTTACTGCATGTGAAAGACCATTAAAATTAATGTATAGGTGAAAGTTTATGACAGGCATCTAAACAATTTCCTACTAGGAAAAATAATTTCATATCATTGGGTAAGGACTGTTTTGGCCAGAACCAGCTCTTATACTATACCTATACTATATCTTAGTTAGCCTCATTTTGAGTTAAGTGGATATCTTTTCAATTGTTTCATATAATATTCTAAAGACAGTTTTATTCACGTGTAGAGAATCAAATTTCTCATTCTGCAATGATAATAAATCTTGAACTTCACATATTTTGAGTTACTTACAACACTATTGTAATAGTAGTGCGAAATTTTTTTGTAATACCAAGCGACGGGACGAATAAGTCGTGCGCCTGGTGGCAAGCGACACGCCTATCCGTAACAGTCGCAGTGCCATTCAGAGCTTTAAATCGCAAAGACCTTAGGGCTACTGCCACTGCGCCCGTCTTCGTCTGAGACACAAGTTGACAAGTCCTATGTGTCTGTAATTTGACCAGCACCCTTCGAAACCGGAATGCAGTAATGCACACATTACTGCTCGGCGGCAGAAATAGGTAAGGCGGCAGTACTACCCTGGACGAACTCTTTCACAAGGAGCTTTACCTACTACATATGTTAGTAACAGTAATCTTATGCGCTAAGTTAGTAAGAAACAAAGAGGATAATTATAACAAATTAAAATCTGTTTCCTGTCTATTAAGTAATTACTTTCCATCCAAAGTTTGTCTGGCACAAACCGCTTTATACCACCGCTTTTTTTTTTTTGTATTTGTTTTTTTATGGTACTGACGGGGCAAACAAGTTGCGCGCCTAGTAGTAAGCGAGGAGCCTGTTCATAACAGTTGCAGTGCTACTCATAGCTTTAAATCGCAAGGATGTCAAGGGATCTGCCACCCTTCAAAACCGGAACGCGGTAATGCTTATATATAACATTAAAATAAAAAAAAAACAGATTAGCAGTACTTCCTTTTGACGAACTCTTTAACTCATTCTCTCTATGTGCGAACCGTCTAAGCATCCCTTTCCCTGTCTTTGTCGCTACATGTTCCATTAGACCATTTAATTATTGAAATTCAACTTTCATGTCATGCAAACATCACCTCTGTGACTTAAATTATTAGGCAATTCATTATGTGACGAATTCATAAGTAACGAGTTTATATATTCCGTCAAAAGATAAAAGCATGTGAGTAAAGTGCCTACGTACATACAAATAATATTTTAATTATGCAATAATTTGGCTGAACAAATGGCAGCCATGTATAATCAAAAGAGGTACAGTCACGATATAAAATACATGACCATAGACTACTATTCAAACCAATTGACAACTTTAGAGTTATTATCACATTGTCAATGATAATTAGCTTGTAGGAAGAGATTACGAATCATTTAGTTTGTTTAAATCTAAACTGTATAAACATTCTGTTCACGCGACTATTCACTACTGAAATAAAGATTAAATTTGTGTAATAATAATGTGTGTAATAACAATATAATAAAAATGTGCGTCAAAACCTGAGCCCTTACGAGCGTACAGTAAATAGGTCCCCGATGCTATGAACATCATCTACCCACAAACCTGAAAAGTGTTGCAAACAACGAAACATTCAGTACCCGACTAAAACCCCTTTTATTGGATAATGAATTCTACAGTCGATGAGTGTCTTCTAAAACAATTGTAATTTTATCTACACACATATCATAAACCCTCTATGATGTGTTCAAAACGTGATGTGTTGTGTGTTTTGTTAGAACAAATTTCTTGTCTGTGAAAATGTTATTATTGCTTAATTATAACATCAAATTTAATTTTATTATAACATTCAAATTTCGAATGTCTCTGAAAAATAAAACGATACGATTCAACGGAAAAAATATTTAAAAAAACTCACTTTTCTTCTAGATTTTCTTTTATTCATATAAAAATATTGAACGATCTTATCATAACTGGTTGTGAATTAGAGTGGCGATGGTATCCGGAGTTGTTTTCAATAAAGGTACGTTAATTGAGTGTTGTATAAAAAGTATTAGATAAAAAGATATCGGTATTAAAATTTCAATACCGACTTTCCCCAATCTTGAAAAAGCGAAACGTTAAATTTTTATTCTATCCAATCTTGTTAAGTCTCACAAGCGGCGTTGGAAATTGTTGGGGTCCCAATTATTTTTTTCCAGTAATTATCGCAGGCTTCCTTACATATTTTACTTTCAGAATTCAAAGCGGTGATTAATTTACTAGATTAGAACTGTTTCTTTGATAACCAAGAACAGAAATATAAATTAATGACGCATGTATATTGTCATACGTCGCTGTAAGAAATTGCACTCATAGAGTGGCACCTACGTTTTATAACAGATAACAGTTTTTTTTTATAATATCAAGTGAAGGACGACCAAGTCGTGCACCTGATGCTAAGCTACACGCTTGTCCATAACAGATGCATTGTAACTCAATTTTTGTAACTCAAAAAAGGTGCCTGTAATTTCACCAGCACCCCTAATCCTTACAAACCGGAACGCAGTACTCACATTACTGCTTGGCGGCTGAAGTAGATATGGTGGCAGTCTTCCCTGAACGAACACTTTCACAAGGAGCTCTACTGCTACCTAAAAACGTGTATTCAAATATTATTGGTATGTATACATCCCATTAGTCTGACATTGTTATTCATAAATATGTATATTGAATATATATGTGTATGTATTATATATTATGTATTTATGTCTATACAGGTTGCTCATATATGTATATAGTTAGTCATATAATATTATGTGCTATATTTGTATTGTGTTTATATCATAATTATTTATAAACTTCTTCCTATCTGTTTTTATTATCATGTTATGCACCCCTGTTAATTATTTTGAACCCAGCTCTCCGATTGACTGGTAGAGAATGCCTAATGGCATTAAGTCCGCCATTTGTACCGTTTAGTGTGCAATTAATTTTAAATAAATAAATAAAAATGTCTCGTTCAGTAGTCAGGATTGGAACATCGGCACGACAGGTTTCCTATTTCAGGGTTCCAAAGTAAATAAAAAACCAACAAAGCAGAAACGAAAAGGGAAATCCAACATTTAAATTACTCACAAGGGCCATTAATGCATATTTATGAGAGTGGATGGTTACTAAAAATCTCTCCCAAGTCATTAGCAAGTATCGCTTAGCATAAAGCTAGCAAGGAACGTATAACACTACCCTGTGTTGCTCATTCGACTGATGGGGTATGTGGGGTAAGTTAAAACTAACTTGCGTTACTTAGGGTACTGTATTGAAATTCGATTACTAAACAAGACCAATGTACCTAACGGAAGATGACTATACAGTTCACCACCTAGGTTGTATTTCTGTAATTTGTGGACCGGATGTTGTTTCGATACCTCGTAAATACTACGCCAACTTAATTATTGGGAATTGTTCAGTTTTTATTTTGTTTTTGTTTCTTTATTACTTTTTTCACAAAATTCGGGGAATAGTATTACGACTGTGAACTGGCAATCGATACTAATCTCAATTTTGACAACATTACAGGTGACGAAAAAAATTGTTTCCACCATTCATATATAGCATCTGATTTCATTAAATAAAAATACGTAGTTTTTGAATATTATTATTACACATGCACTACGTATTTTTATTTAATAAACCAAATGCTATATAAATGACAAACATTTTTTTTCTTCATCGTGTAAAGTTGTTGTGAAGTCAAAATTGAGATAATAGCTGTTGCCAGTTCACAGTCGATAAGTAAATAAATATGGCTGTTTACAAAAAAAAAAAAAACAGAAAATGACCAAAAAATTAAAATGGCGTAGACCTCATTGAAGGTATCGGTTTGGTACATTGCTTGCAACAAATTTTAATCTTTGGCAACTACGATTCCGTGTAACCTAGGAAACGAGACTATTCTTTTCGGGTCGAAATTGCGTATATTTGTTTTTTCACACAAACTAACGTTTCGGGCTCTTTACTGGTCCCAAAGTAACATATCGGACCGTGTACGCAATTACATACAAATACAAATTATATATAATTTATGTGACCTACCACCTCGTACATAACATAATGGTACGCAATAAAGTATTGAGTATACACGGTTTAGATCCGAAGAAGGAGTCTCTGTTTTCTGTATAACAATTGCGATAACCGACGAACACCATAGAACCTGTAAATATCTCGATAAGTTGGTTTGTTTCATTCTAGATTGTTATAATTCATCGCATTCTGTGTGAACACTATCCCGGTCATATACGCAAGCATGAGTACACTATTAGTTACTTGAAGTCTACATGCAAAACTCGTCGCTAACGAGCTTACAGTTGGCTTAGTTGAAGCTTTCAGTGATCTGACGGCTGGCAGCAATTTGCGCCAGAGAGTAACTTTAGTCATACAAATGAGAAACATTGCTTTCTAAGAACGGTATCCAATTAAATAATTTCTGTATCAGAATGAAGCGATCTTTGTTTCCCGGTACGACCGATTTGGTAATTGCCCCGGAGTGAAATCAATACAGTACAGAGAATTTCCTAATTATGGACCAAGTATCCTGAAAGAACAACTGTTTCGTTATATACCACCAAGTATTGTGTACTTCTCTGGCATATTATCTTTATTATAGTTAGTATATTATTCCCTTTATTTAAAGGCACGTATATAACAAAAAAAAGAATGTCGCGGTATTCTATCCTATTAGGATAAATTTTATAGTATCTCTGAAACTTTACATTTATCTGTATATCCAAAAACAAACTCAAACCGCTAACTCTCAACACTTACCCCTATAATACTTACGAGCGCACTCATAATGGAAGTGTGCGTCTGACGACGAGGCACTTTGCCCCAACAAATGTATTGAATATTGTTCTTTTCGTTATCAATGCTTTCCACCTAATTTGTGCCGTGGCCTGATCGACCCTCCGATGGATACACTTCCGCGATAAAGTTCTTAGTGAATGAAGATTGCTTGTTGTTGAGTGTTACTTCCTACCTTCGGGGTGGAGTTGCCGTTATTGTTACTCAGGTGGGGCGAAACGGGTAAGTTACGTTACCTTTTAAAAGATGATTACCTTGCTTATTACTTAACTAGTTCAATTTGAGGTTTTAATCCTACACCTTTAATTTCACGACCTCTGTGGCTCAACGGTTTGCACTGTGGGCACTTCATGAGAAGGTCCCGGGTTCGATTCCCGGTAGAACCAATTCACGGTGCGTACAGACGTGGTGAATGCGCCGCGAAAGCGCTGCGAGTGCGCTTTGAATCGTACTTAGTGCACACGCGACATCCTAAGTGGGTCCGAGTTTTCTCACACATCGATCTTATTGGTTGTAATGAACTAATGAATATTATGTGGTAATTTTGGAGTTTTATTGAATGTTACGATGTTTGACCACCATGATATTCAATTATTTTTGTGAAATGACTGAAATAGAGCTCCTTGTGAAAGAGTTCGCCCAGGGAAGTACTACCACCTTAACTATTTCTAGTCGCCAAGCAGTAATGTCAGCATTACTGTGTTCCGGTTTTGAAAGGTAAGGGTGGTGGTGAAATTACAGGCACATGGGAGGCACTCAGATATTTGCAATTTAAAGGTCTGAGTGGCACTGAGGCGTGTAGATTACCATCAGGCGCACGACTTGTTCGTCCCGGCACTTGTTGTTATAAAAAAAGACCTAAAATAAAAAATAAAAAGGAAAGACGAAGACATAGCTGTGTTGTTTTTGTGTATTTCGAAGATCACAGTTATTCTGTCTCTTGTAGTGATTAAAAGTGTATCACTACACGAACGAGTGTTTTACATTTTAATTTAGAAACACTATTTTTTACTTTTATGAAAGCAAGTAAGAAGCCGAATAAATCATGCGCCTGGTGATAAGTTAAACGCGTAACCACAACGGCTTAAAATCGCAAAGATCAAAGGGGTACTGCCAATTTACAAGTCAAAAAATTGACAAGACTTTTAGTAATTATTAATACAAAGACCGAACACTCAGAAAAAATTCTTTCGATCCGGCCGGAATCGAACCAGCGGACCTCACGAATTTTTCTAAGTGCTTGTTGCCGAATCTTGAAAATCCGGCCGGATAGAAGGATTTTTTTATAAGTGTTCAATCTTTGTATTAATAATCATAACAAACTAGTGGAGTAACTTCACAAAAAATAATTGAATATCAATTCAATACAAATTTAAGGCATGTAGTCTCATCAGTTCCCTTGCCCTTCAAAATCGAAATGCAATAATGCTCACATTACAGCTTGGCGGTAGAAATATGTAAGGTGTCAGTACTTTCCTCGACAATTTTTTTCACAAAGAGCTCAATTGCTACTACTTAATGTGAAGATAAGTGGCTTACCATAGAATTGCGGTTGTATATTTCTCATAAAGTAAATTTAAAAAAAAACCTAGTAAAAATACACTCAGCTAAAAATTATTCTACACAAACTGTAAATTTTATGGTTTTAATAAAAAAATTATGACACATGGAAATACATGTGTTGGTGTAGCCCACCGTAAGTAACATGAGTTTCAACTTTTCTTTAAATCAGTGTTCTCTGTTTTAGTACGTCACAGCAGCTACATTCCGGCTGCAAACTAGCACTTGAATGCAAACTGCTGATGCAGTCTGTTGCAATTTACATACTCAGAAAACGCCTCGTGTGTCTACGTCCTTAGTAATACGAAGCCGTAGAAATCTGTGATTTCAAGGCTGTATTGAAGCCTGTAGTGCGAGGTGAAAATAAATATAACACACACGGGTATGTCATTCGGTACTGTGATTGTAGTGTGAAAACAGACACCATACACGTGTTAATCCGTAGACATTACTTGTGTATGTTGGCAATTACGCAGTGCCCCTGCTACTGCGCACGTCTCAACGATTTAGGCTGCCTTTCCACCAGAGATGTGCGAGGTAGCGAGGCGGTACGAGTATGTGTAGCGGCGCTGTGAAACGTTGTTATGTTTTCCACCAAAGCTGTACGAGAATGCGTTACGAACTCTTTTCAGCTATGCGCGGGCGGGGTACAGTGTAGTGGGCTGAGCGTTGCCAATATATCAGTGTCATACTTTCAGTAGCTCTAGTTTCCTACATCGTTGTGCACACATTCCTCGCCCGCATCCCTCGCACACATACCTCGCACACATCTCTCGCACACATTTCTCGCTATTTTGTACGTCCAAATACTTAGCTCCGCTAACCCTTTTCTACCGGAGCTGCGCTAAGTGAGGCAAGGAAAATGAAGTAATCCTATTGGTGGATTTATTCCTCGCACACTGCTTCGCGACGTCGCATATCTCTGGTGGAAAGGCAGCCTTAAAGGCCTAAAAAAAGTCATATATATTCTCTCTTTTCAAAATTCAAAATTACTCGAATACAATCGTCTTTTTTTTTTCGAAGCCTTCGTTTGTTTTAGCAAAACCATTAGTTAGAGAATCTATTGTCAACTTTGAAGTGTAGTCGGATATTTTTAAAGGTTTGTCGCATCTAAGATTTGTAAATTTTGTACAAAGGCAAACAAATGACGGCGTTCCACCAGAAACGAGTAATAAAAACACAAGCGAATCGTTTCACAAAGGCATTTCGCCGAAAGGCAACTCACGATGACAGACAAAGGGCATTTGAGCCCGCGATATGTTACCATTTCTGTCACAAAAAAGCAAAGACTAAAACATAACAATAATACAGATTTTTATTAAATATTATGATTGTTTTTACTACCATAATATTTTTTTTTTGTGAAATTACTCCACTTGTTCCTTATGATTATTAATACAAAGATCGAACATAAAGAAAAATTTCTGCGATAGTACTTCCCTTCTAGAGAATTTTCACAAGGAGCTCTACTGCTACCAGCTCTGTTGGGAGAGCGGTTCGACTCCAGCCAGATCGAAGGAATTTTTCTTTGTGTTTGTTCCATCTTCGTATTTTCATTTTTTTTTATGTAAAGAAGGAAGCAAACGAGCAGACGAGCCACTGGACGGGAGGTGGTCATCATCGCCCATGGACATTTGCAACGTCAGATGAGGTGCCTATGCGTTGCCAGCCTTCGAGAACCCTGTAAACATTATTTTTGAAGAACCCCACGTCATAGCGCAAAGGAGGAAGGTCATTCCAGATCTTACAGGTTCGAGGAAGGAATGAACGAGGACGATGCCCGCGTGTTCTTACAATGCCAGACATCTAAGGTGTGGGGATGGACTCTGTTCCTTTGGTGCGAGGTGCGATGGCAGAAACGAGACGGTGGTGGCACCTGTTCGGAAAGTTTCGCAGAGCACTCCCCATTATAAATTCGGCAGAACACACCACAAAGAGCCTTTGAAAGAGATTGTATAAATAATAACACCAAACCAGTGGTGTATTTTCACAAAAAAAATGAATATTATGATAATAAAAACATAATATTCCATAAAATTAATATTGAAAATGGTTCTTTTAAAAAGAGGTGCTGCAATTTTGTGCTGTGGTACATAGGTAATGGCACACGGAATAATAATATCAATAAATCCGCCAAAGCCGGGCTCAGGTGTTCCGAGTTCATGTGTGCGAGACTAACACGAGTTTTAAGCTATAACAACCCGAAACGTTCGTGTTCGCTTATTACCTAACTGTTATATAGCACATTAGAACTTGCCGAGTGAAACATCCATCACTGAACTCAATTGTTTGGAAACTGCAAAGTTTAATTCAGGGTTATCGCCATAGATCGAAATAAGCCAAGTATACTTACCAAAAGTTCGAGCAAAATATATACACACTGAGTGAATATTACCTTCCACTATTTTATTAACCGGCTTCAAAAAAGGAGGAGGTTCTCAATTCGACGGCATGTTTTTTTTGTATGCATGTTACGCGATAAGTCCAGCATTTGTGAACCGATTTTGATGATTCTTTGTTTGTTGAAAAGACGGTACCTCAGAAGGAATGGTGGAAAGTCGCTAAAAACAGGGAGCAGTGAAAGATTTTGGAGACCTTTGCCTAGCAGTGGGACACAATAGGTTAACAAATAAAAATAATATAAATTAATTTTCGATGTATTATTCGTAAGTATATTACTATGGTAGTTTATTTAAAAGAAATGTTTTGTAATAACTATAAATACATATAACGATTTAATTTTGATTTAGGTCCTGCATTTTATTTTGAATCACAACGGAATTGTATAATTCAGTAGAGATCCTTATGGAAGAGTTCTTCCGGGGAAGTATTGCCACTTTACCTATTTCTGCAACCAAGTTGGTTGGTTTTAAAGGGTGCTGGCACCGCAACTGCTATGACAGGCGTGTCGCTTACCAACTTGTTCGTGCCCATGTCATTTGGTGTCATAAAAAAACTCTTTAACTCAATTTATTCTGCCGCGGAACGGAGTAAGCGAATTTTTATAATGAAATGATACATAGCATAGTTAACCTTATCTCATTTGTGTAACGTTCAAATTAGATACGTTACGGTAGCAGCGAAAATTCTCGACGAATTCTCCGAAAAACGCGTACCTCATTTTCGGCTTGTACCTAGAGGTATTTGGTACGTTACACAGTTCTGCCCTCCTTGTCATAACTAATGTTTTTGCATTTTGGTAACTTTCGAGATATTGGCACGTGAAGTTTTGTTTTGCAAATAAACAATGTTACATAGACTGATTTTGCTTAATAATAAAACTGAAACTATATGTATAAGGTGTAATAAAATAAACTAATACAGAGGGTTGTAGATCTGATGTCAGTGATCCCAAATATGTTAATAACTGAAATTCGTTAAGACGGCCCGAGTTTCTGGCGCTAATTGATTTTAGGTATATTATGCGCTCCGTGTCCTTACACGGGCCACACGCATACATATGCATGTGGCATACGTTTTTAAAAGCCGTGTTTAAGCCCAAACGACACAACCTCCACGTCAGACGACCGAAGCGGGGGGAAGCGTGACGGCTCTGGCTAGTATAGGCGGACCGCGTGCGAATTTAGGTATTTCCTTCGTAAATGTACGGAGTGTAAGTTATAGAAAAGGTGTAGTTTTGTTATTATTCAAAAACTGATGACCTTCCGTGAAGTATTTGCGCCATATTAAAGGTTTATTTTGTTTTTTAAAGATAAATTCGGTTTTTTTTTGTATCGAGGAAACTATAAGTAATCGTGTTTCTAAAGACTGTGATTTATAGAGTAAATCCATAAATATCTTATACAATAATTTCATAAGTAAAGCTTTAGTAATAACGATACAGCAAGGGATCAAACGAACGCAATTACGTATCGCGCAGTCTTATAAATTCTACACTCTTATCGACTGTATCGTTATTTATGACACCTTTATCATAACTAACGTAAAAAGAGGGCAGCATGGACATAAATATTAGGGGTTAAAGTATGAAATTGCCGTTTTATTGCAATAGGTTCTTTGAATTTTCATAGAATCTTCATGGTTTGAGATTTTCGAATGAAACTTTTTTCAAATGGTTTCTGTGATTTTTTTTTTTTAAATTTGAAACATTTGAATATCGACTTTCAATTGTTTTTGTTATTCAATTTAGACAAGAAAGATGGATACTGCGAAAATTCGAGTGATTTTTGAGTACGAGTTCCGACGCGGAACTAACGCGGCAGAAACAGCCCGCAATATCAATGCTGCGTTTGGAGAGGGGTCTACTAATGAACGCACCGTGCGATTTTGGTTTAAATGCTTTCGTGATGGAAATTTCGACTTAAAGAACGAGCCACGAGGAAGACCGCCCACACAGGTGAATAACGATGAATTAAGAGAGATAGTGGAAGCCGATCCTAGTCAAACTACCCAGGAATTAGCGGCATGGTTTAACGTTACCTTACCCACAATATTGACTCACTTGCGTCAAATCAATAAAATAAAAAAATACGAAAAATGGGTGCCTCATGATTTGACTGATCTGCAGAAAGAAACGCGTGTTGAAACTTGTGTTGCCTTGTTGAACCGGTACAGAAATGAAGGAATATTGGATCGAATTGTAACATGTGATGAAAAGTGGATTCTTTATGATAACCGGAAAAGAAAAATGCAATGACTGACCCCAGGTCAAATGCCACAACAGTGTCCTAAAGCAAAACTTACCAATAAAAAGGTAATGGTAACTGTTTGGTGGTCTCAGCATGGTGTTATTCACTATAGTTTCCTCCGATCTAGTCAAGCAATAACGGCAGATGTCTATTGTGCCGAACTCCGAACCATGTTGACAAAACTAGCAGTAAAACAGCCCCGACTCATGAATCGATCTTCACCATTATTGCTCCACGACAACGCGAGACCTCACACAGCACGAGAAACCATTTTGACCCTTCAGGAACTGCAGTTAGAAACCATTCGTCATCCTCCGTATTCACCAGACCTTGCTCCAACGGACTACCATTTTTTTCGTGATTTGGACAATTATCTACGTGACAAGAAGTTTTCTTCCCAGGAGGCAGTACAAAATGCTTTCACACAGTTTGTGCAGTCTAGATCGTCGGAGTTCTATCGCAAAGGCATTAATAACCTTCCCATTAGATGGCAGCAATGTATAGATAATAATGGCAACTATTTTGATTAAATAAATTTGTTAAAAATTTAAAAAATAAACAATTTAGATTTTCAGTACAAATCGGCAATTTCATACTTTAACCCCTATTATTCAATACGCTATGGTAACAAAAATTCGATTCAATCTAGTTCTGCGGCAAGAGCCTAAGTGTGTTACTCCAAGTTTACTCCATCAGAAGTATAAAACGACTTGTTTCTATTTACATTGAACAGCCCTGAAAGTTCACTAACGAGTTGCGAACGGACCCCACAGTGATTGTAGGAAGTTACGACAATGCTCACTGTAACGTAGATTGCGACAACACTCCTGTTATACGTAGCAGTTAATTTATCGCTGAATAGAAAATCTAGTGTCCGGCTTCACGATAACAGCAGCGTGCAGACAAGGTACTTTTTGAAACTAGTAATTGTTACGGCATGTGTGCTTTTGAAATCACTATTCGAAAAAGTCATCAAATCAATAAAAATGGAAATTAATTAATTTGCTACTCCGCGAACCCAGTGAAAGTTAAATCGTGCAAAATAGCTGCGCTTGTGTGCAAAGTGACGTCTGAATCTATTATTCATCAAATCAGTTTATTTATTTATTACGAAGAAGGGTAAATACGTCAATGGGTAAACATGAAATAGTAGACAATAACAAACGAGTGGAGTAATTTCTCAAAAAATAATTTATTAGCTAAAATTTAATAAATTTAATTAAATTAAATTTATTACAGTGAATAGCGACATCTCTAGCCAGCTCTGGTAGCTGGAAAAATGCCTAACTGGGTGACGAAATACTTTCAGAGATTTCACATAGATGGCGCTACGGCTAAAAAGTCGTTAAAAACCAGATACAAAGATCCGACAAACAAGCATATTAGACAATAAGTTAAAATATACAGGTAAGGTACAATAAAACCTTAAATACTAGAAAATAACACTAGGATAAAATTATATTAATAAAATAGAGTGCCTCCGATAAGGTGCTAGCGTTCTGGCAGCGTTCTCCCTTTCGCTGTGCTAATGCGTTAGGCAAGGTAGCTGCCGGCCCTTGGGTTTTAAATATTTTTTAATATGTGATTGCCGAAACGAACCCAGAACAGCATCGTCGGCATCAGGGACCACTCGTGAATATACCCTATCAAATAAAAAAGAATTTTCAAAATCGATTCATAATTAACGGAGAAATCGGCAAACATACATAAAACACACATACTCGGTTAACAATAGCAACTAATTGAAGGTATTAATTAATAAAGAACTATACACAGAATATCCTTAATATCTGAAAGAAATAGTGGGTATAGTAGCAATGAAACTAGTTGTGAATGAGTTCCTCCAGAGAAGTACTGCCTACCTATTTCTGCCGCCAAGCAGTTATGCTCACATTACTGCGTTTCAGTGTTGAAGTGTACCTAACAGTGTAAGTGAAATTACAGGCGCATGGGACTTGTCAACTTATGTTCCAGGGCGACGGGTCTAGTCAGTACCACTCAGATCTTTATTGTTTTAAGCTTTGCAAAATTTAGTTATAACGTGAATAAAAAGTGGTTGATGTCTTATTCAAGTCTTGATTTCGGCAAACCACATCGGCTCAGATATAACAGAGAACCCACCTGCACTCCATGTGAATAATACGTATTGCGTAGAACAGGTGTAATTAAACTATAGCAAACTATTCTTATTCAACCATTTTTGACACTAAATACCCCAAATATATCTACCATTAGCCAAATGTTAATTTGTTGGGCTGCCGCGTCGACGCAAAGTTTGTGCTTAAGGTGGAAACCAAACTTGTAAGGCGTCGCCTTCATTAAGAACTTTGACCGAATACAAATCTTAATCTCAATTTGCGTGTGGAAATTTCCTGAACTGTTTACAGTATTGAAGCCGTATTTTGTTATATTTTCTATCAAACACATTTTGGAGTGTGCGCAAGAACTTTTCTATTTCGAACCCTCCTACATAAAGTATCGTATGTCGAAGTTGCCAAGTTTACAGGTGAGCGTTTTAAAGTTTTCAATTCTATATGTTTTTCAATTAATGTGGCAGTATAAAATTATAAAGTAAACTGTTGTTGTTCATCTAACCAATATGTTGAATTCAGCCCGCAAAACTGAACTCCTGCTTTATTCTCCTTCGATAATAAAAAACTCCTTGATTTAAAATGGACTGTATATTCATATAAAACAAAAATGTCAATCTGACTTACGAAACAAGAAATTGTAACAAGTGCTTTCATGAGCGAATATAAAAAGTGAATGCGTAAAAATGACAATAATCGCTTATATTTATACCGGCACGATGTCTCCCACATCGTGCCGGTCCTATCAATGGGTCGCTACGCCGCTCGGCCAATCAGAGCTCTCGAATTAATCATTCTGTTCTGGACTCTAGCTCTGACCGGCCGGGCGCGTACGGCCGTCCGTAACACAATATCTGGGATTTCATAATACTCTAAGTGAGTAAAGAGCTTTGCCGAATAAAACTGAGAAATGCTAGTCAAGTGTTACGCTAATTTCAGTGAATTCAGAACTTTAAGATGGTCCCCTGTAAACTTGGCAATTTCGACATACGATACTTTACGTAGGAGGGGTCGATTTAGGCTCAACTCACACTGGCGCAGAGTCGAAGCGTCGCGACGCGTCATGTTTTTCGCCTATAGTATATTCATCTCTATTTTCGCACTGTTAAGGTACAAATTTGTGTTATGCAAATATGGAAACGGGCGTCGACGCGCGTTACGTGAACGCAGTGAAACGTCAGACGCCGACCACACTGTGATCCGGGCGCACTAATGCGAGTGTTGTCGCGCGACGACACGCGTCGCCAAGAGTTGAAGTTGAAAAACAGGACGAGACGCGACGCTTCGGCTCTGCGCCAGTGTGAGTTGAGCCTTAGTCCCACCCACACCGTTCTGGCACATTATTCATTATTAATGTAGCCCATAGACGGAGACCAGAGAATTGCAAAATTTAAGTGGCCGTAACAGTAACGGGAGCACATTGCTTGTAGAACACAAAGCCGGCCAAAGAGTTTTTGAGTGGCCTTCGCATACCGGAAGACGCGGTCTGGGCAGACCACAAGGTGGACCGATGCAAGCAGCCCAAGACCGATCGTTGTGGCGATCTTTGGTGGATGAAATTCATTTTAATCATTGTCTTGTCTAACATTCACAAAGTACAAATACAGTGAATAGCGACATCTCTCGCCAGGACTAGTAGCTGTAAAAGTGCTAACTGGTGATAAATCTTTCATAGATTTCTCATAGATAGCGCTACGACTAAAAAGTCGTTGAAAAACCAAATACAAAGACACGACGCAAGCACGTAGACAAATTCGTGAGGTCCGCTGGTTCGTTCCGTTGCTTAGTTGGTATAGCGTCTAGCACGGTGAGCTAGAAGACGTCGGTTCGAATCCGGCCGGAACGAAGGAATTTTTTCTGAGTGTTCGATCTTTGTATTAATAATTATAACAAACTAATAGAGTAATTTCTCAAAAAATAATTGAATATCAATTCAATAAAAAAATTAAATTCATAAAGTAGTTCTTAGTTAAGATCGGGGTCTCTTGACATCTCTGTTTATTTGTAGTATACGCTGATAGTTATTTGAAAAGACATTTGAAATCTAAATTGACTACAAGAATAATTCTTAGAAGTATTATAATAACATAATAAGGTCACATATTGTTATTGACACATAGCGACAATCCAATGCCAGATAATAGGGTCAAATGAAAGACAAAATATCGCTAAATAATGTTTAATTAATCAGAAGTTAATGTTTTGTTCACCCCTGGGGAATAACAGGTCATAACATGACTTATAGTAAATTCTTTGAAGAGATAATACATAGGAATAACTTTAATATCAGTTGTTATTAACGAGAAACAAATAAAAAGTACACATATTTCCTATTACATTGCGCAAACAATGTTCCACTTACGTTGTAAAAGTTTATAGGTTCTTAGTCATCACATTTGATATTAATAAACAATTATATGGCTATATTAAAACCAAAGAAACACGAAAGAATTTGCTAGATATGCAGGTATAGCGAAAGTGTATTACACACAAAAAACAAAAGAAGTAAATGATTAAGTGTTATAGAATTATATATTATATTAAAAAAAAATTGAAAGTATATTAACCCGACACGCGTCCTGACACATGTGTGACACAAGGTGTCTTTAACGATTTTGATACTGTAGCTTCCTAGAGCCACTCACTCGCATTTGTATTTTCATCTATCATCATCAACCCATTTACAATTTCCACTGCTCGGTACGGATCTCCTCTCAGGTGAGGATTTAGGCTATAGTCCTCCGTGCTGGCACAATGCGGGTAGAGAACTTCACACGTTTTCCGAAGGTAGTGAACCTTCTTCAACGTGCAGGTTTAATCAGGATGTTTTCCTTCACCGAAAAACTCATAGTAAATTACAAATTAAATTTCGCACATAAATTTCGAAAAACGCAGAGGTGCTAGTCTGGTTTCGAACCCACGGCTTCTGCTTGAGAAGCAGTAAGTCAAACAATTAGGCAACCACGGTTTTCATTTCCCATTTAAAAAAATATAATATAAAAAATAATAAAAAATACCAAAAAAGTTAGAGACACCGTGTGTTTCTGCCTCTAGGACGCATTACTGTTCAGATCATTTTGATGCTTACTTAACATACTTTTTTTTTGAACGCACGCACTCGACATAGCCCCGCACTAGGGAAACCCTGTATTGCGGGTGCCATGGAGACACTCATAAACAAACAAAAATTACACCCAAACTCACGTGAGAAATAAATGTGGGCCATACAAATATTTCTCCCGGCCCGGGAATCGAACCTGGGACCTGGTACATGGTAACCGTTCGGCCACGGAGACAGTTAATGTCATAAAACATTATGAACTTATAATTATTATACATGTTTTGTATGTACTAGAACTGAAGTCTCTTATTATTCCCTACTACATATTGCATTAAGTGCTACCTTTTCTACGTGTCGCATAGAACTTAAGAGAATTTGTTACAAATATCAGATTAACAAGCTAAAAATAACATCTTGAACTTTAAAGATACGATAGAAAACATCCGTAACAACGTCTCGTATATTCTCATGTTGCCTGCAACAAACAGCAGCATATGTAACTGTACTTTAAGATTTAACGACGTGTCAACGGAAATTACGACGATGCAACCGCTCCACGTATGTGTGCGCCCTTAGTTGTTAATGTCCGGATTCAGAGAGTGCACCCCAGGTCAAAAAAGTAGTAGCAGTAAAGCTCCTTGTGAAAGAGTTCGTCCAGGGAATTACTGCCACCTTATCTATTTCTGCCGCCAAGCAGTAATGTCAGCATTACTGTGTTCCGGTTTTGAAGAGTAAGAGTGCTGCACAGCTGGTGAAATTACAGGCACATGGGAATTGTCACCTTATGTCTCAGGGTGACAGTGGCAGTGCCCTTCAGATCTTTGCAATTTAAAACTCTGAGTGGCTCTGCAAGTGTTATAGATAGACGTGTAGCTTACCATAAGCACGACTCGTTCGCCCCGTCACTTTATATTGTAAAAAAAAATATATTAAAATATTTTATTCATTATCATCACCGTTAGTATCAATTAACCATACGTCTCAGTAAAAGGCGCGTTTTAGGCCATAACTTATCTATCTCAAAATGTTTTGTTCACAGTAAGCGAGATTTATTGAATGCTACTTAAAATTTCACAATATTTTGTACATGTGAGGAAAATTTACGGTACAAATAAAATAAAACTTTATAAATAAGTATTTATTTTCGTCGCTAATTATTTGATTGTATTAGCGCCATAAGCGTTGTTTTCAAGAACTTATGGCGCCACTAATGCTGCATTGTTATTGGTTATATACTGACTAATCAGAAGCAAGTATTCATTTAAAAGTAGTAAGACGAAAGGGATAAATAGAGGGAAATGCTGTGGCCAGCCAGTATTGGTGTTTGATCGTTATAAAGAGGTTGTAAATAGACATAAGTAATGTACGACACGACTAGAAAGTAGAGCTCCTTGTGAAAGAGTCCGTCCAGAGAAGTACTGCTACCTTACCTATTTCTGCCGCCGAGCAGTAATTACCGACATGAGACTTGTCAACTTATGTCTCATGGTGAGCTTGAAAAACCAAAGAGAGATTCACAGAATCACAAAGTTACATAAAATAGCAGTAAAAAAATAAAAAGAAAAGAACAAAAAATAAACAAACCACGACCAGACACCCTTCTGCACAGAATTCGTCGCTCGTACGTCTGACGTCAAAATGGCGGTTAGTAATTTCCCGCCTGACTGTGTCTGTTGTAGAACAGAACAAATGAAATTTACAATTATCTGATAATGTATTGTTAAGGAGACTCAGGTGCGCACCGTGTACGTGATTTGTGTATAAACCAAAGGAAACGTCATTTTCGTCCAAAATGTATATGCTCTACCGTAATTTTAAGCGACGGCAGTATCTTTTTGCTTGTGAAACGTATATTTTATAATCAACAAACAAATACAGTACTCTTTTTCTTAGAACACCTGGTGGTCAGCGACATACCTGGATAAGCGTCGCAAAGCCACTCAGAGCTTTAAATCGCAAAGATCTTAGGGGCACCGCCACTGCCCCGTCATCTTGGGACATAATTTGAAAAGTCCCATGTGTCTGTAATTTCACCAGCAACCTTACCCGTCTAAACCGGAATGCAGTATTGCTCATAATACTGTTTGGGGGCAGAAATAGGTAAGGAAGCAGAACTTCCCTGGACAAACTCTTTCACAAGGAGCAGTACTGCTACTAATTCGTTACCGTGAAGTTATTTTGTACGGATGCACTTGTGTTACTTACTCTACAGGATTTTACAAGTACTCCTATTTAATTTTATTTAAAAAGAAGATAGGAAAGTTTGTGACTTTCCTACGAAACTGAATTCGGCCCTGTGTAAAATAAGTTTGCGACAAAGAAATAAAGAAGATTGCACCGTGGAGGAATTGTGCTACTCACAAATCTTGGTGCCTGGCACAAATTCCGTGCCGTTAGATTTATATGAAGAAAATTACAAGTGGCCGTCTTTTAAAGCACGTTAGAAAAATTAATAGGAACATTTTATTTCAAATAAGTTATGGGGCGTTTTGAGAATTTTAAATTTCTTCGAAGACATTTGCTGTCAAATCCGCATTGTTATGTGGCAGACTATGGCCAAAGACCTGCTCGTTTGAAGTCACTTACAAAGTGGAAATTAATAGGCGTAATTAAAAATTTGTTATTTTTAATTACAAAATTAACTTTAGTGTCATTTAAAATTATAATGTAGAAAAACAAATGAATGTGTGTTACACCACTTTTGCGCTAATAACCTCATTGGAAAGGGTAACGCAACCATGTACTATATGTATGTATAACTGTAGGTAAATTAATAATAAACTATACTGAGTAGTAGATGGACAAGGATGCGATATCCCAACAATTTTTCTTTAATTGCAAATTTTCTGGAAAATTTAAACTTAAAATGTGAACAACTTTTTCAACAAAAATCTCCCATAAATCACAAAAAACATAAATTATTCACGAAAAAACATAAGCTACGACAAAAAAGTCATTAAAAACCAAAAACAAATATCTGCAACAAGCACATAGTAAAACTCGTCAGGCCTGCTAGTTTGTTCTGTGGCGTAACTGGCAAAGCGTTTTGTCTTGGTTTTCTGGAAGACGTCGTTGGTTCGAATCCAGCCGGAACGAAGGCATATTAGTAAGTGTTCGATCTTTGTAATAACAATTACGCAGCTTCCTATTCAATACAAAATTTTCATTAATACACCCAGCGCTGCTTGATGGTAACATTTTTCTACATTTTTCGTAACTTTAGATCCTCTTTCGTAACTTGTGATTAACTTTGATTTTCCAGTCAATTTTTTTATTAACTTTTGAGAACGTTAACTTTCTTTATAGTATAGAAAATTAAATCTACTAAGTACTCTTTAACCAGTATTTCAACCCTGATTTTTAACCGACTTTAAAAAAGGAGGAGGTTCTCAATTCGACTGTATGTTTTTTTTTTGTATGTATGTTACGCGATAACTCCGGTATTTGTGAACCGATTTCCATGATTCTTTTTTTGTTGGCAAGAGGGTCCTCCTCCTCCATAGTGGTCCCATTTAATTTTGAAGAAAATCATCCACCTCTAAGGGTGGCTGTTCATGCATGAAAATTCATTTTTATAAATAGCGCCTAAATTTTATTATAAGGAGCTATTATTTTAATACTTGATTTTGCTATTCTCTAATTCAAGGCGTTTTTTTCTATCAAGATGGTGGTGAGCACCGATTTTTATTATCTCCTGTGTCAAGTCCCGTATAGTGGCGAACTAGGGGATGAATCCGGGTTTGCGCACTATCCGGTAACCGATTTCAATAAAACTTGACAAATAGATTTAATTCCACGAACTTTTGAGATCGGTTTTATTTTTATAAAAAAGTTATTACTTTCGGTATTTTAAAGGGTAATGATCACGAAATAGAATTATGTCAACCTGTACAAGCCAACTGAAGCATATATATAAACTAGCATTTTATTATTTAAAAACCTGTGAATGTCAACAAGATATTATTTCAGAGAATAGTGCCCATGGGTCTAGTCTGTCGCTTTATTGCGGCTCGCACTTGAAATATACTCACTTGTAGGTTTGTAATAGCATTTTACAAGTGTGTATTTATTTCTACAAAATATAAAAATGCAGGATAGAATGAATGAAACATTCTTTATTGCATACCGTTGCATTATGGTCGCTTCTTTTTTGGAGAATTTAGTAAACATATCGAATTAGTCATTGTTCAGCTATTAACCGCTAGATGGCAGCACATCGATTGTAATTCTAATATTATTTCTACTGTGGTTATAATCTAACATTAATGTTATTATTATTTTATTTATTTTTGCAATTATTATAATTTTCATAATTTTTTGTCCTATTACAAAGCAAGATGTTTAGTTTATTGTAAAAATACTTACGCATCGTGGTACTATTTCTATTCTATTTCTGTTTTGTATTTAACTTTTTTTATTATTACCACACAATAAACACTGGTAGACATTTAAGATCAGTCTCAAAGTAGAAAACTTCTAAAGCGAAATACGGTGTAATTATAAAAAAAAGTGTCTCCGAGTACCATTTATTGCATACACAATAAAGTTCCAACTTCGCGTACAAAGTTTGCATATAAAAACTTGTTTTTACGACGTCGAGTGTCTTGTCATTTGCGGATGCGTTATGTCAGAACCGCAAGTCGCATTACAGTTCCCAACGGAACGGCACAACAATACGCGAGCATTGTTGTGCCTTGCACTCTAATGCGCTTGCCAGTTTTATCAGCTTTTCCGAGTATTGCTGTATGAATGCTGTATAAAAGCTGTGTAGAATCTCTTTTCGTACTGACATGTATTGATCGTATATAGGAAGCGACGCTGCGCAGATTTTGGGCACCCTCTATTGGGGACGCAATTTCATCCATGTAAAATAGCCCTTTCAAGCAGAGGCCGTAGGTTCGAATCCGATCTCGCACTTCGGAATTTATGTGCGAAATTTAATTTGAAATTTACCATGAGCTTTTCGATAAAGGACATTAAAGGAAAACGTCGTGATGACACGTACACGTCGAAGAACGTTCACAACCCTAGGAAGAAGTGTGAGTTCCCAACGCGCATTGGCCAACGTGGCGGAGTATGGCCTGAAATAGTGATGAAAATAGCTATGATAAAAGTATTTAAACCTGTCATATACTCGTATGTTAAACTAAATGACAAAAAAGAAAGAGAGATGTAGATTCCGCCATGAAACGGATGAGATACCTCAGCACCTAATAAGGCTGACACACTTACATTGCCGCTGAACACAATGAACTTTATCTCAATTATGTAACGTACAAAATAGATACTATACGGTGTATTCCCGCACACCGAAAGCGCCTGAGATTGCGCTAGAATTCTCCCGAAAACGCGCGACCAGTTTTCAAAAAAGTGGCACTACTTCCCTGGACGAAATCTCTCACAAGAAGCTCTGCTGCTACTAAACGCCATTACGGACATACAGACAGAGGCTTCAAACTCGTTTCGTTACGTTCGTTTAGCGTCACGGATTAATATCTTTTTTGAAAGGAATGATGACAAATATTTATTGTCTTATGTTGGTGAAAACAGCTTATTTTCATCCATTCCTCAACAATAGACGCGTTATCGACTAACGTTTCCACATTGAAATCGATAAGTGGCTCGGTTATTTTGGTTTCCAAGTAGTTTTAAGTACCATCCCTGAAGTTGAAGCCTTCCCAGTCTCAAAATAGTTTTGTTTGCTAGCAAGGATTGTAGCTAGTACTCGTCGCCTTATTTTATAGATCCTTTGCTTTATAAAAACATTTTGTTTATAATAAAAATATGATCTAGGCGTGTAAATCGACATACGCGTTTTCAAGTACATAATACGACTTATATTTCGAACAAATTTTGGTAGCTCCTTGTTCGTCCAGGGAAATACTGCCACCTTACCTATTTCTGCCGCCAAGCCGTAATGTGAGCATTACTGCGTTCCGGTTTTGAAGGGTAAGGGCGCTGGTGAAATCATAGGCACATGAGACTTGTCAACTTATGTCTCAGGGTGACGGGCGCAGTGGCAGTGCCTCTCAGATCTTTGTAATTTAAAGCTCTGAGTGTCACTGCAACTGTTATGGATAGGCGTGTCGCTTGCCACCAGGCGCGTTCTTCCCGTCACTTGGTATTATAAAAAAGCTAGTATACATATATTAGAATAAATACTTCTAGTAGCCTACTGTACTATACTAATTTTTATAGTTTTATTGATTCTCCATACAAATTTTCATCCTGTATTTCACCCTCTTTAAGATATTTTTTGTGACGAAAAGTAACCTATGTCCTTCTCCTAGGTCTCATCTATTTCTGTACCAAAATTTATCAATATTGGTTCAGCAGTTTAGACATGAAAAAGTAACAATTATTTTAGCATTCATGTTATTAGTATGTTTTTATTGAGAAAATATCGTTAATAATATTTCGACGAGTTCTTCCTACGAAATTTGTTTGTTGCTGCTGCTGTCACATGAGGTCATAAAAAAAGTTATTATATATAACTAAGCAAATCCCAACAAGTTATTTATGTTACATTCTACAATAAAACATTACAATTTCAAGTAACAAACGACAGTATTAAAGTTGAAACATTTCAAGCTTTGCACTCTAGGAGTGCTTGCATTATAGATTGAAACCGTGCACTCAACTTTGCTACTAAAATGTTGAGGCATTCGACAAAGTGAACAACTACAGTTGTACTTCCACTGTATCACTTATGTTACTTATTAAATTGTTCAGGGTATCTATAATTGTTGGTGTTCTAGCTCTTGTTCGGTGGACTGTATTGTTCAGGTTCTTGATCTGGATCGCAAATGAAACTCTGATTACACTAAAACCAGTCGATTCAATCCGTGTTTATTACCAAAAATGTTCCTACTCAAATACCAAGTTAACTCTCTCATCTAGTACAGTGGTTGGCGAGTAGGCGGTCGGCGCGGTGCGCGGTGCGCGGGGCGCGGCGACTCCGTATGACGCTGTGAGCGGGGTGCGGGGTGCGGGGTGCGGGGACCGGCGACGCGGTCTCGGTTGGGGCGCAGGGCGCGGAGTATGTAGCTTGGTGTCCGTAACAATAATTTTTTTCTTTAGACTAGAGCAGTTTTAAGTCTTCAACTCGCGTTAGAGTGACATGTCTTCTCAAGTGTACATCTCCGTATATTCCGAAAATATTCTGTATTTATTGTAATAAAGATAATATCTCTAACAATGGGGGAAAAATAGCAAAACATCTAATTACAAAACAAACGGAATTACATTTCATCGGTAATTAAATATTAAATATGTAATTTTGCAATTTTCGTCCATTATAGCAAAGCTCAAATTAAACTGGCCTGCTTGAGAAACAATTGATAACACCGATCAATTGTTTCGAATTCGAGCTAGCCAATCGGAGCGTAGTTGTTACAGCAATGATTTGTCAGAATAGTTTTCAAACAAATGACATTTCGTCCCTATTTATTAACCGACTTCAAAAAAGGATGTTCTCAATTCGACTGTTTTTTTGTATGTATGTATGTTACACGATAACTCCGGTATTTGTGAACCGATTTTCATGATTCTTTTTTTGTTGGAAAAGGGGTATTTCCATAGTGGTTCCATTTCATTTTGTAGAAAATCATCCACCTCTAAGGGTGGCTGTTCACGGATGAAGATTCATTTTTATAAATAGCACCTAACTTTAATTTAGGAGCAATTATTTTTATGGTTGATTTTGCTATTTCTCCAATTCAAAGCGTTTTTCTCTCAATATACTTTGAGTAGTGAGAACCGATTTTTATTATCTCCATTGTCAAGTCCTGTATAGTGGCGATCTAGAGGATATTTCAATAAAACTTAGCAAATAGACGCAATTCCACGTACTTTTGAGGTCGGTTTTTTTAGTGCTCTGTACTGAGATTGTGGTTATATACTCGACGGAGGAAGGACACCTCTCATGGAAAGCGTGTTATAAAAGCTGTGGTAGCCTAATAGTTTGACCTGCCGCCTTTCAAGAAGACGCCGTGGGTTTGAATCCGGTATGAATCGGTTTTCGGAATTGACGGGACGAACAAGCCCTGCGCACCTTGGCAAGCGACACGCCTGCTCTAACAGTTGTTCGAAAAATTTACGCAATTTAAATTAGAAGAATAATTATCTCTTCCAATTTTTGACATTGTGAAAATAACACAATTATTTAGAAATATTACAAGTAACACAAAATAGTATTCTATGCAATCATTGCATGATGAGGGTTCATAAAGTAGAGTACTGGCCGCGTAGACTAAGTAATAGGTGCCAGAGGATTTTAAAACCTAATTATATTATTATTACATACATTACCTTTTTTTACGAATATGTTAAAATTATGACACACCACCAATATTTAATGTACGTAACAAGTAGCAACGACAACAAACTCAAACGAAAGCCAAATAAATGCTACAAAACAAAAAACCAAAGAGGTAGAATAAAAGTTTCTGTGATTGGCCGCTTATATTTTAACCAATCAGGTGCCTCCTGAGTAGAGCGTTTGAGTAGCGTCATATTTGATATTGTTTTTAAATAGTTCTTTTCTGCCAAACGTGCTCAAAATGTTACATAACAGGTACACCTTTGTACCTGTTATGTAACATTTTGAGATATTATTTCATAAAATAATTTTAATTGTAATAATTTCACAAATATAGTAACGTTGTTCTGTTCAGGAACACAATGACGCGTTTAAGGAGACTTTTTTAAGTGGCAAAAGTACGACGTTCGTTTTTTGAAATTCATTATAATTCTGTGTACAGAACAAGGTATAATTAAATTTTTCAGATCAGTAGTGAATACCATAGACAATAGAATTTTGGTTCAGAACTAAAAAGAGCGCCTTTGTGATGTAGTTTATGATAATTTAAGTACAGTAGGGCTACCACGACAGGGCGCGACTAGCGCGACAGCGACATGAAACGCGAGATACTGCCATTCTGGCATAAAGATACGCGCTTTATGTCGCTATCGCGCAAGTTGCACCTTATCGTGACAGCCCTACAAGAGTAGAAAAAATATTACATAATTGTAATATAAATATTTACAGTCTACAGTGCAGTTGGTATATGTGTACCGTTTAAATTGTTTGTATAAACTGGAGTATAAGTTTTTATTACTGTATTGAAACTCTCCGGATAAGCCTTTCTGGCTGATACCAATCAACGCCTATAATATAATGTCAGTTATAATAGTAACGACTTAGTTTGTTACAATTATTATAAATAATAATAATAATAAAGCACACTCGCATAGCTAAGCACTAGGGAAACTCTTTATTTCGGTTACCATGGACACCCACAAATTACACCACTCACGAGATAAATAAATGTTGGCCATACAAATAGTTCTCCCAACCAGCATAGTAACTGTCCGACCACGACATATTTTTATATTAGTTATTTATTAATACAAAGATCAACGCAATCGAGCACAATGGAAAATTCCTTCGATCCGGTTGGAAACGAACCAGCGATCTCGCCATACCGTGGCTGATGCTCTCGCAACTGAGCTACGGAAAGAACTAACTAGTGGAGTAATTGCACAAAAAATAATTCAGTATCGTGGTGGCAAAACAACGTGTAATAAATTTAATATTATGATGGTAACTTCCATTAAATCAAAGCGTTCTTTTATGTTTTAATGAGCCGTCATGCTTTGTTATGGTGCGTTCGCGCGGCCTGTGATGTCAAACGCGCCGATTTGTATGGACGAGTTCGCGAAACGGGCGAGTCCGGGCGGTCTTAGGCGACCTCGGGATTTAGCGCAGGTCACACCGCGAACGAAGCTAGCTAACTTAGTTTAGCTCACATAGTTGCATGCAAAGCTAAGCTAAGGAAATACGTTTACTTCGTTTCAATCAATTTTCAACGAAATGTAAACAAACAAGTCACTGACCCGACCATAGACGATTTAGTGATGGCCAATTGTAATGCCAATTTTCAATTGTTCAATTGAGTCATACTAGCGGTTTTCCCCACATAACATATTAAGCATATTTAAAATTTCTGAAAACTTAATTTCAAGTCCTCCTTCAAATCCTTAAACTTAGATACTCGTTCGATTGCGATTGACATATTCGATTTGCTACTCGCTTACAAAAACTTTAATTGAATGAACCGAATGTTTTTTCGTACAGCACTATGCAACCGTAGAAAAGTCATAGATGTATAGATGGAATAAACCTCACTTTTGGACTAACATTTTTCAAATACAATTTTACGATGCTATTCAAATAAATATTACTGGAAAAAGGGATGAGATATCAAGTGGAAATCTTCGAAATATACGTGAAAGATATTACTTATTCGATTTATTGAATTTTTGCTTTAGAATTTTAACCAAACAGTTTTGTTTACTTTTTGAAAAACGTTTTCAAGAAACGTGGGATGGCCGCGAAACGTGTTACGGGCCGTGTGAAGCCGCCCTTATGGCATTCGACTTAACGCAATTATTCAAGGCTCTATTCATTTATCGATGGCTGTCCATCAGAAATAATAATAGGCAATTAATCAAAACACTAAAACAATTTGATCGTATAACATCTGCTATGAATTTTCCAGCTCAGCATATATATCAATCACGGGACGTCCGTCCTCTAGGACAGCTGACGACCTTTTGAGCGATATTCGATATAACCACCCTCACCCTAACTCGTCTAGACATTAATTTATGTGGCCATTACGGCAAAGTATCAAGTAGGTACTTCATAAAACGAATCTCAAATGTATGTGAAATAAAGTACTTCCAATTGTGACTATTAAAGCTCTAAGTCCCTAACCTCCTAAAAACCTTCAAGATAAATGTTTATAGAAATAATACATCCTTTTACAACCCTTTGACTAGAATGTGCCGAACCTACAATGATTTAATATTATCAGAATCTGGAGGTCACATTGATGTATTCGACAACAATCGTAGTAGAATTTATACAAATCTCCTCAATCATTTCTTTTCATTCATTTTATAACCACCACAATCATGTCTTTTTATTACTACAGTGAAATTATTATTACTTATTTATTTAATTATTCAATTCGGGCAACATGACTCATATAACATACCTGTACCATGTATACCTTAAGGACTAACATACATACAATATAATAAAACACTGTGTATTTATTTACACGTACGGACTGCGGCGTGTAACGCAACTTGGGTGTCCGGTAACTTCGACCAAAACTCCAACTTCATGAAGGTCGACAGATGTTGAGTTGGTACTCTCACCACAAATGAATTAAAATTCACATTAATAATATTTGTGTTAGTCTTTATATACATTAGTTTTAAGTTTGTAATGTCACTTTCCCTTTTATTTTGTAATAGTTATGCAAATATATTTACATTTAGCATAATAATGCTGTGTGTACAAGTATCAGGTCTACATTCTAGATTAAGTCGTTAAATTGTATGTTAACATGTTCCACTGAATGTAAACTGTTTTGTAAATCCAATAAAATAAAATACAAAAATAACTTTACATGTTCTCATATATTTCTGTGTATGGGCTCTTGAGAGCTCAAATTTTGAAGCGCAAACTGTCAAACTTTTACTTCATTTCTATAAAAACATTGAACACAAACATTTTCAATTGTCTGCAATTGTTAAAAAAAGTTATTAGGTACCACGTAAGTACTATGAATTGAGGTATCAGCGCAAAAGTGGTGTAACCCACATTTATTTATTTTTCTATACTATTAGCCGCATAGATATCACTATTCGTACTTTCTCTGGTTCCCACGTGACAGGCGTAGCCGAATGTTCGTATCATAGTTTAAACTATGATAATATTATGTAAAATTGTTAATCCTAAGTTATAGTAAATTCATAAACAAAATAAAAAACAAGAATCTTATTATACTGCCTACAGTACGCGACATATTTTTTAACTTTTTTGGTTCTTGAATTTGACCGTATGCTTTTATTTATATGTATGTTATGCGATAACTTTTGTGAACTGATTTTGTTGATTCTTTTTTTTTTTTGTTGGCAATAGGGTACCTCGGTAGTGGTCCCATTTAAATTTGAGGAAAATATTCCACCTCTAAGAGTGGCTTTCTAAGAGTAACTAGGGGGTGAATCCGATTTCGCGCACTTTCCGGTAACCGATTTCAATAAAACTTGGCAAATAGATGTAATTCCATGAACTATTGAAGTCAGTTTTTTTAGTACTCTGTACTGATAATTGTAAATAAAAGCTTATTAATGTTTGTTATTAATAATAATAGTTGAACTACACGCAGTCCACCTGTTGGGCACAAGCCTCCTCTCACAATGGGAGGGCTTGCGCTGTAGTGCCTACGCGTTATCAATGCGGATTGGGATGTGTGCAGTTTTCTTCAATATGTTTTCCTTCACCGAAAAAACTCAGAGAAAGGAGAACACCATCCTCTATAGAAAAAAGTAATAAAATTGTTTGTTAAAACGTAGAAAATACCTGAATGTATTTTACAATAAACGACACCCTATATACATTTTTAAACATTCGCGCTGCAGTATACAACATTTCAAAACGGGTATAAACGTGATGTAACAATTTAATAGGTATTTGCACACCTATGTAAACCCGACGTTTCTCTCAGGTTGCATTGGCCGTGATCACGAGCTGACTCATCAGTCGATTTGTTTATAATCGCTCTTATTCCCGTTTTGAAGTGTTAAGTGTCTATACAACCTCAAAAGGCTTGGGATGATTCCGCATAACACTGAAAGTGTTGAATCAATTACTTTGGAAATAAATATAGTGAAATTGAGGATAAAATATACTATACGACGTGAAAACACGATTCCTAAAAATTTCACAATAGAAAAAAAACACAAATTTACTTCGAAATTCAACTTGTCAACTTATGTCTAAGGGTAACGGGCGCAGTGCGCTTCAGATCTTTACGATTTAAAGCTCTGAGTAGCACAGCAACTGTTATGGACATGTGTGTAGCTTATCATCATGCGCACAACTTGTCGGTCAGTCGTCTTTGATTGTCACTTGATATTATAAAAAAATACAAGAAATCCGCTGTGTTCAATGGGTAGTTTACATATACCAATGTTTTTTTTATATCAATTAAACTAAATATAACACGTATACTATACGATATACATTTTTTAAATGGCTTTAATGTCGTTCGTAAAAACATTAATTCTGAAATAAAGCCATTGTCCCTGCCGCTGGACGTAAGCAAAATGAACCGTATTAGTGCGGGTATTATTTAAATTCGAGCTGAGGTAGTATGGACTCTTAAACTATATCCTATACTTTACACAAAATCGTTATGTGATGGCATAAATTTAACACGTGTAAAGGAGTATCCACACTCATTAAAATAGAATTAGCTTAAGCCGGTCAGGAAAAGCTCCGTGACCATTCAATAAAAGCATTCGTTTCCGCAGCACTTTGCATGTGGGCTCTATTCTCTACAACATTTTACATAACCTTATGTCTCCCGGGTTTCAGAAAGAGCGTTCAGCTTTCTCAGGTCCCAGGATAAGCCCTGTCGCTCTCTCGTTAGTTCCCAATTAACTTTTCCATCCTTCAATTCCGGTTTCAATTCTCATTTCTTTACTGTTGATGCGGTCACACTTTGGAACTTTTTCACGAAAGTAAATCGTTAGCTATTTTCAGAATGAAAGTTAACGAGCATTATTTATCCACTATTCAATCCATTTGTCAGGTATTATATTATGAAATACGTATTGATTTAAGTATTAACATAGTTTATATTTTAAGGTTATTAATATTGTTTTTGTAGTACATAATTTTTGTTTGTTGCACACGTAAGTCGGTTATTTTCGTTATTGTGTCTTGCATGCAGGAAGAAATTTCTTTTAGAAGTATTTTTTGTTCGGGCTTTGCAACGGACCGGTGCTGGCGCACAACATCTTTTTGCGTATGGACAGCTTTTCCAGACCGACTCAAGTCAATTCTGCGTTAATAAATGTGATGCCTCCCTTAGGTGGCAACATTGTATTTTGAATGCTAGTTTGTATTTCATGATCAATATAGGTAAATGATTTACACAACAAATTCCCCGCACATGCATTTGTTTTGAAACAATATAACGCGATTGCAATTACTTCGTGATAATTTGCATATACTACAGAATAATGTGTAAAAATGACTCATGGATACGTCAAGCGTAATATATAATTGTTATGTAAATACCAATGAGGTATAAAATGCTTGTATTAAAATATACGGGTCATCGAATAATGGCTACACGAGAAATAGGTTTGAAAAAATGTTACAGTTAACCTGTATAAGATTTAAATTTGATTTACAAGTTAATAATGAAAATACAGTCCAAAAGTGCACAGTACAAAGCCTAGAATGCTAGCTGTACCTAGTAATTATATGTATTATGACTTAGATGTTTCCAGTATATGGTAATTGTTTATACTAGATGGATTTTTGTTAATAGGAATTACAATGTTTAGAAAAATCGGTTTAGGTTAAGGAGTGTAAAATAAAATTAAGCCACATGTGTTGAACCCTCCAATGAATACTATGCAACTTTGCTTTCTGGTGATTTTCTGTTATTTTGTAAACAGCCATATTTATTTACTAATATTATGCTCCCCGAATTTTGTGATAAAAAACAAAAACGAAATTTGAAAACGAATTTTGTGAAATAAAATAAAGAGTTCTTAGGTTTTCGCGATTGTTACACATAGGAAATGAAACTATTTTTCCGGATTTAAATCGCGTATATTTGTTTTTTCAAAACAATTTTTCAAACAAACCTTTGTTTTGTAAAAACAAACATACGCGATTTAAATCCGGAAAAATAGTTTCATTTCCTATAAAATAAAGAAATAAAAACCAAAACAGGTCCAAAAATTAAGTTAACGTAGTGTTCACTGGAGATCAATACGATACGATGATTTTCGATGAAAATGCTTTTATTGTACGAAAATCATAAAAATAATACAAAATGCATGAAAAAATTTTTTCGAACGAGAGGGAAAAAATATTTTGCCACAAATTGTACTAAAATTAGACACAGTGTTGCAACCTACATATTCTCAACATTTATGTCGGTCAAATATTTAATTCCATACTGAAAAAAGGCGTACACTACAACGATATCTGCAAAAGCACTGCATTATAGATATAATTATTGATGCCAACCATTTTCTCAGATAGAGATATCACCGTTACGTCATTTAGAGATCAAGCGCAGAAAGCGTCTTCCTTCCTCTTTCCTAGTGCAGACATCTAGGATGTGGAATACTTTGCCAGCTGATTTATTCTTCGATAAATATAATATAAGCCTTTTCAAGGCGAGAGTGAATAGGCACTCTCTATGCAAGCTTGCTCTATCTTTAACTTCAGTTACCATCGAGTGAGATTGCGGTTAAATACTTGCATACGACATTGTCGACATTATGGACGATCTCGGCGACTTAGTGGTTTACATTGTGGGCGCTAGATCAGGAGGTTTCACGTTCGATTCCCTATATTTTTACGCAATTCAATGCAAATATTCTAAATAAAAATAAAATAAATAAACATTTGACAAATATACAACCATGTGCTTTTGTAAATACTAAGACACAACAAAAATAAGAAATGAAAGAAATAAAAGGTAGGAGTTTAAAAAAAAGCTGTTAGTATATCAGCGAGGAATAATCAGACTACAAGATGACATTTTCGTTAAGTATTAAAAAACTAAACAGACTTAGCTCGTCTGATCGACTTGGACAAGGAATTCCACAGCTTGATGCTTTTAATAGTGTAAGAATTTGCCTATTACTTGTAAATAAAATAGATCATACCTAGTCTACAATTTTCTTACTAAAACACAAAAACATATTGTATTAGTCCTATAAATACATATTTGGGTAATAGAACAACAAACAAACCAATTTGTCATTCTAAACGAGCTGCCCCAGTATTGATTTTCTAAAACGACGTCAACCCCATAAAATATGGGTTTCCCGTAAAGTACGGCAAATACGTAAAATAAATCAATCAGATCTACAACGAACTACTTCTTATGGGTTTTGGTTGCTACAGCAATATTGAAATTCAATAATTAATTTGTGTATTTGATGAACACAATATTTGAATTGGTAGTATTCAACAACGTTAGTTATAAAACGGCTGCTTTCGATATCACAGCGATATGAAATATGTACATATAGTGTTGAACTCCTACTCCTAGTAGCAGCAGAGCTCCTTGTGAAACAGTTCGTACTGGGAAGTACTGCCACCTTATCTATTTCTACCGCTAAGCAGTAATGTCAGCATTAATGTGTTCCGCTTTTGAAGGGTAAGCAGCAAAGGCACGTGAGACGTCAACTTACGATTTGCGATAGCTCTGAGTGGCACAGTAACTGTTATGGACAGGCGTGTAGCTTACCACCAGGCGCACGACGTGTTCGTCCCGTCACTTATTATAAAAAAAACTTTGTCAAAGATGCCTTAGTCAACACATCCTTACTTATGGTGCACTTAGGTGAAACAGTGCCTACTTAATAAATAGGTACAGTTTCACTGTGTCTGGTCAACTTTGGGCACACAAATATTGAAGGTATATTATACATTCACTCACATTCACATCAATAGACTAAACCAGATGCAACATGTTTTTTTTAGCATATCATATTAAGGACGTGCACACACGGATTTACTGAGTCAGTTAGTAATTTAAACGCAGTGATAGTTATATGAGTTACTTTTAATGATAATAACTGTAAAATGTAACTAAATGTCATAATATAAATTTGAATAACGTCAAAATAAACTTACAAATGTCAAAAATTAGGCAAAAATTTAGGGATTAATGATATAAAAACACTGTTACTTGAACACTGTTATAGTAAATGCAGTAAGTGTATTGTTTAATTGGTTTTTTAAATAGCATAAGGCTTTTCTCACATGTTTCGGTAAATTATTTGTAACGTAGTGAACGCGTCCGAATTCAAAGTATCTTAACCTTTAGTTGACGCGACTAGAACCATCCTGTCCTTAGACGACGCGTCCTTAGCCAACGAATCCTTCTAGTGGACCTGAACTTACTCTATTTTTTACGTTTTCGTTATTTGAAACCTTCAATACTAAAATAAGTGCGATTATTGATCAATAATCGTACTTATTTTATTATTTGCCAAATTTGTTGTATTGTCAATCGACAATACAAAAAATTTGACGCAAAATCAGGTTTAATCCAAAAAATATATTATTTTCTTGATCATAAAGTTCAAACTACCTATAACTTAAAAACATACAAAGTGCAAACAGAAACATTTAAAAAAGCAAACAATCCTTGGTACGAGTTAAATAACAAAGAATGGTGCAATAAGGAAAACGTCTTAGAAAGAGCGCGCTTAATCCTGTGTCGGACGCGTCCGCGAGATATTGGGCGGAAATAATTATATTGGAGCTTTGTTTTTTCTCTCTATGACAGAATTCGAAGTAGTAGCTAGAGCAAAGTTTTATAGAGGACAATGTGTAATAATGAGATTGTAAACGCTGCTTATATCACAAAATACATTGTTTTCGTACTGTTAGGCGGCTATTCGAATTTGTCCTTAAAAAAAACTAATTTTCTAAGCACCCTTGATAAAAATTACACATAGGTCGATAACTGACCGACTTCCCGATTCCCGAGTGATGTACCGCTTTTTACGAGTGCCAATGTCTAACTGAATGGATTTGTGTATCACGCAAAATATGGAAACTTGCACATTGCATTATGGAAAAATACGGCAATAAAATGTATCAACCTCTGCAAAATGACCGTATTAGGTTGGGTTATAACAGTACGCATGAATGGAAGTGGTATCCACTGCTGCCAATGTCTTATTAATATTTCAACAAGTTCCTCACTCTTATGTGGGGTCCTTAAAACAAGGCGTGAAGAGGTAAGTTGTAGGCATGAAGGGTGGAGGTCGCTAGAGCAGTGATTATATCAATACTGAACAAGGTTCCTTATCTTTTGGATTCTACTGTCCATTTAACATCAGGTGGGTGGAGTCAAAAGTCAAAGATGGAGAAGAAGTCTGGGCAGACCACTCAGGTTTGTCCACAAAATCCCAAAACCGAGATGAGTAAAGAAAATTGGGAGAAGTTAGCCTTTATTGCGCTTCAAGTAAATGGGTAACAACGACTAATTTTGAAAAAGGAAACTAAAGCATGATTTTTAGTATTTTGATTTATTTGTCTGGTTTTTATTAAATGTTTTCTTGAGGTATCGCTTTTCTAATGGGGCGGACAAAGTTCAATAATGATCAAAATCACTAAACAAATAAAGAGCAAAAAAAAGTAAAAAATGCAATCTAAAACAATGAGACACAAAATGCAAAACCTATTTTTTCATCGCCTTTTAAAATTAAAAAACAAAACCACTCCCCGTAATAGCGGTTTTTCTATAATATGTGCCAGACAACCACACCGAATACCTGGTCCTAAACTAGGGAATTCCTTAAATACCAGAGCAACAGAATTGACTTTGGGGCATTTCCGAGAACACCCAAACCAGAATCAATTTAGAAAAGTCATTTCGCAAATTGGTCCCACCGGGAATCGAACCCTGGACCTACGCATACAGCGCCCACAATGTAAACCGTTAGGCCACCGAGGTCGTCTCTGTCCGACACTTATGAAATTGTGTTACTAATTCCAAACCACACGTCATACAACAGCACTAATTAGTAACTAATCAATATACGTACTGAGTTCCTAGATTTTCGCAGGTGTTGTAAATTGGAAATGAATTATTCTATTTTGAACCTAAATCGCGTACATTTTTTGTTTGGTGTTAAAAAAACAAATGTACACGACTTAAGGCGAGTCACCGGAAGAGAAGCGGGAAAAACTGTTTTGCTTGTTCGAATGTTTTAGGTAATTTACCTTTAAATAACGGTCACACCTAATGATGTACTTTACCCCATCGTATAAAATCCCGAAGACAGACTAAAATGAAAATCAAAACGGAATTATGTAAAAATAAAATATCTAACTTTGCACATAATTTTTATATGTAGATATTTCTCTTTAAGTGTTATAGAGAACCTACGAAATTTTAGTTTTCAATTGAAACCCTATAGTTATTAAATTCTCGTTTATCCCAAACCTTGAAACACCCCGTTTCCAGGTTTCAAGGTTTTCAAGGCGCCCGCCGCCCGCTGCCCAGTAGCTATCGGGCGCTTGTCAATGTCGGATCTGTGTTAAATTTTCTCCTGTTCTTATTTAATTAAATTAATTTTCTGCGCGCAAGCAGCCCCCTACCACACCTAGAATCTAGACCGGTTTTCTCCAACAGTTTTCTCCCAAAAGCTTTTGTTTAACTTTAGAACGCGTGTCGGAGTCCATCGTAAATCAATTCGTCGTGTTGCCCACGGCTACTGCTCTTTTACGATCCACAGCCGTTTATACCGCTGGTACTTGAGAGTGTATTCAGTTGATTGAACTCAGAGTAACATTGTAAGTTAAAAAACCTCTACTAACTCATAATTTTTTTTTTTTATAAAAAAAATAAACCGACTTCAAAAGTTCGTTCTCTATTCGCCATGTTTTATTGAAAAAGGGATTAACGGAAAATGGTTGAAATGCAATAAATCTGTTTTATCTCCTAATTAGAGGTCGACTATTTTCTTCAAATTTAAATGGGACCAATACTGAAGACCAATACCACCTTTCCATCAAAAAAAGAATCATCAAAATCACAAATGCCGGAGTAATCGCGTAACTTACACACAAAAACTTCAGCCAGTATTGGTCCCATTTAAATTTGAAGAAAATATTTCACCTCTAAGGGTGGCAAATTAGAAGATGAATCCGGTTTCGCGCCCTTTCCGGTAACCGATTGCAATAAAACTAGCAAATAGATGTAATTCCACGAACTGTTTCGATGACGGTTTTATGAAAAGTTATTATTAAAAACATATTTTCGTAGTTTATATTACATAACTTCGTGTACTAATGCCGGGTGTAATAACCTGGGACCTCTGCGTGGCAGTCCGGCATGGTAACCGTTCGGCCACGGAGATACTAATAAAAAATATAAATATAAATATCAAAAATATCTACATCATCAACATACATCATACATCAAAATTTGATACTATTTCAATTTTCCAAATAATCTAAATACATCATTGACTTACAAATAAATGGACGACGGGTCTAATACAAAAACCACGAAAAAAATGTCCCAAGTCAACCTATTTAAACGTAGTGACATGTAAAGGAATATGAAAAAGCTAAAACGTTGAATTTAAATTATAATGTCATCGCAGTACTGTCTAATTTTGCTTGCTTCGCTGTCAGTCGAACAAACGAAGACTAAAGCGTGAATGACGCTCTGTATACGATTTTAACGCCCTATAAGTTCGGACACTTTTTAGCGCGGACCCGACGTCCATATAATTGTAAGTCAATGAAATACATATAAAAACTTATCTGCGACTCTTTTAAGTATTCTCAGAGTTGACATAAACATAACAAAACTTCTTGCATAACATTACCGCATTAGGAACTGATTTATTACTTTCTATATTCCATGCAACACCAACAGGGGCACAAAACTAACCTCTTTGATTATACTAAAACTATCCCCAATATCACGTGTATCCCACAAACAATGTTAATTTAGAAACTTCGACAAACAAGGAAAGGCCGACTGGCCAAAGTTAAGTCCCAAGATGGCCGTATTTGGAAGTCGAAGACAGAGAGGACGGTAGTAAGCTATAACGACATGGGATAATAGCAAAGTACATTTATCCATATGTTTGTAATACATGCTGCATTAAAATTTGTGTTATGTAACACAACTTTACGAGAGTCTACTTTTTCGGCAAATAAACCGTGGATATGTACCAATATAGATTACAGAATATATTTCGGTGTGTGTGCCATGCCTATCGAATCAGAAATTAGGAGATCCGTAGAAGAACGAAAGTCACAGTCACAAAGGATTAGCAAGTTGAATTGGCAGTGAGCAGGGCACATAGCTCGTAGAAGCGATAGCCGTTGGGGCAGAAAGGTTTTCGAATGGAAACCACGAACCGGAAGGCATTCTGTGGGACGGCCCCCTACTAGGTGGACGGATGAGCTGGTAAGGGCGGCGGGTAACCGATAGATGTCCAACCGGTTAATCTGGCAATCTTTGGGGGAGGCCTATGTTCAGCAGTGGACGTCTTCCGGCTGATATAATGATGACGTGTGTGCCCATGAGTTTCTTTAGCTCATCCCGCCCGCCCTCTTTTACCATCGGACATCCAGACGTCCGACGGAATATCATCTTTAATTTCGTAGATATTTCCTTAAAACGTATTTATGCACACAACCTAGGAATAAAATTTCCTGCTTGTAACTTTAAAAAACCTGTAAAAAAATAAATAAAGACACTATATTAAAAAAATCACTATATTTTAATTTTTGTAAATAAGAGAAAAGCGTAAATTAAGTTTCCGAACGACGACGTCCCACGTCAACGAAATTCCGCGGATTAATTTTTCTTTGTAGTTTGTTGAAAACATGTCAATGATATTTTATGAGTATTTATACTATAAATTAAATTGTAAGAAATTATACTTGGCTTTAGTGAAAATAACCTTAGTCTCAACCAATAAATCGGTGGATTTTGAGGCCTCGACATGTGCGCCATCACTTTCGAGATACTCAAACATTTCGTATTCATCGCACATGATGAAACGATTGCCTAAAAATATATAAACCCAAAATTATAATAATAATTATAATAGAATTATGAACAAAACAATTCAATAAAAGCTACACCAAGGCACTGTAAACTGAATGGTTTATTGCTGTTAGTTTTTGACAGATCAAACGTGAACAAAGTGTCAAAATAACGTTTACAATACGATATTGCCAGCCAAACTTCCATCAAGCACACTCTACCGATACCGGTAGTGAACTATGGCACCCGAAACATGATTGAATAAACTACGCTCCATAAAAAAAACACAATATTTAGCAAAATTAAATTTTTTACCACGTTCATCCACGGAAATGTCAGTTTTATTCGGTTGTCATTAGAGATATTAAAAGGAAATTCTTTCTTCCTTGTTCAAAACCTACGCAACCACTATACCATTTCGCCTTAACTTAATTTTAGAAATATTTTAATCTTTGTAATCGATCATCGATATTGACGTTGTTAGAACCTCGCTTCTGTATCAACACTATTGCTCTGGGACAAAGCTAATCGAATTCCGTTTTCATGTTGTTCCCAATAAGATTAAAAAAGTTTTCGGTCATGGGTTCAAGGCAAGATGTAAAAAATTAACCAAGTTTATGTTTATGTCCTGTCTAGGGATGCACAGTACAATTCGAGTTTTATGAAGATTGATTCAATTAGCGATTCAAATAGCAATTTATTAGATCACGATCTAGCTATTTTTAATCGATTCACTTCAATGCGGTTTTTGAACGAATCGACTCAAAATTAAGACGAATCTAATCGTCTAGACCGTATTCATAATTTAAACAAAAGTCTCATATTATTAATGATTTTGTCAAGTACAGAAACGGAGAATAAGGAGGAGTACAACAAGAACACATCAAGCTTGACACTTTGGATTTGATTTCTTAGTGCAAGCGGCATAGAGTTAAATTTAAACCTTTAGTGTCAAGCTTGACGTGCTCTTGACCCGGACATTAAATTATATGACATTATTTCTGAAAAGTTTAGTTAAAGAAAAATAATAATATAAATAATTGGCATCTGTGAAAAGCAAAAAAATATTTATACATATTACCATGGCAATTAAATCGTGTAATAAAGGTGTTTTATTTATTACAAATTTTGAAACTATTTTTATGAGATCGATTCAAGAGCATACAATTCGATCCGTGGATCGATTTAGACGCATGATGATCCATTACGTTCCAAAAAATGCTGTTCAAGACTTGAAATCGTGCATCGCTAATCTTGACTTTTTTTCCTTAATGAATGGTTTGTGAGACTAATTTATTAATCTTGACTTACAGTTGGATTTTGAATTAGAGGCAATAGACTGACAGCAATCTAATATTACGATTGAAAATAGTGTTGTCATTTTTTTATTGGCGTGTTAAACGACATGCCTGTCAATAGCAGTTACAGTGCCACTCAGAGCTTTAGACGGTAAAGATCTGAGGGGCACTGTCATTGCCCTCATGAGCCATTTCACCAACAACAACAACAACATTAATTTCACCAACTCCTTTACCCTTCTAAACCGGAAAACAATAATGCTCACATTACTGCTTGGTGGAAGAAATACACATCGTTTTTACTATGTAGTGATGTGTGTTTGGTATTCAATAAACTAAGTACACTAAAACAAGTAAGCAGCATCCACATCTGTTCAAAAAGCCACAGAAATAAACCAATGCGCAGATATAAACTAAATATACGAAAATGACAACTGATTTGTACAAATAGCTACATAATTATAAAAAAGAATACAGCGTGAATTAATATTTAAAACAATCATTTTGCATTATTGTTAAAGACATTGACGTACTTTTTGTAATTCAATTAATTATTGTCGATTGGTGATTTTATCATTAGACATTTGATATATATACGAAACATTTGTTATAACTTGTTTGAAGTAAACAAACATTATATTAAAACGAATGAGTGAAAAAGAAACGTACGTACGTACTTCTACCATTTTTCTGTTATCAAATTCTTCCATTTTTAAAGGAAATTAAAACCTATAATTTAAAAAAGATATAATTTACTTTGAGGACCTACTTGGCTGAGTCATGAAATATTTTTTCTCACTCTATTTTTATCTCTTTAAAACTAAACGCCATTTTATTATTACCTTCTATTAAAATCGGGCTATAAATGATAATATAAATGTGTAGTCTCTTGAAGTTGAGATTTTTCGCAAATAATTTCATCGTTATTTACACATAAAATATCTCTAAGGAGAGGATGTGGGCTATAGTCCGCCAGTTTTTCTTTTCACGTTTTCCAAACGCGGTTGACCGTCTTGGCGATGCAGGTTTCTTTACGAAGGTTTACAAATAATTTACCTGAAACAAAAAAGAAATACGAGTTAGTATATATTTATCACACGTATATTCATTAGGCATTAAGTTGAAAACGTTCAACTTTAACTATTAAGATTGAAAATTAAAAGCTCTGGGGAATATACAACAAAATTTATGTTTTATTTTTTTATTTATTCATTTTTTGAGTATTAAACGTTATAAATGCCGTTAAAAAAAACTTTTATTAATGTTGAGATGGCGCACAATTTTACGCTTTAATATTGATACGAAAAGTATTTAAAGGCGTTAGTCCTAAAATCTAGTGAAAATGTATTAACATAACATTAGACAAGAAAAAACCAACTAATGGGTGGGTGTTTGTACGTGTGCTATGTGTTTGTGTAAACTTTATTGAATTTAAATTAACAAACAAAAGTTTCGTTTCATATGGAATAGATTCATCAAGATCATATTCAACCTACGTCAACCCATTCCTGGGTATAGGCCTCTTCTTTATTGCGCCAATTTTCACGGTCCTGTGGCATTCATATCAAGTCTGACGACATCGTGAGACCGTCGGGTCGGTGATCTGACTACTGACCTTTTCGCTCCTCTTGGCGACCTTTCCATTATACATAGGTCCATCTTCTTGTCTAGCTAAATGTCCCGCCCATCTCGACCTTAACCCCGTGATGCAATCACCCACGACATCGACCTTCGTCTTTGAATGAACTAGACAATTTTGAATGGTTCTTTCTTTCAAAGTACACTAAAATATTTTGATCAGATCTAATATGAATGACACAAATATTTAACTGACTATTCCAATTCTACCGATGCTCCTGCCGCGTACCATCACGTTTCTAATATTTCACAAGAACTTTCAGTATTTTCTGAATTATTTTCTTGGAGCTCACAGTTCACGAATCCTGATTAGTTACTTCGCACCACTGATATAGGGTACTATTTATCAGTTAGTTCAACTGTAATCTTGAAATTATTCGGATATAGGACTATTTTATTGACTATTGAAACGTACAAACTATAAACAAAAACAAACAGTCAGTTTGTTAATGTATAATTTGCACGCTTGCCACGCCCCGGACACTCCACACAACGTTAGAAACTTATTTACCTAGTACTACTACTACTACTGCACACGAGCACATGTGTGCGTGATGTTTGGTAGGGTTACCCGTCACTTTCTTATACTACTTTAATATCTGGGTTAACGTGAACAGTGACTTTATAAGAGCAAACGACTGTATTGTATATTACTATGTAAATAATATGATCATTACATATACTATTTTTTTTTATATATATTATAATTATTTGCTTATTAAATACTAAAACAGTTATTACACCAGTTACGTTAAATAAAGTCAAATAAGTAGTTTTTTTAACAAAAGGAGCTCCTCTTTTTATCCCATTAGATGTAGATAAAAAGAAGTACATGGCACAATTCACGTCCATCATTAGTAACGTACTGTAACTGGGACGTAGCTCGGATTGCGTAGCGAGAGGTACTTTTATGAATATAAAGTGGAATAATCTTCAAAATATGGTTTATTGTATTCCTTCACATAGTTTCGGCGTTGGGTTACAATTCAATAATGTCAAGATGCTCCATTCTCTTCTTACTTCCTTTTTTATAACACATTCTAATTACAAAACTATTCATTCAGCCAGTGATTCTACTCATAGAGTAGAGCCTAGACTACAGTACGTTCGTAATAAATACATTTTAACCGACTTCGAAAAAAGGAGGAGGTTCTCAATTCGACTGTACTTTTTATTTGTTTATATAATTTAGATAATTTGTGAACCGAATGTGATGATCCTTTTTTTGTAGGAAAGAAAGTACCTCAGTAGTGGTTCTATTTAAATTTGAAGAAAATATTGCACCTTTAAGGGTGGCAAACTAGGGTATGAATCCAATTTTCTTAGAGGTCGATTTTTTAGTACTCTGTACTGAGATTATACACTTTTTAAACATCAAAGTCATTCTAAGCAAATGCCTCGCTGACAGCCTGGTTGCCGTTCCGTCAATGTGACCGTCATTCACTATGAGGGGTGCGGTGGGGTATCGAAAGCTAGAAAGGGGCGGAGAGTGACCTTTCTTGTTACTTTTTTATTCTCTACCCTTGGTGTAATAAGGACACGTCTGTAAAAACATAACTTGTCAGGAGAGAGATTTTAACGATTCTACGAACGAAATTAGTCTATAACTTTTTATGCTTAACTAAGAGAATATTGAACGTTCACATATACATACACAGTTTGTTTCATGTGGTTTGTATTGTTTTTATGATCGTTAAGTGATAGACCACTTTGATGTATAATCACGTGTGGTTTTATTATACCAAGGGTTATTATATAATTTGAGAATGTGGTCCAATCCTACATTTACATTAAAACAATTAACTATTAACGACATAAGGTTTCGTTTGATACAAAGAAATTTTAGTGGTGTAACTCTAAATGGGTCACCGCACTATACAGAACAGTATAATAACAAAACAGAAATTTGCGCTGACTGAACCGAAGAGCGAGCTAACAAATATAAATGTTCCTGTTAATCACTGTAATTGTTCTCTGGTAATTCCCTAAAGGTACAGACTGATAAATGAAGTAATGGAAATATTTCAAACGGCAGTCTTTGTAAATTCAACGAAGTGGTTCAATGGTTTAAACTGTGGGCGCTGGATGAGGAGGTCCTGAGTTCGATTCCCAGTAGGACCAAACTGGATTTTTTTAAATAAATCCAAGTGACGGGACATAACAGTTGCAGTGCCAGTCAAAGCTGTAATCTAAGTGGCACTGCCACTACGCCCGCCACTCTGTGACTTAAGTTGACAAGGTCCATTTTCGTGTAATTTCACCAACACACTTGCAAATGAACTTTCCTAAATTTATTCTTGTCTGGGTGTTCTGGGAACTGCCCGGTAGTGATAGCACGACAGGGCGCGACATGTGCGATAGGGACTTTTCTTTTATACTATCAAGTGACTGGACGAACCACGCTCCTGATGGTAAGCTACACACCTGTCGATAACAGTTGCAGTGCCACTCGGAACTTTAAATCTTTAAGATCTGTCACCCTGAGACATAAGTTGTGAAATCCCATGTGCCCGTAATTTCACCAGCACCCTTACCCTTAAAACCGAAACACAGTGTAATGTCTCGAAGCAACGTGATTCTTTTAGTAGGTCACTGGATTGCATATTGAAGGAAATGTTGAGTAGGCGTAAGATTATTTATATTGTAATTGAATTATTAATTCACTTTTATTTGCACCATGAACGAATAAACACACTATACGTCTATACTGTTCACTATACGTCACTAACCAGACTTCCCAACCACCTCACTGCACAACCAACCTAACATGAGAACAGTAATGCTGCATATTACTGCATGGCGGCAGGAATAGATAAGTTGGCAGTACTTCCCTGGACGAACTCTTTCGCAAGGAGTTCTACAGCTTCGACATAAAGCACTATTTTCGCAAAAAAGAATAACAATATGTCGCGCTTCCATGTCGCTCTCATGTCTGTTACTTATAGTACATAGAATTTCCTTAGTTTACGATCAAGCAATTGTTGTTTGCTTTAAAACAAAATAAAAAGAAATGCCATACATTTATTCAGCTTTATATATTTTTTTACTTTTGCACTCTTTCTGCCCGAGTACAGATACAGACTAACCACCGAAACTCTCATTAAATAGTCATTAAAAATGCTTGAACTTTTATGTCTTTCACACGCTATTGGAAAGCTGCCAATTGGATCCGTTGGAGTCATGAAATTAATATAATGTGTCTCGTTGCCACCTTCTCGTGGCATGTACATTATATTATCCTTTTACTGTGTAGATCTCCTTCCGATTTCCCCAGAAGATGGTTAATGTAGTTTACCGTTACAGACACTACCAATTTTAAAACATAAATGTTTAATGTAGCTCTTTGAAAAGTAATCGCGAGACGCAAGCTTTTTCGAAGTAGCTTGTGTTTGTATATCTGTTTTGTGCATGTTTGCTATTGTGCAATTTAAATTATTTATTACTCAAATTGAATGTTTTTTTAAATTTTAATTAAATATTAAATATGATTTTTTTCAATTTTCGTCCATTATAGCAAAGCTCAAGTTAAACTGGTCGATTTGCATTGAAACAATTGACGACCCGTCAATTGTCTTGAATTCGGGTTGACCAATCGGAGCGCAGTTGTCACCGTAATGATTTGGCAGAATTGTTTTCAAACAAATTAAATGACATTTCGTCTCTATTTCTGGTTATATACTCGAAGATTGTGGTGTTCCAATTTTATGACGGGCCATGGCAGAATAACAGCGAGGGCTATGTAATTAGCATACTCGTCAGATGCTGGGTCGTGGACCCTTTTGACTTGCTTTTTTTTTATTATTTTAACTTGAATTTATTCTTTCTTCTTTTTTTGTTTTGCATGTTAAATAAAGCCGATTTTATTATATTTTGTTTTATTTTATTTACATCTCAGAGAAACTATATATTAGTAAAACTGGAAGATAAAAAGCTTAACCCGTTCATGGGTAGTATTAGAATATGATACTCGTAGTATGGGATACCCCGTCTCGCTATATAGGTTTCAAAAAATCGACTATGGGCTTTACAGAGCGATTACCGTGCAGTTGTCTTTGCTTTTTCATAGAGATGCATCAACAATGTGCTGACTAAATTCCATTTACATATATTAAACATTTTATACTGAATCAATATAAGATCGACGACCAAGTCCAAACCGCTGGGTGTCAGCATGGGGGTGCCACAGGGCTCCTCTATATTTAATGTCTTGTTCACTCTGCTACTGAATGATCTTCCAGCTGCAGTTCCAGATGCCCATGTTTTAATGTATGCCGATGATGTTGCAGCGGTTGCGTGCGATTCATCCATCGATGAGTTAGCAAAAGCAAAAATTGATCATATAGCATCAAAGATATCGAGCTGGTTTAGGATTAACGATTTGATGCTAAACTTGATCAAGACCTGCTACTTACATATAAACCTCTCAGGTCGTAATATATAACTTATCACATTGGTTAAGTAATAGTATTGTAAGATAATTAATTATAATTTTAAATGTGACTACAATAGTAATTTATAAGAAAATATAATATGAATATAATTTATAATTTTGTATGGCTTGTAAATGTTAATTTTACCAATAAAGAATGTCTATGTCTATGTCTAAGTTCGAAGCAGAAGAATTTAACTGCTTCTGCGGACGAACGGTTATCGTGCTGGACTGCCAGGCAGTAGTCCCGGGGGTTCTATTCCCGGGCCGGGAGAAACATAGCCAGCAGTTATTTTTCTCGTGAGTTTGGGTGTAATTTGTTGAGTGTCTGTGTGTCCATTCACCCGGGATATATGGTTTCCCTACTGCGGGGCTTTGAGCGTTGCGTTTTTATTTTTATTTTTAAGGCAAGTAAAGTACGGATATTTTGTGCGGTATTTAAGTGATGTTAATGAAAGTGTTAATTATTTATTTTAATATTTTGTATTCTTTTGATTGTTCAAAAATATGTTGCGGTGTTAATTTCAAGTTTCATAATTATACCTAGTATTTTTTTTATATTTAGATAGATGGATAATATACGTTATTGCTCACACGCACAAAAAAAACAAAAACAGTACATAGATAACTTAGAATTCATGTGGGCAAATGCGACCTTATCGTTGAAAGCAATCTCTCCTTTGAGGCAGGGGAAAACTGTACAGAGAGGTAGACGGAGTGTGCCAGTGGTAAAACTTTAAATGCATTATTAAAAACTCACTTTATCATATTACGTAAGAATAAATTACCACATTATTATATACCTACATATATATTTATTTACAAGCATAAATATACTACCCAGTAATGCCTAGTGTGTCCATGTGCACACAAAATTAATAGGAAAATTTTATATAGTTTTGTTATCGTAACTCTTTAGAATTACTGATGATAGGTTCGGCTGACTATCAATTTGTTAGCAGCACAATTTTATGCAAATGTTTTTAAAGTTATTTAGAATTTTATTAAAATATTGCCGAAAAAATGGACGGAAGTCGAGAGTAAGTAATATATTTGATAAATTTTTACCTAAAGCATACGAACACTAAATAACAGACAAAGTTGCACGCAAGATCGGGCCATAAGATGCTTACGCAATGCAGTTTTAAATGTAAGAAGCGATTTAGAATATTTATATATAATTTTCTTTTAATTAAATTTTTATATATATTGTATAGTTTTGTATAACAAATTTTAGAAATTTGCATTATACATAAAATCTTACTAGTCGTATAGCTTCTTTTCTAGAGAGGCCTGGACGGAGTATCAACGCCTTTGTCAAAGAGCTGTTTGCTCGCCTAACTGACGTGCCGATGTACAATCGTTGGCTTGAAATTGCCACTTCAGTTGGCGAGTCACTGGAGGAAAAGCGGAAAAAACTGTTTTGCTAGATTAAATGGTTTAAGTATTTATTATTAAATAACGGCCTTACAAAAACACACTTAAGGATATTTTCTAAAGAATGTGCTAATTTGTTACACGATAGGAAGTACTTCAGACGATTGTATACAATCCTGAAAAAACTTTGCACATTATTTTTGTATGTACTCGTATAGATATTTCTCTGTAAGTGTAATAGAGAACCTGCAAAGTTTTGGTTTTCAACTGAAAATTGAAAATTGCTGAGTGTTTTCACGAGACACCGCGCTGCCCGCTTCCCCGTCACTCGCCATCGGGCGCTTGTTGACGTCGGGATCTGTGTCAAATTTTTTCCACCTGTTCTTAGTTTATATTAATTTAATTTTCAGAATAAATAATAATTTTAATTTTCAGAATAAATTTAATTTCAGTCCGCGTTCATCCCGTCAAATAGTATTTAAATAACCTAACCTCAGTACAGAGTACTAAAAACACCGACCTCAAAAGGACGTGGAAGTGCATATAATTACCAAGTTTTATTGAAATCGGTCACCGGAAAGTGCACAAACCCGGATTCATTCCCTAGTTCGCCACTGTACGGGACTTGACACACGAGATAATAAAAATCAGTAGTATATTGAGAGAGAAAAACGCCTTGAATTGGAGAATATCAAAATCAACCATTAAAATAATTGCTCTTTATAATAAAATTTAGGCGCTATTTATAAAAATGAATCTTCATGCGTGTATAGCCACTCTTAGAAGGGGATGAATTTCTTCAAAATTAAATGGGACCACTATGGAGGTACTCTCTTTCCAACAAAAAAAAAATCATCAATCAATCTCCAATTTAAGGCGTTTTTCTCTCAATATACTTTGAGTAGTGAGAACCGATTTTTATTATCTCCTGTGACAAGTCCCGTATTGCGCACTTTCCGGTAACCGATTTCAATAAAGTTGGTAATTATATATAATTCCACGTACTTTTGAGGTCGGTTTTTTTAGTACTCTGTACTGAGATTACACTTTTACTTTTTATCACAGACGTCGTTTGTGCTTTTATAAATATCTCTGGCTCTACACTCTCGTTCTCCGATCGACATCCGTCCGAGACAGTTACTGTCAAACAAGTAATACTCGACCTAATTATACGACGCATGATGCGAATGAAGCTTCATACTTGATATTGTTATTTTCATTTGGTCGAGTGTTACTTACGTAACAGTGTCGGATTGAGAACGGCAGTTGACCCCCATGTTCGCAATAAATTTCAAATCATTGTAATTATCAAGCGATCGACAACCACCTTGCCGTTTGATTCTACAAATTAATCCCCAAATCATAACAAGAAATGCGACCTGTCGATAACAGAATATATTTTATCTTCACTCCAAAATTCACCCTATTTTAACTTAGAGGGGGAAGCTTAAAAGGTTCTCGTAACTTAAGAGCAGGATTACAAGCCTCTTATCTCGGCGAACCTTCCAGAATTCTAATTGAATATTGAATGAAGTTATCACTTTATCTTATGGTTACACTAATATAGTAATAATCTTTTTTTGTTTCACTGTTTTATTTATAACATTATGTATTAGTGAACGAGCAGTAGCTTAAAAAATGACGTTTTCAAGTGTAATAGTTTTACCTATGGAATAAATGTTTATTTGACTTTGACACTGACTTTTAGTTCTTTGAGCTGCAGCAGTATAGCAGCGACGCATTGAAAACTAACGTGCTAGCGCTACTGTTGGTATCATAAAAAGTACATTCCAGCCATATTGACGGGCTTCTTCTTTATTGCGCCAATTTTCAAGGTCCATCCGCGATCATCAAGCGATATCGCCAAACCATGGGGCCAATTTTCGCTTCTCATAACCATCATTCTGAGATTGCTTTGGTGAAAAAAACTGTTTAAATAATCTCCTTGAAATCTTCTAAATATTTCATTACGTAGAAAAAGAAATCGCGTGTTTTGTCAGAGTACTAACTAACTACAACCGTAGGCATTTACTTCATAAATAATTTAACGTCTATTCGTTTCATTACATTGTATACAATAAAATTTATGAATAAACCGGCTAAATACGAAGGAACATAAACGTAAGACTATAAGGGACTCGCAAGCATCTCTTTACAGTGGTCATAATATGGACAAGAAAAATGCGTGGTGTTTAGGGGACAGTTTAGCGTGTGCGCTCCAAATGTTGTTTGATCTTATTTTAAATATTCTTTAATGACAGTCAACGGAAATTTGTAGACAGGAGCTAAAAACTAGTAATTAAGCTCCAGATTCGTCAGCCTTTTGTTAAAATTTATGATTACCAAGTTGTATGTGTTCAAAACTTAGAATTTTTGAACCCCAACTTTATGAATATTTTTCAAGAAAATTAAATATAATTAGTAATGTATTGTATCAATAATAAATTCATTATGTTCTTATCCACATATCTACTATATCTCATGAATTGAAAAATATGAAATATAAAAATTTTACGCGAAAATGTTTCCGAACGTGTGTTATCTCGCTCGTGCATGCACACGTGTACTGTTCCCGGCCGATTGAGACAGCAATATTATCAAATGACAAATGGGACCGTGCGGCCTGGTAAAACAGACGTCTTAACAAATATATTCTCTCGAAAAATATTTGCCGTCGAAAAGTCAGTTTTTTTTTGTACAAAAGACGGTAACGAGTAAATAAGGAGTAACAAACATTTTTAATATTATAATATTAAGTTTATTGGATATCGCGATCTTTTACTGCCATGATATTCAATTATTTTTGTGCAATAATTCCGCTAGTTTATATAATTATTACTCACAAAGATCGAAGAGAAAAATTCCTTCACATCTGCTGAGGTTTCAAGTCAGCAGGTACCTTTACATTACAAGCAGTAGCTTGTAATGTAAAGGTACCTGGCTGAGTGAAGAAAAAGATTTTTCACAGATGGCGCTACGGCAAAAAAATTGTTAAAAACCAAACACGAAGATTTGCAATAAGCACATAGTAGTGAAAATCATAATGTCTGCTGGTTCGTTCCGTAGCCCATTTGGGAGAGCGTCAACCACGGTATGGCAAGGTGGCTGGTTCGTCACCAGCCGGATCGAAGGAATTTTGTGTTCGATCTTTGTATTAATAATAATAATAATAAACTATTTATTTCAGGCCATAAGCCCATAAGATAATGGAGTTAGTTACAAAAGAAAACCTTAGAACTATATTAGTATGATTACACTGAATTTTGAGATACTGATAGAAAATTTGGAAAATGCACAATTATTACTTATTTGACCAATTGTAATGTTTACCCAAAACTTTAAAATTGTACAGTCAAAATGATGGGCAAACATCCTCAGGATGCCATTGCCACTGTCACGCACTCGATTTAGCAGAGACGACGCTTTTTTACGCCTAATGGCATAAAAGTTATCTGTTCGCGCTTCAGCAAACATGCACTGCAGTGCCGTGGCAGTCCCAACAGCATCCTGAAGATGTTATTGTATTGTACTCGTATTGAGTTGTATGTACGCTGTATATATCTAACCCATAGACTACTCGAGTACATTGACTGACAAAAAGCTTTAAAAAGCGTAACTTGCACCTCTTCTGTACAACGAGTGAATCTACTATGTTTCCTCTCACAGCCAGCGCTCTGCGCTCTCTTTCAATATCTAGATCACCTTTCATGCTGTCAGTAATAACGTGACCAAGATATTTATTTATATTATTAACAATTAGCGTGATCGCGCACTGCATGCGATTCGTATTCGTTCGGAATCCGAGAGTATACAAATCTAAAGAAACACGGACCCAATTCGAATGTCGCTTGTGCACTAAGTCCTATTCGAATGCGATAAAATATAAATATCGCTACCTAGAGATAAAATGATCACTCTGACATTTTAGACCGTCATTTTTCGGATTCGGAATTGATACGAATCGAAAGTAGTATGCAAACGCTCGTATAATAATTTTTAAAACAGAATAATTTCATTTTCACTTTCAACACATTTTAAAGTCAATCCAACGCATTACTGAAATTTAGAAAAGTAACAGCAAAATTATAATGGCTGTACAAAAACGAAAAACTTTCCATCATCATCGCTTTGTCGGTGACCAAAATAAAGCTGCAAACCAATTAACAGAAAGACGCTTCTGCATGTCACTTAGATACCATCGTAACTTTCTACGATACTCGAGACATAACCGTGTATTCATGACCATAACAACCATACAACAAAGTACCTTTGTTATGAAAATAAAATGAAGGATAACCATAAAATGTTTATAGTGAAATATGGTGAGGATATATATGAATAAGAGAGGCACAGGTGCGAGAGAGAGCTCGATGCATGATTAATGTTCTGAACGCGTTGACACGTCCTCTTCACGTAGGCAGAGACTGGTATTACCTAGGTACAGCGCATTCTATGAATTTTATACCACTTGCTTGCTCAAAAAAGGACTGTAATCCTAATGTATTAAGATTATTATTTAAACCGCATTACGCTACGTATTAAATAAATCGTACGCTAATCACCTCCCTATCATAACTAAAGTAATCTAAATTTTTTAACGAAAATAAGTTATTAACTCTAGATCTACAATCCTCTGCAAGCATTTTTTTATATATTCAGTTTAATTGTTAAGCGTATACAAAGTTAAATTTATACAACTCTGAACCAGTGCCTGCAGCTCCAATATCCAGTGCCTAGAAAGACTTCAAAACATGGTCCTTCGAACTATTCGTAATGCGTTCTGGTTGTATATTTTGAGAGTAGACGTTCAGGTACATCATTAACACAGGTTTAAAATTTACTACAGAGTGTACGAATCTTTAAATGACAAATTTCTAACTTTATTGTCAGATTTTTGATATTTATATATCTTTTTTGGCGTTATTACTATATGGCGTTTAGTTATTATTACGGGTACAAAGGGTACAATAAAATTGTTATAATTGTAATCTCAGTACAGAGTACTAAAAAAACCGACAAAAGTACGTGGAATTACGTCTATTTGCTAAGTTTTATTGAAATATCCCCTAGTTCGCCACTATACAGGACTTGACACTGGAGATAATAAAAATAGGTTCTCACTACAACACTACTCAAAGTATATTGAGAGAAAAACGCCTTGAATTGGAGAAATAAAAATCAACCATTAAAGTAATTACTCCTAAATTAAAGTTAGGCACTATATATAAAAATGAATCTCCATGAGTCAACAGCCACCCTTCGAGGTGGATGATTTCCTACAAAATGAAATGGGACCACTATGGAAATACCCCCTTTCCAACAAAAAAATAATCATGAAAATCGGTTCACAAATACCGGAGTTATCGCGTAACAAAAGAAAAAAGAAAAAAAAGAACATACAGTCGAATTGAGAACCTCCTCCTTTTTTGAAGTCGGTTAAAAATTGACCCATATAACATTATAATCACCCATATAATCATTGCGTCTAAATCGCTGACCGACTTATTAAATATACGTGTGTCCATGCTTGCATGCATGCATATTTAAAAAAAAATAACATGCTATATCTGGTTAAGTATGTTGAACTGCATGTGAGTAAATGTATAATTAATAACACTTTCAATACGTTTGTATGCCTAATACTTGGCCGGACACAATGAAATTATACTTATTTTGTACATGTCAACTTCCAAATAACCTGTGTTTTCACAAATAAATGAATTATCATTCTGATAATGACAGAAATTCACAAAGACCTGGAAGTAACTACAGTCAATGAAGAGATTGCCAACGCAACACAGAGATACCGGGATAGGCCGGGGAGGCACCCTAATGCCTGTGCATCGAGCTTCGAGTCACAAGCTGTGATAGATGCCTGTGCATCTATCACAGCTTGTGACACGAAGCTATAACAAACGACTCAGAAGGAAAGGCAGACAGACCTGTAGAGGGGGAAATTCCAGGAGGAGATGTGGACACACTCCACACACCATTGAATCTAGAACACATTTGCTTATAGTGGAATGCACTGATTGCAAATAAAACTCACAAAAAAAATTATTAAGCAAATCAGCGTAGGAAATGAAACTATTTTTCCGGATTCAACCGTGACCATGAGACATGTAAAAGGCCCGAAACGTTGGTTTGTTTGAAAAATAACAAATATATGCCATTTGAAAACAGAATGACGGTTTCATTTCCTATGTGTAACAATCGCGAAAACCTAAGAAATCGGCGTAATCGACGTTAACAAATAAAAAATAAATTTGGTGCTAATATCTCGAAAGTTACCAATTTTATGACTTGTCTATTGGAACTTATGTAGGTTGATTGATGTATTTGAATATTGAATTGATATACCCAAAGACTAGTGAATAATTACAAAAATAATCACCCACTACCGAAATTTTGCTTTAATAAACAGTGTTTGTGGTCATGCTAACCTGCGTAATATAAGTGTTATATTTGTGCTCATCGCCTGTGTACACTTAATTTCGAGCTTAGTATAATCTGTGGAGATTGAAGAACAATAGCAATATAATTAGGTTTTTATCTGAAAGTACATTAATCGATCTTTGTTTCACGTAAGAAACAAAGGGCGATTAATGTAGTTTCAGATAAACTCTAAAAAAATACTTTTATTTATAATTTTTTATTTTATAATTTTATTTAATATAGAACTTGAATTAAAATCATGTTAAATACCTAGCCTTTATATATGGAAACCTACTTCTGGAAAAGTCTCGAAGGTCTCGTTTTGGCGGGAGTTTCGAGTCTCGATTTTTTCCCAAGCGCTCTTGCTAAAGCTGCCGATGTGAGTTCCGCTTCAAGTCTTGTTTCTATTGAATTGAAATGTAAATAGTTCCATGCAAACTTGTAAATTTCCCTCTTACCAGCCAATACTGAAATATGTTTATTTATTTCTTTCTTTTCTTATTTATTTCTACTAACAATTACGAATGGAATTTATTAATTTTAAATGTTTCCCCTTTTAGCGCATTCGAGACTATTTCAAAGGCTCCCATATTTATAGGCGAGGTTATAAAAAGTTTTTACTTTTGTATAGTGAGCACGTAAGAAATAAAGGTTTTTAGATAGAGAAGACCTCCTAAGTCAATCTCTACATATTATACTTAGCTCCACTCTACTACTGCAATGTCCATGTAACCATAATAAAGAGACTGTTCGTTGAGTAGATTTTTAAGTTTTTTTTTCTATCAAGTCTGTGCAAAGTCGTGCGCCTAGAGGTATGCTACACGCCTGTCCATAACAGCTCTGTTGCAAAGGCCACTCAGAGCTTTAAATCGCAAAGATCTGAGGGGCACTACCACGTCGCCTGTCACCCTGAGACATAAGTTGACAAGTTCCGTGCACCTGTAATTTCACCTACACCCTTACCCGTCAAGACTGGAACACAGTAATACTTGTATTACTGTATTCCGGTAACTGGCGGGAGAAATATGCAAGGTATCATTATTTCCCTGGACGGAGTTTTTCATAAAAAGCTCTACTTCTCTTAAGAGTCTATACTCCCTCAGCACTCAAACGTAGTGTGAAGAAGCATTTGGCCAGACCGGCAAAATGATAGTGACGGAGTGAAGATATTTGTGTTTTCCATCCGTTACTCTCATCTCTGGACTGTATTCGCACTTTCCATCAGGCGCGGTGCAGTCATTTTGCCGAGTCACAATAAGAAAAAAAAAAAAAAAGCACGAATTAAAAAAAAACCATACTAATACCGTTCATTTTGCTTGGATCGAGCGGCGGGACACTGGCTTTATTTCAGAATTTATTTTTTACTAACAAAAAAGGCATTTGAAAAATGTATATACACGTTCTACTTAGTTCAGTTGATATTTAAAAAAATCACTGGTATATGTAAAGTACCTATTGATACATCGGTTTTCTTGTAAAATTTTGAGGTAAGTTTGCGTCTTTTTTTGTATCGTGTAAAATTTTTAGGAATCATGTTTTTTTAATGGTATAGTCTTAGAATAATAACGCATAGAAACCTAGCCCGCACACGCTAAGTGAGGCAAGTTAGAGGGTTCCAAACGCGTCCCAGGAGCGCGCGGGCTGTTAGTGCTCAAGGTCATATTGCACCGCGAACAGCTCCAAAATTTTTTGCTAAAAATGACGAAATGTGCGGTAAATGGGTGTAAAAATACAACAGACAAACATAAAATAGACACTAACATCGCATTCCACAAGTAAGTAATGCGTTTCAACTCATATTTTTATGTAAATATTCACAAAAACAGAAAAATAATTTCGCGGCAACAAGATACGAAAGTGTTGCAAAGTAACGAATTTTTTTTCTCCCCATTTTGCTATTCTGTATCAAAATAATTATATTACGTAAATTTTAGTGGTGCCTGTAATTTAGATTTATTTGCGCATCTTGAACTAATATTTACTTTAATAAACATTAAATGTTTTCGTTAACTCCTGTAAGTGATTGGGACACTTAATTATTTTATAATACTTTTAACGGCTCTGCGTTCATGCTTTATTGAATAATTATTTATTTTAATTTTATTTGAATTGGAGCACATATTGCAACAAATTTACAGTACTTATATATTTGTTTCTACTATAGTGTTGGCACCACCAGTACAACTTTGATAGCTTATTATATGTTTTTCTTTTCGTAACTCAAGCGAAATATTTTATATTAAAATATTTTATTTTCTTAAAAAGGGAGCATTCTTAAGCGATTTTTTAATCTATTTTAACAGTTATTTTCTTTAATGTTTGCTTATGGCATTTTCGGTTTTAGGTTTCGAATATGGCACTTATTTCTAAATCCAAGATGCAGGCGCGATTTTTCGAATAATGGCAAGTTGGGTATCGTTTTCGAGATGTTTGGGAATGTTCAATACAAATATGGCACTCATTTCTAAATCCAAGATGGCAAACACGACAGTTCAAACAAAAGCAATATTCGTAATGAGCACCCCCAAATACATCGAAAACGATACCCAACTTGCCATTATTTGAAAAATCGTGCCCGCCATCTTGGATGTACAAATAGTGCCATATTCACATTGAGCATCCCCAAATACCTCGAAAATGATACCCACATAGCATTTTTTTGAAAAAATCGTACCCGCCATCTTGGATGTAGAAATGAGTGCCATATTCGTCCTGAGCATCCCCAAGTACCTCGAAAATGATACCCATATTGCATTTATTTCAAAACTCGTGTCCGCCATCTTGAATTTAGAAATGAGTGCCATATTCGTAATGAGCATCCCCAAATACCTCGAAAAGCATACCCATATAGCATATTTTGAAAAATCGTGTCCGCCATCTTGGATTTACAAATAAGTGCTATATTCGTTTTTCATCGACAAAACCGAGCACATCTGTAGGCACCTGATCGACAATGTCGGGCAAATCTGTAGGCACCTTTAACTTAATGATGAGTTAAGCAAGATACAATTTCCCCACTTTTGAGGGAAATGTTATTCCATGGCATCATTATTTGTATACTTGTGTGCGTGCCGACGAGCGTAGTTACAAGTTGCTTACGCCTACATGAATTTGGTTTTTGCCTCACTTGTGACAGTTCGTTTGATATGAAACTATCATTCTATGCGTTATTATTCTAAGGGTATAGTAATCAGAGTTCATTCTCATATATATTTCATCAAAAGTGATTGGTTCAACATTTTCACTGTTATGCGCAATCTATCAAAGCTATTTGAGGTTGTTTAGACTTTTAAAGTGACTTAAGTCTCGCAGGTTTCGGCTTTCCCGAGACTAAAAATATCAGTATCGAGTATCGAAAACTCGAGAATTGTAGAGGGAATAACTACTAGAAATTTCCGTGTAATTCGCAGTTTTTTTGTTGTGCGAATCGTAGAATATTGTACAGAATTTTGTTTTATATATGTTTTTATTTATTAAAATCTTATTGTACACAAAATAACACATGGCGGACTTAATGCCGTTAGGCATTCTATACCAGTCAACCGGAGAGCTGACTTGAGAATAAATACCAGGGGTGCATTACATGACAAATAAAAAGAGATATGATCTAAGTTTATAAATAATTATGACAAATAATTTACACACAATGTAAATATAAATTTATATACGAATGTATACCATATCAACACTTCTTCTCATGTCTACGTTTTGTTTATGGTGAAATGAGATCCAAACGTTTTAACGTAAATAAGTCAAATTGACCATGCGCAAAATGGACCGGAAATTCGAGAGTTCCTGAATGAATGCCCTGATGAGCACATATATAACTATAAGACGTTTTACCACTGGTTCAATTGCTATGTATCCAGTTCTCTAATTCTTATGACTATCAACAGCATACCTACTGCTGTCTCGTCTCTGCCGGTTCGACAACAGCTGTAAACCGCAGTTCAAAAAACTAAGCATACTGCCTTTGCCATGCATGTACATTAGGGATATCTGTGTATTTGTCAAAACTTATCCTCAATATTTCAAAACACGTGGTGAAATTAATCAAAGGCAGACTAGAGCAAAAATTATTAATCTTTTGTACTAACCTCGTTGTAATAAAGTAATTTATAAGAAAAATTGCTTCAACATGTGTATAATTGTTTACAACAATCTGCCAAATGAAATTAAATTGTTGTAAGGACATACTTTTAAATTACTATTGACAAAATGGCTTTTGACACATTGCTTCTATAGTAATAAAGAATACTTAGAATATCCAAATAAAAATTTACATTAATTTGAAGTGCAATTAACAGTAGAAACCAAACATGAAATTAATATTTGCACATCTGCTTGCAGGTTGAATACAATGTACCTACTTTTATTTAAGACCTTCATCATTACTGTATTCTGGCAAATAAACGTGTTCTACTCTATTCTATTATATTCTATTCTCAAAGCCGTGAATGTTTTCGTTTACAACCTTGTTTACTTCTCCGTTTAGGTAGGCGTCTTACACGGAATAATAATAAAAGATATGACTCCACTTTATTGCGTGAAAACTACATACTAAGACGTCATTACGCAATTCACGTTGATGTTATAATATTATCAAAGATATACTTGAGGGTTTTGATTGTTAGAATACATAACAGCATCTACATTAGTGGCACAACGGTTTACACTATGTGCGTTCAAGATGAGGAGATTTCTTGTTCCATTCCCTGTAGCATCAATTTGGAAAATTAAATAACATAATATCTCTATCTATATCTATAAATCCAAATTGGTTCTAATCTGGGTATTCTAAGTAGTGCCCAGAAGTGAATTTCGTTACTCTGGGACTCATAGTACATGGTATACCTCAGGGCAACCACAAACATAAGCAAATGCCTCTTTTTTTAATGCTTGCAAGCTCGAATTGTTTTATCTATTCAAACTTTTATATTCTTATATATTTCGATAGAAATATCGATACTTGAATACCTGTAAAATTATTCGTATTATTCGTATGACAAATATTTAGTAACACAGGATTCCCTGAAGATTTAAAGTACAGTTTGATTTTAATTTAGTACTCGTGTTTGTATTGTTCTGGAGTTACAGGCGGAAATTTGCAATTGGCTGTATTTCACGAACGAATAAATAAATAAATCCCGAAGCTTCACTCGCATCACGAGGTTCAGGTATAGATGTGAGTAACATTTGGCTAGACGAGAAAAGGGACAATGGACCAAAGCAGATGTAGAATGGTAGCCAAGAGGAGCTTAAAGCCAGACCACGCATCGATGTTTTATTTATAGTACCCCTCCATCTCAACCTTTGGTAATACGGGAAGGTCACCATTGACTGTACATGCAAGTTTGCAAAGGGACCTTATCAGACAGGTCCTGAACATAGACGTGCCTGTTGATGACTTCATTCGATTCGCAAAAGGCTAGTGCCTTAGATGAGCGCCCCCGGTTGCACGTACACCATCCTCAATAGTGTCCAGATAGGTCACGGATGGATAGCGAAAATTGGCGCATTAAAGAAGAGGCCTATACCCAGTAGTGGCCTGAATATGATGACGATGAATGCTTCGTTGCATTAGAAACAGCCTGAAAAAGCCAAAACCATAAATTTTATATTTAACCAGAACAAACGTTACTCCAAAACGCGATGGAACGAAAAACTGTCTCTTCTCATCCTGCGAAGACGCAAATTGAATGAGATTGGACTATCTATCGATTTAGGACCACTATTCAATAACTACATAGACAAGTCTCTAATCTAGCGAGGAAATGGGAAAGATGCCATTTGCGCAGAAAGCCAACCGTTCTCCCGCGGGTTCGCTCGGTATCAGATCACGTCGTGCACTCTTTACCGGGCTATGGGGTGACCGTGGTTTCTAAGAATGATATTCCCAGTCGAAATGTAATTATAATATTTTTTTATTGCATATCATAATGTTTTTACTACCATGTTATTCATCTATTTTTTTGTTACTAGGTTGTTACTATTACATAAAGAAAAATTCCTTCAAAAACTCGAACTAGCGTCTGTCGCCTCAACGTGGCTATCACTCAGTCAACTGAGCTATGAATCGAGCAAGCAGATCTTACGAATTTCTTCATGTGCTTGTTACGGATATATTTGGTTTTTTACCGACTTTTTGCTCTAGCACCACCTGTGAGAACCTTTACAGCTACCAGAAAACTGACGGAGATGTTGCTATACTAATTGCAAATCCATATTTTTTTATTGAATATCATAATGATTTTATTACCATGATATTCATTTATTTGTTATGAAAATACACGGTTAGCTTTAATTCGTATGATTAAAATTAATTAATCATAATTTTCATTCGTATGATTTCTCCATGAGTCCAGGAGAAGAACATGTCTCCCGGCGTACCTATATAGGGCGCAAAAAAACGGTGCCACTTGGCAGAATATCAGCAAGGGCTACATAATTAGCATAGTCCTCAGATGCTCAGTCCTGGACCATTTTGACATGCATTTTGTTGATTATTTTTTTGAACTATATTTTTTCTTTCTTTACTGTTATTGTTGTCTTTTTTATGAATTTAAGAAAAATTTACTTATATATTTTATAATTGTTTCTAATTTATTTATTTTGCATGCACATATCAAATAAAACCGATTCTATTTTTATTTTTATTTTTTTATTTTATTCTGAATAACAACCAATCAAAATTTAGAAAAATACACATTATGAATATGACTTATATTGTATACGATAATATTTTAACCAATGCGACACACTTAGCTGCAGTAGTTCGAATCAAAGCAATGGTAATCAAATTGACACAATTGCTAAATGGAATGGCAGTGGAATTCCATGTTGGCGAATTGGAACAATGAAGATCGTATCAATATAGTCAACATCCTGATTAAGCTACGTTAAATAGTAGCCTTTCGTATGTTCGTATGGTAGCTGTTTTGTTATATTAGTAGTAACAGTACAGCTCCTTGTTAAGGAGTTTGTCCAGGGACCTACTGCCACTTTATTTATTTTTGCTACCAAGCAGTCATGTGAGCTGATGATATTACATGCACATGGCTTGGCATGGCATGACTTGTCTACTTATGTCTCAGGGTGACGGACGCAGTGTCAGTACACCTCAGATCTTTGTGATTTAAAGCACTGAATGGTACTACAACTGTAATGGACAGTAAGTTTGTGCTGGTGAAATTACAGACACATGGAACTTGTCGACCCTGAAAGATAGGTGACGAGCGCAGTAGCTGTCATTCTCAGCGCGACACTTGTTCGTCCTGTCGCGAAGTATTCTACAAATGTCTATTTTATGTCTTTGTTTTGAGTTTGTTTACGGGTTTGCTTCTCAATTTAGAGATCAACAGTTCGAATCGTAGTGCTGGCATGCGCCTATGGCTTACATATCTAAATTACGTACATTTACCAATTTTTAGCATTACTTCTAGCTTACGGCACTTATCTTGTGGGCACTTCCACTGCGCTCGTCACCTTGAAATATAAATTGACAAGTCACATGTGCCTCTAATTTCACCAGCACCCTTGAATCGGAACGCAGTAATGCTCGCATTACTGCTTGGCGACAGTAATAGGTAAGGTGGCAATACTTCCCTGGACGAACTCTTTCACAAGGAGCTCTACTGCCGTTATAACCTAATATTGAAACCTGCACGTAGAGGAAAGTCCACACCTTTTAAAAACGTGTAAATTCCCAAACCTGACCTAAGCCTTCTCTTCAGAGAAGAACCGTGCCCAGCAGTGTGACGTATGAAACCTAGAAATCTTAATATCTTATACAGCAGATATATAACCAAAAGAACTACAATTGCATAAACTATAGAGATCATAGATATAGGAAAAGAAATACACGAGCAAAATATTCCTTGATATATTTCGCGTTCTACTGCCTCGCAATACCAGGTTGGAAATATTTCTAACGAAAGTTTCAGGATTTCTCAGTAACAGCGCAGTGCTCAGAAACTCAAACACGTCGCAGAACTCGAATCTTGCTCTTAGCTCGAAAATCCAATTAAGAGTTCTAGATTCTGTAACTAAAACTAACACGGCTATTCCTGCAGTAGGAATTAAAGAGTTGCGAAGGTTTTTGGTTTGTTTTGTTGGTACTATTCTGGTACTGTTGGTTCAGTACATTATACTGCCCTCCTAGTCATAACTAACGCAATTGTATTTTACTTGTATTTGCAGTGAGCCATAGTAGCAGTAGAGTTCGTTGTGAATGAGTTCGTCCAGGGAAGTACTGCCACCTTACCTATTTCTGCCGCCAAGCAGTAATGTCAGCATTACCGTTTTTGATTGGTAAGGGAGCTGGTGAAATTACGGGCACATGGGACTTGTCAACTTATGTCTCAGGGTGACGGGCGCAGTGGCAGTGCCCCTCAGATCTTTGCAATTTAAAACTCTGAGTGGCACTGCAACTGTTATGGACAGGCGTGTAGCTTACCATCAGGCGCACGACTTGTTCGTCCCGTCACATGATGTTATAAAAAAAACAACAACAGCTAACTTTGTTTAAAAATGTGTCACGTAGGTAATAATACATATGTTCCCAAACAGTAATTGATTGTAGATTCAACAAGAGCATGATAAAGAGTTTTAATAAAAGTAAAAGATGTGTAACCAAAAAAAAATTATTTTTTATAATGAAAGAATATTAATATCGACAAAACAGACTCCTGTAAGCCGTATTTCGTAAGACATAAAATTGAAACAATTACTTCAATATATATTTTGAAGTGTTGCAAATTCGTTCTCAGACATTTCAAACTATATTCCCCCAAAACAAACATAAAAAGAAATAATCGCGGTTTAAACCAATGACCTGTACAAAACTGTACTCCACTCAATGGCAATTTATAATTACGGCAAGTTCTTTCCTTGACTTTAATTATATAAGTTGTAGTTATTATTTTCATTTTTATTATTTGACGTAAGCATGAAACGTATATTAATTAACTATTTGTATGTTCTCTCATATATCGCGTCGCCACGGCGGGATGTTACATGTCTAAGGGACAATATATATGTATTCTAGATCTAAGAAAACCATGTAGAAATGCAATAAATATTATGAATATGAGTCGAGGATTCCAATAAGCAAGCAAGCATTTGTATGTAAAAATAGTATTCTTTATATAATTTACATTATACGTATAATATTTTTAAAGTATATTATAAATATTGGTTAACTGTGGAATATGCTTTCTTTAATTAGTAGCACTGTAAGATTTTTATTAAAATCTGCAGCTTTAACAGTGTCTCTTAATTATTATTGATCTGGTAGTTTATCGTAATTTGTAAATGAATGTTTAAAAATTTGGAAGGGTCTTTTAAAAGCAAATTTTAAAGTTATTTTGAAGTCGCTATTTATAAAAAAAATCACTTTAAGATCAAAATAGGATATTTTACCAAGTATCACGCATATCAAAATACAATCAGCCTGTTTATTATCACAAATAAATTCAAATTTAATGATTAAAAGGTAACAAACTAGACCACGTAGGATTTATTATATTAACAACAATTATTTAAGAATTTTAATATTTTTGTGCTTTACATTTGATGAACTGGTCCTTAGGGACACTGCAGATATAAGCTGCTAAGTCTAAACGCCTTCTTGCTGAATCTCTAAATATACTTTCAGTGACAAGTTTTCACTTGACAGATTATCTCAATAAACAAGAGATGTTTGCCACCCTACTCACGTCTCCGTATGTAAACTATTTTGTGTTTAGACTCAGGCAGGGCATGCACGCCTGGAATAACTTTTCCTATTTTTCTTTGTTCCGCAAAATAGTACATCAACCTTGTTTATTCAGTCAACTTGTCCGTCGCGCGTCTGTCAACGAGAAAAGTTTTATTTTGTTAGAAAACTATGTTTCAGCTTCAATCATTCGCTGCCTGAGAATTTCGCGACTGTCAACTTGTTTCATAGGTGAAAGATTTATTATATTCTCTTGTTTGCAGATTAGGATTGATGTTGAAACAGTTAATAGATTAAGGCGTTACTTTGCGGAAGTCCATGTTAATAAAAATGAAAGTAAATTAATTGACTACTCCGCGAACCCAATGAAGGTTTAATCGTGCAAAATAGCTGCGCTTGTGTGATGTTTTTTGAATATTTTTTTTATGATTTCAAATTACCTGCATGAAAAAATATCAACACAAACGCAGTTATTTTGCACGATTTAATCTTCACTGGGTTTGCGGTATAGCAAATTAATTTACTTCCATTTTTGTTGAAACAGTGTTAATATCAAATTCTACCTCTAAGGGTAGCAAACTAGGGATAAACGAAGTCAGTTTTTTAATACTTTGTACTGAGATTGAGAGATGTTATATCTCAAATATATTAGGCGCCCCTTTGCAAAATACGATGTCTCCGGATTACCGATTTATCTTCGACGTATCAAAAAATATTACATGCACCTTCAACAAATTTGAACATAAACATTTTCTTGACAGAGGAAGCGTTGACAGCAGATCTCATTTACCGAAACTCGTGGGGTTGACTTAAGAAAAATTCTGTTTTATGCTTACGCCTTTTCACATACTGAAAGCTATCGCTGTTTATTGTATTGATTAGGTATTAGATTTTTACAGTGCTTCTATTTTCTCAATGTCCCTTGGCAAACTTCGTGTTTCGGCTGTCGTCGGGTTATATTCAGTATGCGTTTGGTATAGACCCTATAGCCCGGACGCTTTCAGTCGACTTGGAAGTATATAGAGTTGCTATTACATTTTTTATTTATTGTACAATGGGAGGAAAGTCGCTAAAGTGACAGCCACGACAAATAATTTACAGCGTGTACTTGTGTTTTTTTTTTGTAATATCGAGTGATAGGACGAACAAGTCGTGCGCCTGATGGTAAGCTACACGCCTGTCCATAACAGTTGCAGTGCCACAATAAGTTTTTTTACAAGAAGCCGATACGTTCAAAAAAGATAACAATGGTTATTTTCAAAAACGTGTTTCTGTAGCTTGTGGTATTTCAATCGGAACAGTAAAAAATATTTTTAAAGAATAACCGGAAAATATTCATTTTTAGTTATATAATAAAAGCACACTTTATTTACATTATATTTTCGTTAGCGTGCTTATTGACATGGAGTAAATGTTATTAAAAATAGGGAAATAGTTTTACACCTCTATATAGTTTACACGGAAATCAAAACAAAATAACAATAAAGTATGTTGTTCAAAATTCAAATTAATATAGATTTTAAATCTAATAATTAATGGGCATGGCAATTAATATTCGTGTGCATTCGGAAATCCAATGATTGCCGACGTACAGTATAGGTACTTTTAAATTAATTTCATTAGGCAAATTTGCAATTCGTATTGACACAACAATGTTATATAAGACCTTCTAGACGTACGTATACAATAAATGATTTTATTTAACATTGAGAAATTGGTAGGTCAATGCACTGTATTTGGTAACTTTATTACAAAAACTTGTTTCTACCGCTTTTCAAGCAGAGGACGTGGGATCAAGTCCGTCCGTCAAGTCAAT